>NC_041385.1:436592639-436597968 GCF_002162155.2 Triticum dicoccoides | reverse complement strand
TTCACGGGGGGGGGGAGGGCTGGACGGCGGTGGGTGCTGGGTCCAGGTGGCGGGGCTGGCCGGCAGCAGCAGCAGCGAGGGAGGAGAGAGGCGGGCGCATGGGAGGGAGACCGAGAAAGAGAGAGGGGGGAGACGGCTCGGCCCGTTAAGTGGGCCTTCTTTGCCGTCGGCTAGCAGACGGCAAAGAGGGCGGCCGTTTAGGGTTGGCGTACGTCTCCTCTTTGCCGTCCGCTAGCGAACGGCAAAGAACTTGACCTAGCCACGCCGTGCCCTGTGGGGCCCACCTGGCCCTTTGCCGTCTGCCTTCTAGCTCTTTGCCGTCAGCTGGCTGACAAAAAAGAAATGGCTGACGGCAAACAGCCTTTTTTCCATCTGCCCTTTCTTTGTCACCCGCTTTGTGGAAGCGAACGGCAAAGAGGCTCTTTGCCGTCAGCTAGCGGACAACAAAGAGATGGTAGACGGCAAATTGCCAGATTCCAGTAGTGTATGTTGTGATTGCTTATAATATTTATGTCTTAGTTAAAGAAATGGCAAGCCATTGGCCCAATATGAAAGAAAATATGGGTCAAAGCTCAGTTGAAAAGGGCAACAGTATATAACTTCGGCTTACAAAAGGTACAAAAGGATGAGGATTATTTGTTGATCAGGTTTAAACAAAACCTAGATTAAACAGGGCAATAACATCTAACTCAACCAAAGTTTTTGGCAGTCGCAATCAAATGGATCAGTCTGATCCATAAAATCAAGATCCCGGTACAAAAGATCTACTGGTCCATGATGACGAAGTTGTTGTAAATAGAAGCTGAGCATGTTTAGAAGCCATTTTCTCCACCTGAAACTTCCTTTTATGTTGTTCAACATGTCCAGCTATGAGAAATTTCTTGTCGAAAAACTTAATCCTCACGGACAATAGTGCCCTCGCATTCAACATGAAGAGTGTGACAAAGCTAGTGTTTGCACAGTTGGATGTATATCCTTCCACCGTTATTGTCTTCAAATGAATGTCATGAGATCTGAGAAAATCCTTGTGTTTCCTCTGCCATCGATTGGTTAGACCTTTTTCTCGAAGTCCTAGTACCTAAATAGACATGAAGATTGAAAACAGTTAATGTCTAAAATAGAGTATGTCGAAGGAGCGATAGTTGAATGGTTAATTCTAGTACATTATATATGGGCTTTCAATGTGTGTGAAATCATCACCTCTATGTACAAATTCTCCAGACATGGAATGCACTGCAACAAGCCAATAGTGTTGTTCAGATCAAGACACCCTATATAAATATATAAGGTCTTGACAAAATCAAGCACCCCTGATAGGACATCCATGGACAAGCTCTTCATTCAGCATATAACATAATATTTGCACCGAAAGTGTACTACGAGATGATATTTAACTTATGCGCACAAATTAAAAATGCAGATTACAAAAGTGTACATGGATAATATATAGTACCTGAATAAGTGTGGATCCAACCACCATCTTGTAACGTTTAAACAGATCACGAATTACACCCAAGATCTCCAGTTTAGGCAAAGAGACCACAATTATTTGTGAAGGTTTATAACAAGAATCACGGAGCAACCTTTGAAGTGAAGGGGCATCTTCGATGATGAGCTCCTGTCCTTCAAAACGAATTCCAATGCTTACAAGGTGAGGCGACTTTATTCTGAGACAAGGGATATGGATTCCATTTCCAAAAACAAGCACCAAATGCTCAAGGGCAGGGTAGCTGGAGTGGATGATGGTGTGCAGTGAGGCCTCCGACAGATCAACCAACACAAGCGCAAGTTTATTTCAGCAGTGGGAGTTGAAGCATTTGTACCAGATTGTCTTCTAGATGGCACCAGGTCAAGGTGATGGTGTGGAGAGAGGAGGAAAACCATGAGATGGACATCAGTGGTAAGCAAATAGATGCAGCTATTGGTGGTAACCTATCATTGTAGTAATGGTAGAACTCAAGTTGCTCGAGTTTTTTGAACGGAGCCCTAGTGGGAGGAGATGATGGCTCCGGGGAGTTTAGAATCATCATTGGCAGATAGCTGATGACATTGGAGATTAAGAGACGCGGCGCGCCACTGAGTGCGCCACCGAAATGCGACGACTTGTGTGCGACAACCATCCTTGGTGGGGAGAAGGGAGATGATCTCCCCAAGGATGGCGTCCGGGAGATCGCTGATGAGGTCCGCCGGAGATTCTACAGGTTCCTGTTAGGACAGAGAGTATATCGACTAGAGGGGGGGTGGGTGAATGGGAGATTCAAAAGTTCTTGCAAATGTTTTGAACTGGTCCTAATCACAGCAATGAAAATAAGGTTCGGTAGAAAAAGAATTCAATCAAGCACGATGTTGAGGATGATATTGATACGTCCATTTTGCATCATGCCTTTATGTTAATATTTATTGCATTATGAGCTGTTATTTCATATTATGGTACAATACTTATGCCTTTCATCTCTTATTTTACAAGATTTACATGAAGAGGGAGAATGCCGGCAGCTGGGAGTCTGGACCGGAAAGGACCAAATCTGAGAGACCTATTCTGCACAACTCCAAATGTCCTGAAACTTTACGGAGAATTATTTTGGAATACATATAAAATATTGGGGAAAGAAGTTACAGAAGGGGACCCACCAGGAGGCCTCAAGCCTGGGGGACACACCCAACCCCCCAGGGCGTGCGCCCCAGGGCGCGCGCCCTAGGGCTTGTGGGCCCCCTGGCCATCATCAGGTGCCCATCTTCTGCTATATGGAGAGTTTCATCCTAGAAAAAATCAGGACAGAGCTTTGGGGACGAAGCGCCACCATCTTGAGGCGGAACCTGGGCAGAAGCAATCTAGGGCTTCGGCGGAGCTATTCTGCCGGGGAAAGTTCCCTCCCGGAGGGGGAAATCGAAGCCATCGTCATCACCAATGATGCTCTCATCAAGGGAGGGTCAATATCCATCAAAATCTTCACCAACACCATCTCCTCTCAAACCTAGTGCATCTCTTGTATTCAATCTTTATCCCAAAACCTCAGATTGGTACCTGTGGGTTGCTAGTAGTGTTGGTTACTCATTGTAGCTGATCATATGTTTAGATCCTTAATGATATTCAATACCCCTCTGATCTTGAACATGAACATGCTTTGTGAGTAGTTAAGTTTGTTCCTGAGGACATGGGAGAAGTCTTATTATAAGTAATCATGTGAATTTGGTATTTGTTCGATATTTTGATGAGATGTATGTTGTCTTTCCTCTAGTGGTGTTATGTGAAACATTGACTACATGACACTTCACCATGATTTGGGCCTAGGGGAATGCATTGGAAAGTAATAAGTAGATGATGGGTTGCTAGAGTGACAAAAGCTTAAACCCTAGTTCATGCGTTGCTTCGTAAGGGGCTAACTTGGATCCACATGTTTCATGCTATGGTTAGATTTATCTTAATTCTTCTTTCGTAGCTGTGGATGCTTGCGAGAGGGGTTAATCATAAGTGGAAGGCTTGTCCAAGTAAGGACAACACCTAAGCACCGGGTCCACCCACATATCAAATTATTAAAGTAACAAACGTGAATCATATGAGCATGATGAAAACTAACTTGACAGTAATTCCCATGTGTCCTCGGGAGCACTTTGATTTATATCAGAGTTCATCCAGGCTTATCCTTTGCTATAAAAAGCATTGGGCCACCTTGCTGCACCTTTTCTACACTTGTTACTTATTACTCATTACGAATTATCTTATCACGAAACTATCTGTTACCAATAATTTCAGTGCCTGCAGAAAATACCTCGCTGAAAACCGCTTGCCATTTCCTTCTGCTCCTCGTTGGTTTCGACACTCTTACTTATCGGAAGGACTATGATTTATCCCCTATACTTGTGGGTCATCAAGACTCTTTTCTGGCGCCGTTTCCGGGGAGTGAAGAGCCTTTGGTGAGTGGAATTTGGTAAGGAAACATTTATATTACATGCTGAAATTTACTGTTACTTGTCACTATGGAAAATAATCCTTTGAGGGAATTTTTCGGGGTATCTTCTGAAGGAAATATTCCCTAGAGGCAATAATAGAGTTATTACTTTATATTTCCTTATTCATGATAAATGTTTATTATTCATGCTAAAATTGTATTGATCGGAAACCCAAATACATGTGTGAATACATAGACAAATACTGTGTCCCTAATGAGCCTCTACTTGACTAGCTCGTTGATCAAAGATGGTTAAGGTTTCCTAATCATGGACATGAGTTGTCATTTGATAACGGGATCACATCATTAGGAGAATGATGTGATGGACAAGACCCATCTGTTAGCTTAGCATATTGATCATTCAGTTTATTGCTATTGCTTTCTTCATGTCAAATACATATTCCTTCGACTATGAGATTATGCAACTCCCGGATACCGGAGGAATACCTTATGTGCTATCAAACGCCACAACATAACTGGGTGATTATAAAGATTCTATACAGGTATCTCTGAAGGTGTTTGTTGAGTTGGCATAGATCGAGATTAGGATTTGTCACTCCGAGTTTCGGAGAGGTATCTCTGGGCCCTCTCGGTAATACACATCATAAGCTTGCAAGCAAATGACTAAGGAGTTAGTCACGAGATGATGTATTATGGAACGAGTAAAGAGACTTTCCCGCAACAAGACCGAACAAGGTATGAAGATACCGATGATAGAATCTCGGGCAAGTAACATACCAATAGACAAAGGGAATTACGTATGTTGTCATAACGCTTTGACCGATAAAGATCTTTGTAGAATATGTAGGAGCCAATATGGGAATCCAGGTTCTGCTATTGGTTATTGACCACAGAGGTGTCTCGGTCATGTCTACATAGTTGTCGAACCCGTAGGGTCCGCATGCTTAAACGTTCGATGACGATATTGTATTATATGAGTTATGTGATTTGGTGACCGAATGTTGTTCGGAGTCCCGGATGAGATCACATACATGACGAGGAGTCTCTAAATGGTCTAGAGGAAAAGATTGATATATAGGATGATGGTATTTGGACACCAGAAGTGTTTCGGGAGGTACCGCGTACTTATCGGGTCACCGGAAGGGCTTCCGGGCACCCCCGACAAAAGATATGGGCCTTATGGGCCAAGAGGGGAAACACACCAGCCACAAGGGGCTGGTGTGCCCCCCATATGGGCCGGCCTAGGAGGAGAAGGAAAGAGGGAAGGGAAAGGAAAGATTGGAATAGGATCCCCCTTCCTTCCCTGTCCCCCCTCTTTCCTTCCCCCTCCGCCATATATGGAAGGAGGGGTATGGCTTGGGAGGAGCCCAAGTAGGATTCAGTCCTCCTGGCCATTCACCTCCCCTCCCACCTATATA
>NC_041385.1:436578274-436592494 GCF_002162155.2 Triticum dicoccoides | reverse complement strand
ATCAATTGTTAGCCGTGTGAGGCGCCCCCTCCACCGTTTACACCCCCGGTCATATTTTCGTAGTGTTAGGCAAAGCCGTGCGGAGATCACTTCAACATCACCGTCACCAAGCCGTCCTGCTGACGAATATCATCTGCTACCTCGACGTCTTGCTGGATCAAGAAGGTGAGGAACTTCACCTAGCTGAACTTGTGCACAACGCGGAGGTGCCGTGCATTTGGTACTTGATCGGTTGACGTGAAAAGAAGTTCGACTACATAAACCACGTTGTGAAACGCTTCCTCTTACGGTCTATGAGGGTATGTAGACACACTCTCCACCTCGTTGCTATGCATCTCCATGGATATATCATTGCGTGCGCGTAGAATTTTTTTTGTTTTCCATGCAACGATTCCCAACAGTGGCATCATGAGCCAGGTCTATGCGTAGGTGATATGCACGAGTAGAACACAAAGAGTTGTGGGTGGTGATAGTCATACTGCTTAACACTAACATCTTATTTTTATTCAGCGATATTGTGGGATGAAGCGGCCCAAACCAACCTTACATGTCCACGCACATGAGACTGGTTCCATTGACAGACATGCAACTAGTTTTTTATAAAGGTGGCTGGCGGGTGTCTGTTTCTCCTACTCTGGTTGAATCAAATTTGACTACGTCCGGTCCTTGAAGAAGGTTAAAACAGCAAACTTGATGAATCTCCGTTGTGGTTTTTGTGTAGTTAAGAACGGTTCTTGCTAGAAGCCCATAGCATCCATGTAAAACTTGCAACAACAAAGTAGAGGACGTCTAACTTGTTTTTGCAGGGCATGTTGTGATGTGATATGGTCAATACATGATGTGATAAACTTTATTGTATGAGATGATCATGTTTTGTAAGTTATCAGTAACCGGTAGGAGCCTTATAGTTGTCCCTTTATTTTATGAAATGCAAATGCCATGTAATTCCTTTACTTTATCACTATGCGTTAGCGATAGCTATAGAAGCAATAGTTGGCGAGACGACCACGACGCTACGATGGAGATCAAGGTGTCGAGCTGGTGACGATGGAGATCATGATGATGCTTTGGAGATGGAGCTCAAAAGCACAAGATGATGATGGCCATATCATGTCACATATTTGGATTGCATGTGATGTTTATCTTATTTAAATCTTATTTTGCTTAGAATGACGGTAGCATTATAGATGATCCCTTCACTAAATTTCAAGATAAAAGCATTCTCCCTGAGTATGCACCGTTTCCACAGCTCGTCATTTCGAGACACCACGTGATGATCAGGTGTGATAGACTCTACGTTCACATACGATGGGTGCAAGACAGTTTTGCACATGTGGAATACTTGGGTTAAACTTGACGAGCCTAGCATGTACAGACATGGCCTCGAAACACTGGAGACCGAAAGGTCGAACGTGAATCATATAGCAGATATGATCAACATAGAGATGTTCACCATTGATGACTACCACATCTCACGTGATGATCAGAGATGGGTTAGTTGATTTGGATCAAGTAACACTTAGATGACTTGAGGGTGTCTATTTAAGTGGGAGTTCTTTAGTAATCTGATTAAATGAACTTAATTTATCATGAACTTAGTCTTAATAGTTTCAGCATATCTATGTTGTGGATTAATAGCTTGCGATATAGCTCCCCTGTACTTTTTATATGTTCCTAGAGAAAACTAAGTTGAAAGATGATAGTAGCAATGATGCGGCCTGGGTCCATGATCTAAGGATTATCCTCATTGCTACAGAGAAGAATTATGCCCTTTGATGCACCACTAGGTGACAAACCTGTTGCAGGAGCAGATGCAGACGTTATGACCGTTTTGCAAGCTCGATATGATGACTACTTGATAGTTTAGTGTGCCACGCTTTACGGCTTAGAACCAGGACTTTCAAAATGTTTTGAATGCGACGAAGCATATGAGATGTTCCAAGAGCTGAAAATTGGTATTTCCAATTCATGCCCATGTCAAGAGGTATGAGACCTCTAACAAGTACTTTGCCTACAAGATGTAGGAGAATAGCTCAGCCAGTGACCATGTACTCAGAATGTCTGGGTACTACAATCGCTTGAATCAAGTGGGAGTTAATCTTCTAGATAAGATAGTGATTTACAAAGTTCTCCAGTCACTATCACCAAGCTACTAGAACTTCATGATGAACTATAATATGCAAGGGATGACAAAAATGATTCCCAAGCTCTTCGCGATGCTGAAATCGGCAAAGGTAGAAATCAAGAAAGATCATCAAGTGTTGATGGTTAAAAAAACCACTAGTTTCAAGAAAAAGGGCGAGGGAAAGAAAGAGAACTTCAAGAAGAATGGCAAGCAAGTTGCCACTCCCGTGAAGAAGCCCAAAGCTGGATCCAAGCTGAAACTGAGTGCTTCTACTGCGAAGGAAATGGTCACTAGAAGTGGAACTGCCCCAAATACTTGGCGATAAGAAGGACGGCAAAGTGAACAAAGGTATATTTGATAACAATGTTATTAATGTGCATTTTACTAGTGTTCCTAGTAACCCCTAGGTATTTGATACCGGTTCAGTTGCTAAGATTAGTAACTCGAAACAGGAGTTGTAAAGACTAGTTAAAAGCAAGGTGATGATGTGTGTTGGAAATGATTCCAAGGTTGATATGATCACCATCGCACACTCCCTCTACCTTCAGTATTAGTGTTGACCTAAATAAATGTTATTCGGTGTTTGCGTTGAGCATGAATATGAATAGATCATGTTTATTGCAATACGTTTATTCATTTAAGTTAGAGAATAATTGTTGTTCTGTTTACATGAATAAAACCTTCTATGGTCAAACACCCTATGTGAATGGTTTATTGAATCTCGATCGTAGTGAAACACATATTCATAATATTGATGCGAGAATATGCAAAGTTGATAATGATAGTGCAACATACTTGTGGCACTGCCGTTTAGGTCATATTGGTGTAAAGTGCATGAAGAAATTCCATGCAGATGGACTTTTGGAATCACTTGATTATGAATCATTTGATACTAGCGAACCATGCCTCATGGCCAAGAGGACTAAAACTCTGTTCTCTGGAACAATGGAGCGACCTAATGACTTATTGGAAATAATACATACTGATGTATGCGGTCCGATGAGTGTTGAAGCACACGGCGGATATTGTTATTTTCTAACCTTCACAGATGATTTGGGTAGGTATGGGTATATCTACTTGATGAAACCCAAGTCTGGAACATTTGAAAAGTTCAAAGAATTCCAGAGTGAAGTGGAGAATCACCGTAACAATAAAATAAAGTTTCTACGATCTGATCGCGGAGGCGAATATTTGAGTTATGAGTTTGGCCTTCATTTAAAACAATGTGGAATTGTTTCACAACTCATGCCACCTAGAACACCACAGCGTAATGGTGTATCCGAATGTCGTAACCGTACTTTATTGGATATGCTGCATTCTATGATGTCTCTTTCCGATTCACCACTATCGTTTTGGGATTATGCATTAGAGACAACCACATTCACATTAAATAGGGCACCATCTAAATCCTTTGAGATGACACCGTATGAACTATGGTTTTGCAAGAAACCTAAGTTGTTGTTTCTTAAAGTTTGGGGTTGCGACACTTATGTCAAAAGGCTTCAGCCTGATAAGCTTGAACCCAAATTGGAGAAGTGTGTCTTCATAGGATACCCTAAGGAAAGAATTGGGTACACCTTCTACCATAGATCCGAAGGCAAGATCTTTGTTGCCAACAATGGAACATTTCTAGAGAAGGAGTTTCTCTCAAAAGAAGTGAGTGGGAGGAAAGTAGAACTTGGTGAGGTAATTGTACCTTTTCTCAATTTGGAAAGTAGCGGATCAGAGAAATATGTTCCCGTGATGCCTACACCAACTAGAGAGGAAGCTGATGATGATTATCATGAAACTTCAGATCAAGTAACTACTAGACCTCTTAGGTCGACCAGAGCACACACGGCACCAGAGTGGTACGGTAATCCTGTCCTGGAAGTCATGTTACTAGACCATGGCGAACCTACAAACTATGAAGAAGCTATGATGAGCCCAGATCTCGATATATGGCTTGAGGCCATGAAATCTGAGATAGGATCCAAGTATTAGAACAAAGTGTGGACTTTGGTGGACTTTCCCGATGATCGGCAAGCCATTGAGAATAAATGGATCTTCAAGAAGAAGACAGACGGTGATGGTAATGTCACCATCTACAATGCTCGACTTGTCGCGAAAGGTTTCGATAAGTTCAAGGGGTTGACTACAATGAGACCTTCTCACCCGCAGTGATGCTTAAGTTAGTCCGAATCATGTTAGCAATTGCCACATTTTATAATTATGAAATTGGCAAATGGACGTCAAAACTGCATTCCTTAATGGATTTCTCAAAGAAGAGTTGGATATGACGCAACTAGAAGGTTTTTTCGATCCTAAAGGTGCTAATAAAGTGTGCAAACTCCTGTGATCCATCTATGGACTGGTGCAAGCATCTCGGAGTTGGAATATAAGCTTTGATGAGGTGATCAAAGCATATGGTTTTATACAAACTTATGATGAAGCTTGTATTTACAAGAAAGTGAGTGGGAGCTTTTGTAGCATTTCTGATATTATGTGTGGATGATATATTGTTGATTTGAAATGATATAGAATTTCTGGATAGCATAAAAGGATACTTGAATAAGAATTTTTCAATGAAAGACCTCGGTGAAGTTGTTGATTTATTAGGCATCAAGATTTATAGGGATAAATCGAGACGCTTAATAGGACTTTCACAAATTACATACACTGACAAAAGTTTTGAAGAAGTTCAAAATAGATCAGTAAAAGAAGGAGTTCTAGCCTGTATTGTGTGGTATGAAGTTGAGTAAGACTCAAAATCCAACCACGGCAGAAGATAGAGAGAGAATGAAAGTCATTCCCTATGCCTCAGCCATAGGTTCTATAAAGTATGCCATATTATGTACTAGACCTATTGTGTACCTTGCCATGAGTTTGGCAAGGGGGTAGAATAGTGATCCAGGAGTAGATCACTAGACAACAGTCAAAATTATCCTTAGTTACCTAAGAGGACTAAGGAAATGCTTCTCGGTTATGGAGGTGATAAAGAGTTCGTCGTAAAGGGTTACATCGATGCAAGCTTTAACACCGATAACTCTGAGTCTCAATCTGGATACGTATTGAAGTGAGCAATTAGCTAGAGTAGCTCCATGCAGGGCATTGTAGACATAGAAACTTGCAAAATACATACGGATCTAAATGTGGAAGACCCATTGAGTAAACCTCTCTCACAAGCAAAACTTGATCATACCTTTGTACTCTTTGGGTATTAATCACATGCCAATGTGAACTAGATTATTGACTCTAGTAAACTCTCTGGGTGTTAGTCACATGGCGATGTGAACTATGGGTGTTAATCACATGGCGATGTGAACTATGGGTGTTAAGCACATGTGGGAGACTGAAGGAAATATGCCCTAGAGGCAATAATAAAGTTGTTATTTTATATTTCCTTATTCATGATAAAGGTTTATTATTCATGCTAGAATTATACTGAGCGCAAACCTAAATACATGTGTGAATACATAAACAAATATTGTGTCCCTAGTAAGCCTCTACTAGACTAGCTCATTGATCAAAGATGGCCAAGGTTTCCCAACCATATACATCTGTTGTCATTTGATAACGGGATCACATCATTTGGAGAATGATGTGATGGACAAGACCCATCCATTAGCTTAGCATAATGATCTTTCAGTTTTGTTGCTATTACTTTCTTCATGTCAAATACATATTCCTTCGACTATGAGATTATGCAACTCACGGATACTGGAGGAATACCTTCTGTCCTATCAAACATCACAACATAAGTGGGTGATTATAAAGATGCTCGACAGGTATCTCCGAAGGTGTTTCTTGAGTTGACATAGATCGAGATTAGGATTTGTCACTCCGAGTTTCAGAGAGGTATCTCTGGGCCCTCTCGGTAATACACATCATAAGCTTGCAAGAAAACTACTAAGGAGTTAGTAATGAGATGATGTATTATGGAACGAGTAAAGAGACTTGCTGGCAACAAGATTGAACTAGGTACGAAGATACCAACGATCGAATCTCGGGCAAGTAACATACCAATAGACAAAGGGAATTACATATATTGTCATAACATTTCGACCGATAAAGATCTTTGTAGAATATGTAGGTGCCAATATGGGAATCCAGGTTCTGCTATTGGTTATTGACCAACGAGGTGTCTCGGTCATGTCTACATAGTTGTCGAACCCGTAGGGTCCACACGCTTAGACGTTCGATGACGATATTGTATTATATGAGTTATGTGATTTGGTGACCGAATGTTGTTCTGAGTCCCGGATGAGATCACAGACATGGCGAGGAGTCTCTAAATGGTCGAGAGGTAAAGATTGATATATAGGACGATGGTATTCGGACATCGGAAGTGTTTCGGCAGGTACCGGGTACTTATCAGGTCACCGGAAGGGGTTCCGGGCACCCCCAACAAAAGATATGGGCCTTATGGGCCAAGAGGGGAAACACACCAGCCACAAGGGGCTGGTGTGCCCCCTATATGGGCTAACCTGGGAAGAGAAGGAAAGAGGGAAGGGAAAGGAAAGATTGGAATAGGATCCCCCATTCCTTCCCTCTCCCCCCTCTTTCCTTCCCCCTCCGACATATATGGCAGGAGAGGCGCGGCTTGGGAGGAGCCCAAGTAGGATTCAGTCCTACTTGGGGCACCTCCTGGTCATTCCCCTCCCCTCCCACCTATATTTATATATATGTGAGGGGGGCACCTAGCATACACAAGATCAATTATTAGCCCTGTGAGGCGCTCCCTCCACCGTTTACACCCCCGGTCATATTTTCGTAGTGCTTAGGCGAAGCTCTGCGGAGATCACTTCAACATCACCGACACCAAGCTGTCCTGCTGACGAATCTCATGTACTACCTCGACATCTTGCTGGATCAAGAAGGCGAGGAATGTCACCGAGCTGAACTTATGCAGAACGCGGAGGTGTCGTGCATTTGGTACTTGATCGGTTGACGTGAAAAGAAGTTCGACTACATAAACCGTGTTGTGAAACTCTTCGGTTACTATCTACGAGGGTACGTAGACGCACTCTCCACCTCGTTGCTATGCATCTCCATGGATAGATCATTGTGTGTGCATAGATTTTTTGTTGTTTTCCATGCAACGATTCCCAACAGTGGCATCATGAGCCAGGTCTATGCATAGGTGATATGCACGAGTAGAACACAAAGAGTTGTGGGTGGTGATAGTCGTACTGATTAACACCAATGTCTTATTTTTATTCAGCGGTATTGTGGGATGAAGCAGCCCGGACCAACTTTACATGTCCACGCACATGAGACCGGTCCCACCGACATAAATGCAACTAGTTTGGCATAAAGGTGGCTGGCGGGTGTCTATTTCTCCTACTTTAGTTGAATTGAATTTGACTACGGCCGGTCCTTGAAGAAGGTTAAAACATCAAACTTGATGAATCACCGTTGTAGTTTTTGCATAGTTAAGAATGGTTCTTACTAGAAGCCCGTAGCAGCCGCGTAAAACTTGCAACAACAAAGTAGAGGACATCTAACTTGATTTTGCAGGGCATGTTGTGATGTGATATGGTCAAGACATGATGTGATAAATGTTATCGTAAGACATGATCATGTTTTGTAAGTTATCAGCAACCGACAGGAGCCTTATGGTTGTCTCTCCATTGTATGAAATACAAATGCCATGCAATTGCTTTACTTTATCACTATGCATTAGCGATAGTTGTAGAAGCAATAGTTGGCGAGACGACCACGACGCTACGATGAGAGATCAAGGTGTCGAGCCAGTGATGATGGAGATCATGATGATTCTTTGGAGATGGAGATCAAAAGCACAAGATGATGATAGCCATATCATGTCACATATTTTGATTGCATATGATGTTTATAATATTTTGCTTAGTATGACGGTAGCATTATAAGATGACCCCTTCACTAAATTTCAAGGTAAAAGTGTTCTCCCTAAGTATGCGTCGTTGCTACAGTTCGTCGTTTCAAGACATCACATGATTATCAGGTGTGTAGACTCTAAGTTTACAAACAACGGGTGCAAGATAGTTTTCCACATGCGGAATACTTGGGTTAAACTTGGCGAGCCTAGCATGTACAGACATGGCCTCAGAACACTGGAGACCGAAAGGTCGAACGTGAATCATATAACAAATATGATCAACATAGAGATGTTCACCATTGATGACTACCCCATCTCACGTGATGATCGGAGATGGGTTAGTTGATTTGGATCACATATCACTTAGATGACTTGAGGGATGTCTATTTAAGTGGGAGTTCTTTAGTAATTTGATTAATTGAACTTAAATTTATCATGAACTTAGTTTTAATAGTTTTTGCATATCTAGGTTGTAGATCAAAATAGCTCGCGATATAGCTCCACTATATTTTTGATATGTTCGTATAGAAAACTAAGTTGAAAGATTATAGTAGCAATGATGCAGACTGGGTCCATGATCTGAGGATTGTCCTCATTGCTGCAAAGAAGAATTATGTCCTTGATGCACCGCTAGGTGACAAACCTGTTGCAGGAGAAGATGCAGACATTATGAACGTTTTGCAAGCTCGATATGATGACTACTTGATATTTTAGTGCGCCATGCTTTACGGCTTACAACCGGGACTTCAGAAAACATTTTGAACGCGATGGAGCATATGAGATGTTCCAAGAGCTAAAATTGGTATTTCGGATTCATGCTCGTGTGAAGAGGTATGACACCTCTGACAAGTACTTTCCTACAAGATCGAGGAGAATAGCTTAGCCAGTGAGCATGTACTGAGAATGTCTGGGTACTACAATTGCTTGAATCAAGTGGGAGTTAATATTCCAGATAAGATAATGATTGACAAAGTTCTCTTATCACGATCACCAAGCTATTAGAACTTCATGATACACTATAATATGCAAGGGATGACAAAAATGATTCCCAAGCTCTTCGCGATGCTGAAATCGGCAAAGGTAGAAATCAAGAAAGAGCATCAAGTGTTGATGGTTAACAAAACCACTAGTTTCAAGAACAAGGGCGAGGAAAAGAAAGGGAACTTCAAGAAGAATGGCAAGCAAGTTGCCACTCCCGTGAAGAAGCCCAAAGCTGGACCCAAGCCTGAAACTGAGTGCTTCTACTGCGAAGGAAATGGTCACTGGAAGTGGAACTGCCCCAAATACTTGGCGGATAAGAAGGATGGCAAAGTGAACAAAGGTATATTTGATATACATGTTATTGATGCATATTTTACTAGTGTTCGTAGTAACCCCTAGGTATTTGATGCCGGTTCAATTGCTAAGATTAGTAACTCAAAACAGGAGTTGTAGAGACTACTTAAAAGCGAGGTGACGATGTGTGTTGGAAATGATTCCAAGGTTGATATGATCACCATCGCACACTCCCTCTACCTTCGAGACTAGTGTTGAACCTAAATAAATGATATTTGGTGTTTGCGTTGAGCATGAATATGATTAGATCATGTTTATTGCAATACTTTTATTCATTTAAGTTAGAGAATAATTGTTGTTTTGTTTACATGAATAAAACCTTCTATGGTCATACACCCAATGTGAATGGTTTATTGAATCTCGATCGTAGTAATACACATATTCATAATATTGATACCAAAAGCTGCAAAGTTGATAATGATAGTGCAACATACTTGTTGCACTGCTGTTTAGGTCATACTGGTGTAAAGTGGATGAAGAAACTCCATGCAGATGGACTTTTGGAATCACTTGATTATGAATCATTTGATTCTTGCGAACAATCCCTCATGGGCAAGATGACTAAAAGTCTGTTCTTTGGAACAATGGAGTGAGCTAATGACTTATTGTAAATAATATATAATGATGTATGCGGTCCGATGAGTGTTGAAGCACGCGGCGGATATCGTTATTTTCCGACCTTCACAGATGATTTGAGTAGGTATGGGTATGTGTACTTGATGAAACCCAAGTCTGAAACATTTGAAAAGTTCAAAGAATTTCAGAGTGAAGTGGAGAATCATTGTAAAAATAAAATAAAGTTTCTATGATCTGATCATAGAGTGAGTTGGCATAGGTCAAGATTAGGATTTGTCACTCCGAGTTTCCGAGAGGTATCTCTGGGCCCTCTCGGTAATACACATCATAAGCTTGCAAGCAAACGACTAAAGAGACTTGCCGGTAACAAGATTGAACTAGGTATGAAAATATCGGCGATCGAATCTCGGGCAAGTAACATACCGATAGACAAAGGGAATTACGTATGTTGTCATAACGGTTCGACCGATAAAGATCTTTGTAGAATATGTAGGAGCAGATATGGTCATCCAGGTTCTGCTATTGGTTATTGATGAGAGAGGTGTCTCGGTCATGTCTACATAGTTCTTGAACCTGTAGGGTCCGCATGCTTAAATGTTCGATGACGATATAGTATTATATGAGTTATGTGATTTGGTGACCAAATATTGTTCGGAGTCCTGGATGAGATCACTGAAAAGATGAGGAGTCTCGAAATGGTCGATAGATGAACATTGATATTGTGACGCCCTCGATTCAATCGTACACTAATCATACACGCAAATGTGTACGATCAAGATCAAGGACTCACGGGGAGATATCACAACACAACTCTAGACACAAATTAAAATAATACAAGCTTTATATTACAAGCCAGGGGCCTCGAGGGCTCGAATACATCAGCTTGAATACAAACGAGTCAGCGGAAGCAACAATATCTGAGTACAGACATGAGTTAAACAAGTTTGCCTTAAGAAGGCTAGCACAAAAGCATCTACGATAGAAAAGGCAAGGCCTCCTGCCTGGGAGCCTCCTAACTACTCTTGGTCGTCGGCGTCCGTCACGTGGTAGTAGGCACCCTCGGGGTAGCAGCCGTCGTCAAAGGTGGCATCTGGCTCCTGGACTCCACCATCTGGTTGCAACAACCAGAAAGAAGAAAGAAGGGGAAAAAGGGGGAGCAAAGCAACCGTGAGTACTCATCCAAAGTACTCGCAAGCAAGGATCTACACTACATATGCAACATTATCAAAGAAAGGCTGTATATGTGGACTGGGCTGCAGAAATGCCAGCATAGAGAGAAGGTCTAGTCCTATCGAAGACTAGCATCTTCTGGAAACCACCATCTTGCAGCAAACAAGAGGGAGTAGAGTAGCATAAAGTAAAGCGGTAGTAGTGTTATCAACCTCGGCCAGAGATCCTTTCTCGACTCCCTGCGAGAAAGCAATCCCAGAGCCATACTATCCAGTTATCATCACAATCAAATCCTCATCACCATCCAGTTCTCATCACAAGTATCCAGTTCTAGTTGTATCGATCGGGATACAACTCCAAGTGTCCGTTACCGTAGGACAGGCTATGCATAGATTAGTTCTTCCCTGCAGGGGTGCACCAACTTACCCACCACGCTCGCTTAACTCCGGCCAGACACACTTTCCAGGGTGATGCCCGGCCTCGGCCAAACAATACGCCGCAACCCGACCTAGACTTAACAGAGAGGTCAGCATGCCGGACTAAACCTATGCCCCCAGGGGTCATGGGCCATCTCCCCGGAAACTCCTGCACGTTGCGTGGGCGGCCGGTGAGCAGACCTAGCTACCTCCCTAAAAAGGCAGGAGCTTACCAGTCCAACCCGGCGCGCGCCGCTCCGTCGCTGACGTCTATTAAGCTTCGGCTGATGTACACAACGCAGAACGCCCATACTATGCCCACGTGATGGTTAGTGCTATCAGGCCAGAGGCCCCTCGGATCAAATATCCAAATCGTAGTGGATTAGGAACGCGCGGTAACAAGCAGAGACTCACGAAAGAGGTGACCCCGTTGCCCCGTCTCGAGGACTTGCGGCAAGGGCTAAGAATGCCCGGCCCCGCCTCGTAATTATCTCACGGGCACCTTCCAGGTCAACCCGTCTCCACATCACTTTCCAAGTAACAGTTGTAAAGTCCAAGTATCCGTGTGTCCAAACATCAAGAGGAAAACCCAAGGAATCACCCCCGGTGGGTTCCACTCAATGTAATCATCAAGGTGAACATAGAGGAATCACCCTCGAGGTTCACACTTGAGGGGTTGCACGACAGAGCCGTATCGGAAGTGGTTAAGGAGGAAATCACCCTCGATGACCACGACCGAATAGCTACACTACAGGTTAACATCAGAAGTGCTGTAGAGGTCTCACCCTCGGCACTCGATAGTAACCCAGCAGTGTCGAGCAACTAAGGGGAAAGTGATGTGCGGTGCCGGGGCCTGGTCTTCAATCCCGTTGATCGGGTCTTCAATGATGAAGCAGGGGCAACAAGGACAAGGTGGGGGTCACTGATGGATCACTAACCAACCTATACTAAGCAATTTAGGATAAGCAGGTAAGGTACAATAACAGGTACAAAAGCAGGCTATGCATCAGAATAGGAGCATACAATAACAGTAGCAAAATCTAATGCAAGCATGGGAGAAAGGAATGGGCGATATCGGGATGATCAAAGGGGGGGCTTGCCTGGTTGATCTGGCAAGAAGGGGTCGTTGTCGACGACGTAGTCGGTCACCGGGGCATCAGCGGCCTCGGGGTCTACCGGAGAGAAGAGGGGGAAGAAACGGTAAATACATAGTAAACAGAGGTAACACTAAGCATGACATGACGATACGTAGCGCTAAGCGTGCTCTAAGGCGGTCCTAGACGTTATAGGTGAAGGGGGAAATCAACCGGGAAGGTGTTCCCGGTTCCGGACCTGTGTCAGACAGATGACCAGAGGGGGAAAGTTCCATGTTCAGCATGCTAGGGGCATGTGACAGATGAATGGACCGCGTATTCGGATTCGTTGGATTTTTCTGAGCAACTTTCATATAGAAAACATTTTCATCGGAGTTACGGTTTAAAAGTTACGGATTTTCAAAGTTTAAACCAATTTCTGAATTATTTTAAAAGCAGAAAAGGAATATGATGTCAGCATGACGTAGGAGTGACGTCAGCAGTCAACAGTCCGGTTGACTGGTCAAAGATGACCAGGGGGGTCCCACATGTCATAGAGAGAGTGCTAACAGTGGGTTATTTTAAAAGATCAGGGGGTTAATTAGCAGTTTGGCCCCACATGTCAGTGGCTAATTAGATTAACTAATTAACTTTAGTTATATAAACATTTTAATTAACCGAATTATGTGGTGGGGCCTACATGTCAGTGGTAAAGGGCTGCCCAGTCAGCAGTTGACTGGGTCAACCCGGTCAACTGGGGCTCGCGGGGCCCGCTGGCAGTGACCCAGGGGGGTGGCCCTGACCGGCCACGTCGGCAGGGTGCCGGAGAAGGCTCCGGCGACCTCTCCCGCGACGGCACGACGCCAGAGACGGCCGGGATTCGCCTACAGGGGGCCAACACAGGCGCGGGCGGGCGCGTTCGAACGTGCACGAGACGGCGCATCCAGCGGTGGCACTAGCACGACCGGAGATGGACTAAAATGACTGCGGCGAGCAGCGAGGCGGACGCTGGAGATCGGGCAGCGACGGAAACAGAGCTAGAGGGCGCAGGGAGACGAGCTAGAGGCTCGGGCGGCACCAGGGAGACGCCCTGAGCACGCTCGTGTGCTCGGATGGGCATGACGACGCCCACAGCGACGACGGTGTGCTATGCGGCGGAGCTGAGCTCGGCCATGGCGGACGCGGTGGCTACGGGGGCGCACGAGTCCAGGGGAGCGAGGGAAGGGGAAATGGGGCTCACCGCGCGGCGCAAGAAAGGCCCGTGGTAGTTTAGGAGCAGCAGGAGTCTACGGTGTTCATCGGGGAAGAAGGGGATCGCCGTCAACCCGAGGAAGACGACGACGTGGTCGGCGACGCAGAGCTCCTCGGATCCTTCCAGCGGCTTCAGAAGATGCGGCAGTCCACGGCGATGCCGAGGAGCACGGCCAGGCCGCGTCGAAGGCACGGTGGCCGCGGAGATGACGAAGACGCGGCGGCGATGGCGCTCGGAGCAGATGGAGAGAACTCGAGAGGGGATCTGGTGGGGAGAGGCAGAGGCAGAGAGGGCGAGGGGAACCTAGGAGTGGGTGGAGGTAGGTGGGGGAGGTCTCGAGGAGCCGGAGGGGGAGGCTCTTATCCACCCGCGGCGTTGCCGGCGAGGTGGTCGGGCGGCGACGAGCCCCTGTAGCGGCGCGCATCGGGGGAACA
>NC_041385.1:436568544-436577264 GCF_002162155.2 Triticum dicoccoides | reverse complement strand
GGGGGGGCAGGGGGCTGTGGGTCGCCGAGGCCCAAGGGGAGGCCAGGGCTCCCCCACCCCCTCTTCTTTTCCTTTTTTTTTGTAAACAGCTTTTGCATTTTCTTTTCTTTTTCTTTTAGCCAATAAAGACTTTGCAAAAGATTATGCCATTGGACAAAATAATCTCAAAGAAATATTAGGCACTGCCCAAAAATATTGTGAGGCTTTAGAAATAGTTTGCCATTTTCATAAATTAAAAAGGCATTTAATTTATTTCTTAGGCCACTGTTTGAAGTAGCTTAGGCCACTCAAACCTTTTTGCAAAAATGTTGGTTCACCACCAATATTAGTTATGGAATATTCTGCACATGATGAACATTTTTGCTTTCATGTCTGAGCATTTTGAATTTCAGACAAAATTTGAATTTGAATTCAACTGGAATGTGAAAGAACATGAGACAATAATGATCAGGCACATGTTTAGCAAAAAGATTAACTTAACCCCAGGGGTTACTGTAGCATCATTACACCGGGGTGTTACAACTCTCCTCCTCTAAAAGAAATTCTCGTCCCGAGAATCAAGAGGTAGAAGGGAAAAGATCGGGGTATTCAGCCCGGAGGTTATCTTCGCGTTCCCAAGTGGCTTCCTCTTTAGTATGATTCGACCATTGCACCTTGAGGAACTTAGTAACCTTCTGGCGGGTTCGACGTTCAGCTTCTTCAAGAATGCAGATCGGATGCTCCTTGTATGTGAGATCATCTTGAATTTCAATCAATTTCGGATCCACTTCACGTTCCGGATCCTTGAAGCATCGACGAAGTTGCGACACATGGAAGACGTCATGAACGTGAGAGAACTGAGGTGGCAACTCCAGTTGATAAGCCACCAGTCCACGACGGGCGAGAATACGGAAGGGACCAATGTAGCGAGGAGCTAACTTTCCCTTGACTCCGAACCGATGAGTGCCTCTCAAAGGAGTGACACGCAGATAAGCTTGTTCACCACGTTGATAAGTTGAACCCCAGTGTTTCTGGTCATAGTTGCTCTTCTGGCGGGATTGGGCCGCCTTGAGATTATCCCGGACAATGCGAACCTGCTCTTCAGCTTGTTGAATAATGTCCGGACCAATGAGTGCTCGTTCCCCAGTTTCTGACCAATTCAGAGGGGTTCGGCACTTACGTCCATAAAGCACTTCAAAGGGTGCCATCTTCAAGCTGGCTTGATAGCTGTTGTTATAAGAGAACTCCGCATAAGGGAGAGATTCTTCCCACTTCTTGCCGAAAGAAATAACACAAGCTCGAAGCATGTCTTCAAGAATTTGATTGACTCGCTCGACTTGACCTTGGGATTGGGGATGATAAGCAGTGCTCCAGGTAATATGAGTTCCCATTGCCTCTTGGAAACTATCCCAGAACTTAGAAGTGAAAATACTGCCGCGGTCTGAACTGATCTCCTTCGGAATGCCGTGGAGTGACACAATTCGGGAGATATACAAGGTTGCCAATTGACTAGCAGTGATAGTCTCCTTGACTGGCAGAAAGTGAGCAACCTTCGAGAATTGGTCGATGACGACAAAGATAGCATCGTTACCTTTCTGAGACTTGGGAAGGCCAGTGACGAAGTCCATTTGGATCTTATCCCACTTCCATTCAGGAATCGGAAGCGGTTGTAGAAGTCCAGCCGGTTTTTGATGTTCTGCTTTGACGCGACGGCAAACGTCACATTCTTTGATATATCGAGCAATGTCTTGCTTCATTTTAGACCACCAGTACTTCTGACGGATGTCTAGATACATCTTGGTACTTCCCGGATGAATAGAGAGAGGGGTGTCATGCGCTTCTTTCATCACCTTCTCTGTCATAAGCTCGAACCGGGGTACGACAATGCGATCTCTGAAGTATAAGGTTCCATCTTCACCAAGTGAGAAATCTCTGGATTTTTCTAAGGCAAGATCCTTTTTCATCAGATCAACATGAGCATCTTTGGCTTGAGCAGACTTGATTGCTTTCAGAAGAGTTGGTTCCAGAACAAGGTTATTCAGAGAACCCGGTGGAACTAGTTGAAGGTTCAGCTTGCATAGCTCTTCATAAAGGCGGGGTTGAGCTTTGTAGACCTGGTGATTATTGCAATAAGACTTTCGGCTTAGGGCATCGGCCATTACATTAGCCTTGCCAGGTGTATAAGATATACCGCAGTTGTAGTCAGCAATAGCTTCCATCCATCGCTGCTGACGGAGGTTCAGATCTGGCTGAGTAAACAGGTACTTCAGACTCTGATGATCAGTGAAGATCTCACAACGATTACCGAGAAGGTATTGTCGCCATAGCTTCAATGCAAAGATAACCGCTGCAAGCTCAAGGTCATGAACCGGGTAGTTTTCTTCGTGAGGACGCACTTGACGGGAGGCATAGGCAATCACCTTGCGCTCTTGCATTAGAACATAGCCTAATCCTTGACGTGAAGCGTCACAATAGATGACAAAGTCCTTGCGAGAATCAGGGGGAGCAAGCACTGGGGCAGAAGTCAGTTTATCCTTGAGTGCCTGGAAACTTTCCTGACATTTGTCTGTCCAATCGAACTTAACGCCTTTGTGAAGCAGATTAGTCAGTGGCTTGGCGATCTTGGAGAAGTTCTCGACAAAGCGGCGACAATAGCTGGCCAGTCCGAGAAAGCTTCTGACTTGCTTGACAGTCTTCGGAGGGGTCCAGTCAAGAATAGCCTGAACGCGCTCTGGGTTGACGGCAATACCATCCTTGGAGATAACATGACCAAGGTAGGTGACTTCGGGTAACCAGAATTCACATTTGGAATACTTGGCATAAAGTTGATGCTCTCGAAGCTTCTCCAGAACCAGACGAAGATGTTCAGCATGTTCTTCTTTATTCTTCGAATATACCAGTATATCATCCAGATAGACTACGACGAACTTGTCGAGGTAATCCATGAATATATAGTTCATCAGACGAGAGAATGTAGCTGGAGCATTGGTTAAACCGAATGACATGACGGTGTACTCGTAAGAACCATAACGAGTCACAAATGCGGTCTTTGGAATATCCTCTTCACGAACACGGATCTGGTGGTAACCCAACCTCAAGTCGAGTTTAGAGAATATTGATGAACCAGCCAGTTGATCATACAGATCATTGATCCGAGGAAGGGGATATTTGTTTTGAATTGTAGCTTGGTTGATAGGACGATAGTCTTGGACCAAACGGTTCGTACCGTCCTTCTTCTTGACGAAGAGAGAAGGTGCTCCCCAAGCAGAGGAACTTGGACGAATAAAACCCTTGTGAAGAGATTTGTCGATTTCCTCCTTAAGCTCAAGGAGTTCATGAGGTGGCATCTTGTAGGGTCGTTTTGCAATAGGAACGGTGCCTGGTTTCAAGTCGATGACGAACTCGACAGCCCGGGCAGGGGGTATTCCTGGAAGTTCTTCTGGAAATACGTCTTGGAAGTTGCGAACGACTGGAATCTTTTCAATTCCCTCAAGAGGTGCCGCGTTCAACGCATTCAAAGCATAAAGTCGTGCTTCAGCGTTTTGAACAAGCTGAGCATGGTAGCTTACTATCTCATCGGAAGGATGTAGGAGGTGAACGACCTTGGTGGCGCAAACGATAGAGGCAGTATGCGCTTTCAACCATTCCATTCCCAGAATGAGGTCAATATTGGAAGAATCAAGAATAATGGGAGAAACACGAAATTCCAACCCTTCAATTTCAACGGGGACGTCGCGACCAATCATGGTAGTTCGACACTGACCTGCAGGGGTACGTACCACTATCGGAGTGTTCATGGGCTCGCAACGAATGTCATGTGCGTAAGAAAAATTTTCTGACATGAATGAATGTGATGCTCCTGAATCGAATAAAACAGAAGCCGGTACTGAATTAACAAGAAGAGTACCCATCACAGTGGCAGGCTGGTCTTGAGCCTCATTCAGATCAACATGATTAGCCTGACCATGACCATAAGGTCTGGCATTATTGTTATGGGGCTGATTGTTACGGCCAGTTGAAGGTAGAGCCAGCTGGCTCTTTTTCTGAGTGCACTCTTTAGCAAGGTGGCCGGGGCGGCCACATCTGAAGCACAGACCATCATTGGGATCGGGAGCAGGAGCTTGGGATGGTACATCTCGAAGAGGCTGCCTCTCTGGTGGAGGAGGCAGACGAGGTGCAGCATAGGACTGTCTTGGTGTAGGTGCGGTTGGACGATACATGCTGTGGGGAATCCATATCCGACGCTTCTGCGCTGACGGGCCCGCGTCACGGCTACGCCTGAGGGATCCCTGGTGTTCCTGAAGACCAGTCTCAACCTGAATAGCCTTGTTCACCAAGGTGGCGAAGTCGGCAAAGTCATGAATGAGCAGTGCTAGCTTGATATCTGGGTGAAGTCCATCACGAAACTTTTCTTGCTTACGATCATCAGTTGCAATGTCTTCTTCAGCATAACGTGACAAGTCCAGAAATTCCCGTTGATAAGCATCTACAGTCTTGTTGCCTTGGGTGAGGTTGCGGAACTCCCGCTTCTTCCTGTCCATGGTTCCCTGAGGAATGAAACGGGCACGGAAGGCAGCTTGGAAATCCGGCCAAGTAATGACCGTTCCAGCAGGTAGGGTACGCCTGTGGCTGTCCCACCATTGAGCAGCAGGACCCTTCAGAAAGAAAGATGCGAAGGTGACATAGCTGGCAGGGGCAACACTAGCAGACTCCATTTCATATGTGATGTCGCGGAGCCAGTCATCAGCATCAAGGGGTTGAGTTGAGCTGCGGTAGATAGATGGGTTGAGGCGCATGAAGTCCTGCAGAGTTACTCGGGTTGGATGTTGATTCATGTTCGGACGAGGAAACTGAGCCATCATTCCTTCCATGAACTGGCGAGTTAACTCAAACTATTGCCTCATTCCAGTAAAGAATTCAGGCAGTGGTGGGTCGTTGGCACCACAGCCACGACCAGCGGGTCTAACCATCCTGCTAACATGTAACATGGGTAGTTCAGCATTGAGCATTTGCAAAGACAAGGATCATTCATGATGAAAACATGCATAATGAAGGAGGTACGATGGATTCCACTCCGTAGTCAACACGACAGGGTGTGCACTACTCAAAAAGCTATTCTAAGGAATAACTATGGCTTCATCCAACTTCGGGGTGAATGTGGTCACGGGATCCTAATGTTAGTAAATTCATTTAACCCGAGTAGAAGAGAGTTCAGAGTCCCAGAGTATAGACGAGGAGTAAAAGATGCTAATACCACCCATATGGCGACGTGGGCCCGTAAGCCACACAGCCAATGTTAGTAAAAGTTTTCAGTGACTAGACTCAACTTCGGCCAAGGAGTTGGAAAGGGGGCTACCTACAGGCAGTCGGCTCTGATACCAACTTGTGACGCCCTCGATTCAATCGTACACTAATCATACACGCAAATGTGTACGATCAAGATCAAGGACTCACGGGGAGATATCACAACACAACTCTAGACACAAATTAAAATAATACAAGCTTTATATTACAAGCCAGGGGCTCGAGGGCTCGAATACATCAGCTTGAATACAAACGAGTCAGCGGAAGCAACAATATCTGAGTACAGACATGAGTTAAACAAGTTTGCCTTAAGAAGGCTAGCACAAAAGCATCTACGATCGAAAAGGCAAGGCCTCCTGCCTGGGAGCCTCCTAACTACTCTTGGTCGTCGGCGTCCGTCACGTGGTAGTAGGCACCCTCGGGGTAGCAGCCGTCGTCAAAGGTGGCATCTGGCTCCTGGACTCCACCATCTGGTTGCAACAACCAGAAAGAAGAAAGAAGGGGAAAAAGGGGGAGCAAAGCAACCGTGAGTACTCATCCAAAGTACTCGCAAGCAAGGATCTACACTACATATGCAACATTATCAAAGAAAGGCTGTATATGTGGACTGGGCTGCAGAAATGCCAGCATAGAGAGAAGGTCTAGTCCTATCGAAGACTAGCATCTTCTGGAAACCACCATCTTGCAGCAAACAAGAGGGAGTAGAGTAGCATAAAGTAAAGCGGTAGTAGTGTTATCAACCTCGGCCAGAGATCCTTTCTCGACTCCCTGCGAGAAAGCAATCCTAGAGCCATACTATCCAGTTATCATCACAATCAAATACTCATCACCATCCAGTTCTCATCACAAGTATCCAGTTCTAGTTGTATCGATCGGGATACAACTCCAAGTGTCCGTTACCGTAGGACAGGATATGCATAGATTAGTTCTTCCCTGCAGGGGTGCACCAACTTACCCACCACGCTCGCTTAACTCCGGCCGGACACACTTTCCAGGGTCATGCCCGGCCTCGGCCAAACAATACGCCGCAACCCGACCTAGACTTAACAGAGAGGTCAGCACGCCGGACTAAACCTATGCCCCCAGGGGTCATGGGCCATCTCCCCGGAAACTCCTGCACGTTGCGTGGGCGGCCGGTGAGCAGACCTAGCTACCTCCCTAAAAAGGCAGGAGCTTACCAGTCCAACCCGGCGCGCGCCGCTCCGTCGCTGACGTCTATTAAGCTTCAGCTGATGTACACGACGCAGAACGCCCATACTATGCCCACGTGATGGTTAGTGCTATCAGGCCAGAGGCCCCTCGGATCAAATATCCAAATCGTAGTGGATTAGGAACGCGCGGTAACAAGCAGAGACTCACGAAAGAGGTGACCCCGTTGCCCCGTCTCGAGGACTTGCGGCAAGGGCTAAGAATGCCCGGCCCCGCCTCGTAATTATCTCACGGGCACCTTCCAGGTCAACCCGTCTCCACATCACTTTCCAAGTAACAGTTGTAAAGTCCAAGTATCCGTGTGTCCAAACATCAAGAGGAAAACCCAAGGAATCACCCCCGGTGGGTTCCACTCAATGTAATCATCAAGGTGAACGTAGAGGAATCACCCTCGAGGTTCACACTTGAGGGGTTGCACGACAGAGCCGTATCGGAAGTGATTAAGGAGGAAATCACCCTCGATGACCACGACCGAATAGCTACACTACAGGTTAACATCAGAAGTGTTGTAGAGGTCTCACCCTCGGCACTCGATAGTAACCCAGCAGTGTCGAGCAACTAAGGGGAAAGTGATGTGCGGTGCCGGGGCCTGGTCTTCAATCCCGTTGATCGGGTCTTCAATGATGAAGCAGGGGCAACAAGGACAAGGTGGGGGTCACTGATGGATCACTAACCAACCTATACTAAGCAATTTAGGATAAGCAGGTAAGGTACAATAACAGGTACAAAAGCAGGCTATGCATCAGAATAGGAGCATACAATAACAGTAGCAAAATCTAATGCAAGCATGGGAGAAAGGAATGGGCGATATCGGGATGATCAAAGGGGGGGCTTGCCTGGTTGATCTGGCAAGAAGGGGTCGTTGTCGACGACGTAGTCGGTCACCGGGGCATCAGCGGCCTCGGGGTCTACCGGAGAGAAGAGGGGGAAGAAACAGTAAATACATAGTAAACAGAGGTAACACTAAGCATGACATGACGATACGTAGCGCTAAGCGTGCTCTAACGCGGTCCTAGACGTTATAGGTGAAGGGGGAAATCAACCGGGAAGGTGTTCCCGGTTTCGGACCTGTGTCAGATAGATGACCGGAGGGGGAAAGTTCCATGTTCAGCATGCTAGGGGCATGTGACAGATGAATGGACCGCGTATTCGGATTCGTTGGATTTTTCTGAGCAACTTTCATATAGAAAACATTTTCATCGGAGTTACGGTTTAAAAGTTACGGATTTTCAAAGTTTAAACCAATTTCTGAATTATTTTAAAAGCAGAAAAGGAATATGATGTCAACCCGGTCAACTGGGGCTCGCGGGGCCCGCTGGCAGTGACCCAGGGGGGTGGCCCTGACCGGCCACGTCGGCAGGGCGCCGGAGAAGGCTCCGGCGACCTCTCCCGCGACGGCACGACGCCAGAGACGGCCGGGATTCGCCTACAGGGGGCCAACACAGGCGCGGGCGGGCGCGTTCGAACGTGCACGAGACGGCGCATCCAGCGGTGGCACTAGCACGACCGGAGATGGACTAAAATGACGGCGGCGAGCAGCGAGGCGGACGCTGGAGATCGGGCAGTGACGGAAACAGAGCTAGAGGGCGCAGGGAGACGAGCTAGAGGCTCGGGCGGCACCAGGGAGATGCCCTGAGCACGCTCGTGTGCTCGGATGAGCATGACGACGCCCACAGCGACGACGGTGTGCTATGCGGCGGAGCTGAGCTCGGCCATGGCGGACGCGGTGGCTACGGGGGCGCACGAGTCCAGGGGAGCGAGGGAAGGGGAAATGGGGCTCACCGCGCGGCGCAAGAAAGGCCCGTGGTAGTTTAGGAGCAGCAGGAGTCTACGGTGTTCATCGGGGAAGAAGGGGATCGCCGGCAACCCGAGGAAGACGACAACGTGGTCGGCGACGCAGAGCTCCTCGGCTCCTTCCAGCGGCTTCAGAAGATGCGGCAGTCCACGGCGATGCCGAAGAGCACGGCCAGGCCGCGTCGAAGGCACGGTGGCCGCGGAGATGACGAAGACGCGGCGGCGATGGCGCTCGGAGCAGATGGAGAGAACTCGAGAGGGGATCTGGTGGGGAGAGGCAGAGGCAGAGAGGGCGAGGGGAACCTAGGAGTGGGTGGAGGTAGGTGGGGGAGGTCTCGAGGAGCCGGAGGGGGAGGCTCTTATCCACCCGCGGCGTTGCCGGCGAGGTGGTCGGGCGGCGACGAGCCCCTGTAGCGGCGCGCATCGGGGGAACA
>NC_041385.1:436524423-436568450 GCF_002162155.2 Triticum dicoccoides | reverse complement strand
GGGGGGCAGGGGGCTGTGGGTCGCCGAGGCCCAAGGGGAGGCCAGGGCTCCCCCACCCCCTCTTCTTTTCCTTTTTTTTTGTAAACAGCTTTTGCATTTTCTTTTCTTTTTCTTTTAGCCAATAAAGACTTTGCAAAAGATTATGCCATTGGACAAAATAATCTCAAAGAAATATTAGGCACTGCCCAAAAATATTGTGAGGCTTTAGAAATAGTTTGCCATTTTCATAAATTAAAAAGGCATTTAATTTATTTCTTAGGCCACTGTTTGAAGTAGCTTAGGCCACTCAAACCTTTTTGCAAAAATGTTGGTTCACCACCAATATTAGTTGTGGAATATTCTGCACATGATGAACATTTTTGCTTTCATGTCTGAGCATTTTGAATTTCAGACAAAATTTGAATTTGAATTCAACTGGAATGTGAAAGAACATGAGACAATAATGATCAGGCACATGTTTAGCAAAAAGATTAACTTAACCCCAGGGGTTACTGTAGCATCATTACACCGGGGTGTTACAGATATATAGGACGATGGTATTCGGACACAGGAAGTGTTTCAGGAGGTGCCGGGTACTTACCGGGTGACCAGAAGGGGTTCCGGGCACCCCCGGCAAAAGATATGGGCCTTATGGGCCAAGAGGGGAAACACACCAGCCACAAGGGGCTGGTGCGCCCCCCTTATGGGCTGGCCTAGGAGGAGAAGTAAAGTGGGGAAGGCAATGGAAAGAGTGGAATAGAATTCCCACTTCCACCCCTCTCACCCCCTCTTTCCTTCCCCCTCCGACATATATGGCAAGGGCGCACAGCTTGGGAGGAGCCCAAGTAGGATTCGGTCCTACTTGGGGCGCCTCCTGGCCTCTCCCCTCCCCCTCCCACCTATATATATGTGGGGGCGCCTAGCATAGCCTGAAGGCCTCTCCCCTCCCCCTCCCACCTATATATATGTGGGGGCGCCTAGCATACACAAGATCAATTGTTAGCCGTGTGAGGCGCCCCCCTCCGCTGTTTACACCCCCGATCATATTTTTGTAGTGCTTAGGTGAAGCCATGCGGAGATCACTTCACCATCACCGTCACTAAGCCATCATGCTAACAGAACTCATCTACTACATCGACGTCTTGCTGGATCAAGAAGGCAAGGAACGTCACCGAGCTGAACGTGCGCAGAAAGCGGATGTGTCGTGCATTCAGTACTTGATCGGTTGACGTGAAAAGAAGTTCCACTACATCAACCGCGTTGTGAAATGCTTCTGCTTATGGTCTACGAGGGTACGTAGACGCACTCTCCCCCTCGTTGCTATGCATCTCCATGGATAGATCATTACATGTGCGTAGAATTTTTTTTATTTTCCATACAACGATTCCCAACATCTTCACCTCGACCGGAAGAGCAAAGAGTTTCTCCTCAACCTACTGCACCTACTGAAAATATTTATTATGAAATTCCTTCGGGTATGATGGAGATACTGCTAGCTAATCCTTATGCAGGAGATGGAACATTACGTCTTGATATGCATCTAATCTATGTGGATGACATTTGTGGATTATTTAAGCTTGCAGGTTTAACCGAGGATTAAGTCAAGAAGAAGGTCTTCCCTTTGACTTTTGAGGGAAAGGCATTGACATGGTATAGGCTATGCGATGATATTGGAGCTTGGAATTACAGCCGATGGAAATTAGAATTTCATCAGAAGTTTTATCCTATGCATCTAGTTCATCGTGATCAGAATTATATATATAATTTTTGGCCTCATGAAGGAGAAAGTATTGCTCAAGCTTGGGGGAGGCTTAAGTCAATGTTATATTCATGCCTCAATCATGAGCTCTCAAGTGAAATTATTATACAGAATTTTTATGCTCAGCTTTTTCATAATGATCAATCCATGTGCGATACTTGTTGTATTGGTTCTTTTATGAACAAGACTATTGAATTCAAATGAGATCTTTTGGAAAGAATTAAACGCAATTATAAAGATTGGGAGCTCGACGAAGGTAAGGACTCAGGTATAAACCTTGAGTTTGATTGTGTTAAATCTTTTATGGACACTGATGCTTTTCGTGAATATAGCACTAAGTATGGACTTGACTCTGAGATAGTAGCTTCTTTCTGTGAATCATTTGCTACTCATGTTGATCTTCCTAAGGAGAAGTGGTTTAAATATCATCCTCCCATTGAAGGAAAAGCAGTAGAACCATTAAAGCTAAAGAAGAGACCATTACTTATAATGTTGGTCCAGTTATTCCTACTGCTTATGTTGATAAACCACCTTTTCATGTTAGGATAAAAGAACATGCTAAAGCTTCAGCTCTAATCCGTAAGAGTTATATAAGAACACCTGCACCTTCTGAACAAATTAAAGTAGAACCTAGTTTTTCTATGGTCAAAGATGTCTTGGGTGAAAATAATGATGGGCATGTTATTTACTTCTGTGATGAAGCTTCTAGAATTGCTAAACCCGATGAAAAAGATAAACATAGACCTCTTGTTGGCATGCATGTTGTCTTTGTTAAAATAGGAGACCATTGTTATCATGGTTTATGTGATTTGGGTGCTAGTGTGAGTGCAATCCCTTTTAGTTTATATCAAGAAATTATGAATGATATTGCACCTGCTGAAATAGAAGATATTGATGTTACTATCAAGCTTGCTAATAGAGATACTGTCACACCACTTGGGATTGTTAGAGATGTTGAAGTCTTGTGTGGGAAAAATAAAATACCCTACTAATTTTCTAGTTCTTGGTTCCCCACAAGGTGATTTTTGTCCCATTATATTTGGCAGACCTTTCTTGAACACCGTTAATGCTGAAATAGATTGTGAGAAAGAAACTGTTACTATAAGTTTCTGGGATGTGTCTCGTGAATTTAATTTCTCCAAATTTCGTAGACAACCTCGTGATAATGAATTGCCTAGTAAGTATGAAATTATTGGTCTTGATTCTATTGTCGTGCCTCCTACTGATCCTTTAGAACAATATTTTCTAGACCATGAAAATGATATGTTTATGAATGAAAGAAATTAAATAGATGAGATACTCTTTAAACAAATGCCTGTTTTGAAACACAATTTGCCTATTGAGACTCTTGGAGATCCTCTTCCACCAAAGAGTGACCCTATGTTCGATCTTAAACAATTACCTGATACTTTCAAATATGCTTACCTTGATGAAAAGAAGATATATCTTGTTATTATTAGTGATAACCTTTCAGAGCATAAAGAGAAGAGATTATTGAAAACTCTAAGGAAGCACCGCGTGCTGCTATTGGGTATACTCTTGATGATCTTAAGGGCATTAGTCCCACTCTATGTCAGCATAAAATGAATATGGAGCCTAATGCTAAACCAGTTGTTGATCACCAGCAACGGTTAAATCCTAAGATGAAGGAAGTGGTAAGAAATGAAATACTAAAGCTTCTGGAAGCAGGTATAATTTATCCTATTGCTAATAGTAGATGGGTAAGTCATGTTCATTGTGTCCCTAAGAAGGGAGGTATTAGTGTTGGTCCTAATGATAAAAAGAATTGATTCCACAAATAATTATCAGAGGCTATATAATGGTAATTGATTTTAGAAAATTAAATAAAGCTACTGGGAAAGATCATTATCCTCTAGCTTTTACTGATCAAATGCTAGAAAGACTATCAAAACATACACATTTCTGCTTTCCAGATGGATACTCTGGTCTTTTCCAAATATTGGTGTCACAAGAGGATCAAGAAAAAACTAATTTTACTTGCCCTTTTTGTGCATTTGCTTATAGACGTATGCCTTTAAGTTTATGCAATGCACCCGCTACTTTTCAAAGATGTATGACTGCTATATTCTCCGACTTTCATGAAAAGATTGCTAAGGTTTTCATGGATGATTTTTTCGTATACAAAACTTCTTTTGATGATTGCTTAAGCAACCTTGATCGAGTTTTGCAGAGATGTGAAGAAACTAGTCTTGTCTTGAATTGGAAGAAGTGCCATTTTATGGTTAATGAAGGTATTCTTTTGGGGCATAAAATCTCCAAAAGAGGTATTGAAGTTGATAAAGTTGATGCAATTGAAAAAATGCCTTGTCCTGAAGATATCAAAGGTATAAGAAGTTTCCTTGGTCATGCTGGTTTCTATAGGAGATTTATTAAAGACTTCTCTAAAATTTCTAGTCCCCTCACTAATCTTTTGCAAAAAGATGTTCCATTTGTTTTGATGATGATTGTGTAGAAGCATTTGAAATACTTAAGAAAGCCTTAATATCTTCTTCACCACAATTACTTATGTGCTTGCAAGCATGTAGATCACACATGCCAAGAGTGGAAAACCCCCCTCATTTGGACTTCCAAATTCCCCGAACACTGACACATCTTATATGTATTGTTACAAACATCTATTGTAGGTAGAAAAGTTAGTATTAAACCATGTTATTTTTCTGAATTCAAGTTTTAGGTACATTTTCGATGATGAACTAGTTAAAGAAGATGAAACAAAACATGTATTAGCGAAGCAGTATGGTGGTGAAGAAGAGGTAATATCCATCTCTCTCTGTGCGCGTGTGTGTGGGTGGGGGCATTGAAATCTCTCATGCCGACCTTTGCCTCAATACTGTCTATTTGCTTGGTGATTCCATCTCTTCCGTATTAATCCTGGATTAAATACAACCCCTCTTAGTTTACCTGAAAGCCGTGAAGAGTACACTACTTGTCATTTGCATGAAAGAGGCAATTATGAACCCCCTAGGGTAATAATCGTTTTTTTGTCTGATTTCACTTCTTCATTTCTTTCGAAAAGGATTTTCACTTTTTTCATAGCACAAAGCTTATTTAATATCATGTAAAATCTTCTTAGGTTTGGCTCAAGAAGGAAAACAGGGAGAATAAGAAAAGGAAACCCGAGGTTCACTTTTTCTCTGCATTAAAGGTTTGCCTTCATTTATCTTTATGCATTATATCATGGTAAACTTCTTTCTATGTTACCTATAATGTATCTCTTAAATTAACTAAACATTGCCTTCTTGAAATTGAATTCGTGGATTTTAGTCTTATAAATTGACATTCTTTGCTAGCATATGTCATTTCATACTTCATAGCAACTGCTATGGGTAATACAGAATTGCTAACATTTTCTTGTGTTTAAATCTTCATATTTATTGCAGCATATCTGAATTGGTGATGGTACAATTTAGCAGCTGAACTATACTCTATTTTGCCATTATACTATTTTTATGCTTTTGCCGGTGCTATTGTTTGACTTTATACCTGAAGGAAATATGCCCTAGAGGCAATAATAAAGTTATTATTTATTTCCTCATATCATGATAAATGTTTATTATTCATGCTAGAATTGTATTAACCGGAAACATGATACATGTGTGAATACATAGACAAACATATAGTCACTAGTATGCCTCTACTTGACTAGATCATTAATCAAAGATGGTTATGTTTCCTAACCATTGACATGTGTTGTCATTTGATTAATGGGATCACATCATTAGGAGAATGAGGTGATTGACATGACCCATCCCGTTAGCTTAGCACTTGATCGTTTAGTATTCTGCTATTGCTTCCTTCATGACTTATACATGTTCCTGTAACTATGAGAATTGTGTAACTCCCGTTTACCAGAGGAACACTTTGGGTACTACCAAACGTCACAACGTAACTGGGTGATTATAAAGGAGTACTACAGGTGTCTCCGAAGGTACATGTTGAGTTAGCATAATTCGAGATTAGGTTTTGTCACTCCGATTGTCAGAGAGGTATCTCTGGGCCCTCTCGGCAATGCTCATCACCTAAGCCTTGCAAGCATGTAACTAATGAGTTAGTTATAAGATGAAGTATTACAGAACGAGTAAAGAGACTTGTCGATAACGAGATTGAACTAGGTATTGGATACCGACGATCGAATCTCGGACAAGTAACATACCGATGACAAAGGGAACAACGTATGATGTTATGCGGTTTGACCGATAAAGATCTTCGTAGAATATGTAGGAACCAATATGGGCATCCAGGTCCCGCTATTGGTTATTGACCAGAGATGTGTCTCAGTCATGTCTACATCGTTCTCGAACCGTAGGGTCCGCACGCTTAAGGTTTCGATGACAGTTATATTATGAGTTTATGTATTTTGATGTACCGAAGGTTGTTCGGAGTCCCGGATATGATTACGGACATGACGAGGAGTTTCGAAATGGTCGAGACATAAAGATTGATATATTGGACGGATATATTTGGACACCGGAAAGGTTCCGGAGAAGTTTGGAGCCCCGGAAGGTTACCGGAACCCCCCGGGAGGTATATGGGCCTTATTGGGCCCATGTAGGAGGAAGAGAGAAGGAGCAAGGGAAGGGGGCGCGCCCCCCCAAGCCCAATCCGAATTGGGGAAGGGGGCCGGGCCCCCCTTTCCTTTCTCCTTCCCCCTCTTCCTATTACTACTACTAGTACTACTTCCTAATACTAGTACTCTTTCCTCCCCCCTCCAAATAAGATAAGGAAAAGAGAGGGAAACCTACTTGGAGTAGGTTTCCCCCTCCTCATGGCGCGCCCCCCTTAGGGCCGGCCACCTCCTCCCTCCCTCCTTTATATACGGGGGTAGGGGGGCACCCTAGAACACACAAGTTGATCATTGATCGTTCCTTAGCCGTGTGCGGTGCCCCCCTCCACGATATTACACCTCGGTCATATTGTAGCGGTGCTTAGGCGAAGCCCTGCAACAGGAGAACATCAAGATCGTCACCACGCCGTCGTGCTGACGGAACTCCCCCTTGGCGCCTCTGCTGGATCGGAGATCGAGGGTGCGTCATCGAGCTGTACGCGTGTCAAGAACTCGGAGGTGCCAGAGTAACGGTACTTGGATCGGTTGAACTGGAGGACGTACGACTACTTCCTCTACGTTGCGTCAATGCTTCCGCTTCGGTCTACGAGGGTACGTAGACAACACTCTCCCCTCGTTGCTATATCATCACCATGATCTTGCGTGTGCGTAGGAAAATTTTGAAATTACTACGTTCCCCAACAGTGGCATCCGAGCCTAGGTTTTATGTGTTGATGTTATATGCACGAGTAGAACACAAGTAAGTTGTGGACGATATAAGTCATACTGCCTACCAGCATGTCATACTTTGGTTCAGCGGTATTGTGAGATGAAGCGGCCCGGACCGACATTACGCGTACGCTTACGCGAGACTGGTTTCACCGTTACGAGCACTCGTGCTTAAAGGTGGCTGGCGGGTGTCTGTCTCTCTCACTTTAGTTGAACCGAGTGTGGCTACGCCCGGTCCTTGTGAAGGTTAAAACGGAGTCTATTTGACAAACTATCGTTGTGGTTTTGATGCGTAGGTGAGATTGGTTCTTGCTTAAGCCCGTAGCAGCCACGTAAAATTTGCAACAACAAAGTAGAGGACGTCTAACTTGTTTTTGCAGGGCATGTTGTGATGTGATATGGCCAAGACATGATGCTATATTTTATTGTATGAGATGATCATGTTTTGTAACCGAAGTTATCGACAACTGGCAGGAGCCATATGGTTGTCACTTTATTGTATGAAATGCAAACGCCCTGTAATTGCTTTACTTTATCACTAAGCGGTAGCGATAGTCGTAGAAGCAATAGATGGCGTAACGACAACGATGCTACGATGGAGATCAAGGTGTCACGCCGGTGATGATGGTGATCACGACGGTGCTTCGAAGATGGAGATCACAAGCACAAGATGATGATGGCCATATCATATCACTTATATTGATTGCATGTGATGTTTATCCTTTATGCATCTTATCTTGCTTTGATTGACGGTAGCATTTTAAGATGATCTCTCACTAATTATCAAGAAGTGTTCTCCCTGAGTATGCACCGTTGCGAAAGTTCTTCGTGCTGAGACACCACGTGATGATCGGGTGTGATAGGCTCTACATTCAAATACAACGGGTGCAAAACAGTTGCACACACGGAATACTCAGGTTATACTTGACGAGCCTAGCATATACAGATATGGCCTCGGAACACGGAGACCGAAAGGTCGAGCGTGAATCATATAGTAGATATGATCAACATAGAGATGTTCACCATTGAAACTACTCCATCTCACGTGATGATCGGACATGGTTTAGTTGATTTGGATCACGTAATCACTTAGATGACTAGAGAGATGTCTGTCTAAGTGGGAGTTCTTTAGTAATATGATTAATTGAACTTAAATTTATCATGAACTTAGTACCTGATAGTATTTTGCTTGTCTATGTTTGTTTGTAGATAGATGGCTCGTGCTATTGTTCCGTTGAATTTTAATGTGTTCCTTGAGAAAACAAAGTTGAAAGATGATGGTAGCAATTACACGGACTGGGTCCGTAACCTGAGGATTATCCTCATTGCTGCACAGAAGAGTTACGCCCTGGAAGCACCGCTGGGTGCCAGGCCTGCTGCTGATGCAACTGACGACGTTAAGAACGTCTGGCAGAGCAAAGCTGATGACTACTCTATAATTCAGTGTGCCATGCTTTACGGCTTAGAACCGGGTCTTCAACGACGTTTTGAACGTCATGGGGCATATGAGATGTTCCAGGAGTTGAAGTTAATATTTCAAGCAAATGCCCGGATTGAGAGATATGAAGTCTCCAATAAGTTCTACAGCTGCAAGATGGAGGAGAACAGTTCTGTCAGCGAACATATACTCAAAATGTCTGGGTATAATAATCGCTTGATTCAACTGGGAGTTAATCTTCCGGATGATAGCGTCATTGACAGAATTCTCCAATCACTGCCACCAAGCTACAAGAGCTTTCTGATGAACTATAATATGCAAGGGATGAACAAGACTATTCCCGAGCTCTTCGCGATGCTGAAAGCCGCGGAGGTAGAAATCAAAAAGGAGCATCAAGTGTTGATGGTCAACAAGACCACTGGTTTCAAGAAAAGGGGCAAAGGGAAGAAGAAGGGGAACTTCAAAAAGAACGGCAAACAAGTTGCTGCTCAAGTGAAGAAACCCAAGTCTGGACCTAAGCCTGAAACTGAGTGCTTCTACTGCAAGCAGACTGGACACTGGAAGCGGAACTGCCCCAAGTATTTGGCGGATAAGAAGGATGGCAAAGTGAACAAAGGTATATGTGATATACATGTTATTGATGTGTACCTTACTAATGCTCGCAGTAGCACCTGGGTATTTGATATTGGTTCTGTTTCTAACATTTGCAACTCGAAACAGGGACTACGGATTAAGCGAAGATTAGCTAAGGACGAGGTGACGATGCGCGTGGGAAATGGTTCCAAAGTCGATGTGATCGCGGTCGGCACGCTGCCTCTACATCTACCATCGGGATTAGTTTTAGACCTGAATAATTGTTATTTGGTGCCTGCGTTGAGCATGAACATTATATCTGGATCTTGTTTGATGCGAGACGGTTATTCATTTAAATCAGAGAATAATGGTTGTTCTATTTATATGAGTAATATCTTTTATGGTCATGCACCCTTGAAGAGTGGTCTATTTTTATTAAATCTCGATAGTAGTGATACACATATTCATAATGTTGAAGCCAAAAGATGCAGAGTTGATAATGATAGTGCAACATATTTGTGGCACTGCCGTTTAGGTCATATCGGTGTAAAACGCATGAAGAAACTCCATACTGATGGACTTCTGGAATCACTTGATTATGAATCACTTGGTACTTGCGAACCGTGCCTCATGGGCAAGATGACCAAAACACCGTTCTCCGGATCTATGGAGAGAGCAACAGATTTGTTGGAAATCATACATACAGATGTATGTGGTCCGATGAATGTTGAGGCTCGTGGCGGATATCGTTATTTCCTCACCTTCACAGATGATTTGAGCAGATATGGGTATATCTACTTAATGAAGCACAAGTCTGAAACATTTGAAAAGTTCAAAGAATTTCAGAGTGAAGTAGAAAATCATCGTAACAAGAAAATAAAGTTTCTACGATCTGATCGTGGAGGAGAATATTTGAGTTACGAGTTTGGTTTACATTTGAAACAATGTGGAATAGTTTCGCAACTCACGCCACCTGGAACACCACAGCGAAATGGTGTGTCCGAACGTCGTAATTGTACTTTACTTGATATGGTGCGATCTATGATGTCTCTTACCGATTTACCGCTATCGTTTTGGGGTTATGCTTTAGAGACGGCAGCATTCACGTTAAATAGGGCACCATCAAAATCCGTTGAGACGACGCCTTATGAACTGTGGTTTGGCAAGAAACCAAAGTTGTCGTTTCTCAAAGTTTGGGGCTGCGATGCTTATGTGAAGAAACTTCAACCAGATAAGCTCGAACCCAAATCGGAGAAATGTGTCTTCATAGGATACCCAAAGGAGACAATTGGGTACACCTTCTATCACAGATCTGAAGGCAAGATTTTCGTTGCTAAAATCGGATCCTTTCTAGAGAAGGAGTTTCTCTCGAAAGAAGTGAGTGGGAGGAAAGTAGAACTTGATGAGATAACTATATCTACTCCCTTATTGGAAAGTAGTTCATCACAAGAACCGGTTCCTGTGACAACTACACCAATTAGTGAGGAAGCTAATGATATTGATCATGAAACTTCAGATCAAGTTTCTACTGAACCTCGTAGGTCTACCAGAGTAAGATCCGCACCAGAGTGGTACGGAAATCCTATTCTGGAAGTCATGTTACTAGACCATGATGAACCTACGAACTATGACAAAGCGATGATGAGCCCAGATTCCGCAAAATGGCTAGAGGCCATGAAATCTGAGATAGGATCCATGTATGAAAACAAAGTATGGACTTTGGTTGACTTGCCCGATGATCGGCAAGCCATTGAGAATAAATGGATCTTTAAGAAGAAGACTGACGCTGATGGTAATGTTACTGTCTACAAAGCTCGACTTGTTGCAAAAGGTTTTCGACAAGTTCAAGGGGTTGACTACGATGAGACTTTCTCACCCGTAGCGATGCTTAAGTCTGTCCGAATCATGTTGGCTACTGCTGCATTTCATGATTATGAAATTTGGCAAATGGATGTCAAGACTGCATTCTTGAATGGATTTCTAGAAGAAGAGTTGTATATGATGCAATCTGAAGGTTTTGTTGATCCAAAAGGTGCTGACAAAGTGTGCAAGCTCCAACGTTCCATTTATGGACTGGTGCAAGCATCTCGGAGTTGGAATAAACGTTTTGATAGTGTGATCAAAGCATATGGCTTTATACAGACTTTTGGAGAAGCCTGTATTTACAAGAAAGTGAGTGGGAGCTCTGTAGCATTTCTAGTTTTATATGTTGATGACATATTATTAATTGGAAATGATATAGAATTTCTGGATAGCATAAAGGGATACTTGAATAAAAGTTTTTCTATGAAAGACCTCGGTGAAGCTGCTTACATATTGGGCATCAAGATCTATAGAGATAGATCAAGACGCTTAATAGGACTTTCACAAAGTACATACCTTGACAAAATTTTGAAAAAGTTCAAAATGGATCAGGCAAAGAAAGGATTCTTGCCTGTGCTACAAGGTGTGAAGTTGAGTCAAACTCAATGCCCGACCACAGCAGAAGATAGAGAGAAAATGAAAGATGTTCCCTATGCTTCAGCCATAGGCTCTATCATGTATGCAATGCTGTGTAACAGACCTGACGTATGCTTAGCAATAAGCTTGGCAGGTAGGTACCAAAGTAATCCAGGTGTGGATCACTGGACAGCGGTCAAGAACATCCTGAAATACCTGAAAAGGACTAAGGATATGTTTCTCGTATATGGAGGTGACAAAGAGCTAGTCGTAAATGGTTACGTCGATGCAAGCTTTGACACTGATCCGGACGATTCTAAATCGCAGACCGGATACGTGTTTTTATTAAACGGTGGAGCTGTAAGTTGGTGCAGTTCTAAACAAAGCGTCGTGGCAGGATCTACATGTGAAGCGGAGTACATAGCTGCTTCTGAAGCAGCAAATGAAGGAGTCTGGATGAAGGAGTTCATTTCCGATCTAGGTGTCATACCTAGTGCATCGGGACCAATGAAGATCTTCTGTGACAATACTGGTGCAATTGCCTTGGCAAAGGAATCCAGATTTCACAAGAGGACCAAGCACATCAAGAGACACTTCAATTCCATTCGGGACCAAGTCCAAGTGGGAGACATAGAGATTTGCAAGATACATACGGATCTGAATGTTGCAGACCCGTTGACTAAGCCTCTCTCACGAGCAAAACATGATCAACACCAAGACTCCATGGGTGTTAGAATCATTACTATGTAATCTAGATTATTGACTCTAGTGCAAGTGGGAGACTGAAGGAAATATGCCCTAGAGGCAATAATAAAGTTATTATTTATTTCCTCATATCATGATAAATGTTTATTATTCATGCTAGAATTGTATTAACCGGAAACATGATACATGTGTGAATACATAGACAAACATATAGTAACTAGTATGCCTCTACTTGACTAGCTCATTAATCAAAGATGGTTATGTTTCCTAACCATTGACATGTGTTGTCATTTGATTAATGGGATCACATCATTAGGAGAATGAGGTGATTGACATGACCCATCCCGTTAGCTTAGCACTTGATCGTTTAGTATTCTGTTATTGCTTCCTTCATGACGTATACATGTTCCTGTAACTATGAGAATTGTGTAACTCCCGTTTACCGGAGGAACACTTTGGGTACTACCAAACGTCACAACGTAACTGGGTGATTATAAAGGAGTACTACAGGTGTCTCCGAAGGTACATGTTGAGTTAGCATAATTCGAGATTAGATTTTGTCACTCCGATTGTCGGAGAGGTATCTCTGGGCCCTCTCGGCAATGCTCATCACCTAAGCCTTGCAAGCATGTAGCTAATGAGTTAGTTATAAGATGAAGTATTACAGAATGAGTAAAGAGACTTGTCGATAACGAGATTGAACTAGGTATTGGATACCGACGATCGAATCTCGGACAAGTAACATACCGATGACAAAGGGAACAACGTATGATGTTATGCGGTTTGACCGATAAAGATCTTCGTAGAATATGTAGGAACCAATATGGGCATCCAGGTCCCGCTATTGGTTATTGACCAGAGATGTGGCTCAGTCATGTCTACATCGTTCTCGAACCGTAGGGTCCGCACGCTTAAGGTTTCGATGACAGTTATATTATGAGTTTATGTATTTTGATGTACCGAAGGTTGTTCGGAGTCCCGGATATGATTACGGACATGACGAGGAGTTTCGAAATGGTCGAGACATAAAGATTGATATATTGGACGGATATATTTGGACACCGGAAAGGTTCCGGAGAAGTTTGGAGCCCTGGAAGGTTACCGGAACCCCCCGGGAGGTATATGGGCCTTATTGCGCCCATGTAGGAGGAACAGAGAAGGAGCAAGGGAAGGGGGCGCCCCCCCCTCAAGCCCAATCCGAATTGGGGAAGGGGGCCTGCCCCCCCTTTCCTTTCTCCTTCCCCCTCTTCCTATTACTACTACTAGTACTACTTCCTAATACTAGTACTCTTTCCTTCCCCCTCCAAATAAGATAAGGAAAAGAGAGGGAAACCTACTTGGAGTAGGTTTCCCCCTCCTCATGGCGCGCCCCCCTTAGGGCCGGCCACCTCCTCCCTCCCTCCTTTATATACGGGGGTAGGGGGGCACCCTAGAACACACAAGTTGATCATTGATCGTTCCTTAGCCGTGTGCGGTGCCCCCCTCCATGATATTACACCCCGGTCATATTGTAGCGGTGCTTAGGCGAAGCCCTGCAACAGGAGAACATCAAGATCGTCACCACGCCGTCGTGCTGACGGAACTCCCCCTCGGCGCCTCTGCTGGATCGGAGATCGAGGGTGCATTATCGAGCTGTACGCGTGTCAAGAACTCGGAGGTGCCAGAGTAACGGTACTTGGATCGGTTGAACCGGAGGACGTACGACTACTTCCTCTACGTTGCGTCAACGCTTCTGCTTCAGTCTACGAGGGTACGTAGACAACACTCTCCCCTCGTTGCTATATCATCACCATGATCTTGCGTGTGCGTAGGAAAATTTTGAAATTACTACGTTCCCCAACAATACCATCATTAACATCTTGATCAAACAACATGTGACTAAGATAAAGAAGTGCACTAGATACTTACTTCTGCTTGTATTGTTCTGTACATTGATCACCGTGGTTGATTCCTCGTCGAGGGGTGGAAGTTCTGCAAAAAATCCTTGTGCCAAACCTGATGCAACATCATTTCTACTCCCTGGTCATATGATCGCATGTCCTCGCCAAACCTGATACAGTTGACTCATTCAAAGCGTAGTGTGCCGCCGACATCATCAGCATCATCACCTCAACTAAGGTCTAACTTACTATATAGTTGGATTTATAGGTGTAATGTAGTGCTAAATAGTACTTGGAACTTGGAATTAATATGGTTCACTATTTTATTTTCAGGGAAGAAATCTATCTAGATATATGTGGAACTTTAGTACTTGTTGTGTCAGTTGTCGGCTGCCTAGGTCCATGGTAATTTTCCTCTAAATCAATGTCTGAATGTTCCTACCATTTACATTTAGGGTGTTTTACATTTGATAAAGGACATAACAAGCATTAGTTGTTTATGATAATTTTATACCAATATAGTTGTATGTTTATCTCTCTTTTCTGGAAAAGGTACCTTTGTTTGACTTGTGTGTTCTGTTGTAGGTTTCTAGTCTGCTGTTTGGAACCTATTCAACGGAAGATTCATCAGTTTCTTTTCTTCATTAGGGTAGAGCATGTAAGAATGTGGTATGGCACAATAGTCGTGACCATACAATACTATATATCGATGGTATCATCTAGAGTAATGTTGTTGAAATCTGATCAGAGCTGCGGAGTTTTGGTCCCAAATGCAGTTTCCTACATCATATTTCTACAGTGTGTCGCATTTTTTTCATATCATGAAAAGACGGTATTTCAGGTAGCAACTTTAATATGGATTATACTAGCTTATTATACAAGGTTGTTTTTGATGTTATTATGGAATTCATTTCTTCTAATACACTTTCCAATTTTGTTTATTGTGCACATAGGTAGCCAATGAGGTTTCTCTAACGACTTGTTTGTGCTATATCGGTGGTGCAATGTTGATTGGTGGACTACATACCATTTGGGAACTGCTATGCCCGACAAAATATCTTGAGATATTCCATTTTGAGAAGATTGCATTTACCAGCTTGATTGTAATGGATCTGGTGTTTCTAGAACTTGCGGCAGCTAGAATTGATTTTCGTCGACTCCCCTAGGGTTTCTGGAATATTGGGGGTATTTATAGAGTAAATAGGCGGTCTGAGGGGCTCCCGAGGTGGGCACAACTCACCAGGGCGCGCCTGGGCCTCCAGGCGTGCCCTGGTTGGTTGTGCTCCCCTCGGAGCACCCCCAAGAGCTTCTCCGGCCCATTGGATGTCTTCTGGTCCAAAAATATTCCATAAAAAGTTTCGCTGCGTTTGGACTCCGTTTGATATTGATTTCCTGCGATGTAAAAAACATGCAAAAAACAACTGGCACTTGGCACTATGTCAATAGGTTAGTACCAAAAATGATATAAAATGACTATTAAATGATTATAAAACATCCAAGAATGATAATATAAAAGCATGGAACAATAAAAAAGTATAGATATGTTGGAGACGTATCAGCCATCATCACTGTTTAGGGCCAAAAGATTTTCCCCCCAGGTCTTGCTGGAAGGCCTCCGGGTCTGGGATGAGGGTGGTTGGGACTGCAAGTGAATCAGTTGTCTGAGTTCGAGTTTGCGGTGGTGTTCCCCTCCAAAGATTGTTTACGGATGATTTCTTCTTGCATGAGCTTCACTCTTCCACATAATCAGCTTGTGTTTTCTATCAAGGCCGCGGCTTGCGCTACCAAAACGGTGGGTCCGCTCTATGAGGTCTGGGTATTGGTTGATGATATGCCTGCTAGTCTTCACTTGGTTCCCTTTTTGATGGCTTTCGGTGTCCTGCTTGGTAAGCTGATCGAGGTTGATAGTGAGTCTTTGGACAAGCTTGGTCCTGCTAGTGTTAAAGTTTGGTGTCACTGGTACGCGTCGGTGCTATACAAACGTTTTTTAACCCCTTTCCGTGACGACATTTGGAACCATCACCTAGAGAGTGACGGCGATAGGGGGTCCTTCCCACACGACCCAGAAACCTTCGGGGATAGGGAGCCTTGATACATACAGTTTTCACTATATAATAATTTCCGATATCTCGAATATCCCAAACGCTTCATCCTTGCTACTCGTTTGTGCTCACATTGCCATCACAGTCAGAGTTTTATGGTTTTACCTAAAACCAGGCCGATTCCAGGCACGGGAGTTTTCCAGGCAGATCCAGGCACGAGAGTTTTATGATGCCTGGCACATCACAAATAGTTCATGATTATAAACCGTGTATGATAGATAGACAATCACACACATTTAGTTTTCCTGCACCATATGTGATAGTGTCTGACATCGCACACGCTTTGCAAACGGCAACTGTGTGCATTGTTACACATGTTTCCTCTCCGTGAACCATGTCGGATTATGATGTATATCGCACACGTTGTGCTTTATTAACCGTGTGCACCGTAAGGACCTGCACACCGTAATTTCTCCCTAATTTAATTGATGTTATTTAAAACTGTACCTAATTTAAACTTGAAAGTAGGCTATAGCTTTATTCATACCCATCGGGTTCAAACAACCAATGCATTATTCGATTCACATGTACATATGTTTAAGAATTACATAAGCATCAAGTAAAGAATAATGAACCAGGGTTCCATACTTTTACTATTACAGATGGTAAAGTAAGAGGCAACATACATTCCGGTTGCTGAACAAGGTGAAGCAGAATGGCCCTATTGTGCTCTCGTGGATGCAGAAGGCATGCATGACTCTAGTCCAACCCCTTGTGATGGTTGTCGGTGTCAAACCGGCGGATCTCGGGTAGGGGGTCCCAAACTGTGCGTCTAAGGTCGATGGTAATAGGAGATGGGGGACACAATGTTTACCCAGGTTCGGTCCCTCTCTATGGAGGTAACACCCTACTTCTTGCTTGATTGATCTTGATGAATATGAGTATTACAAGAGTTGATCTACCACGAGATCGTAATGGCTAAAACCCTAGAAGCCTAGCCCGTATGACTGTATCCGTTTCTGGACTAAACCCTCCGGTTTATATAGACACCGGAGGGGACTAGGGTTGTACAAAGTTGGTTACAGAGAAAGGAATCTTCATATTTGGTCGCCAAGCTTGCCTTCCATGCCAAGGAGAGTCCTATCTGGACAAGGGAGAGAGTCTTCGGTCTTGTATCTTCACAGCCCATTAGTCTGGCCCATGTCCAACAGGACGGATGCCCGAGGACCCCTTAGTCCAGCAATCCCTCAGTAGCCCCGGAACCAGGCTTCAATGACGAGGTGTCCGGCGCGCAGATTGTCTTCGGCATTGCAAGGCGGGTTCCCCTTTCCGAATACTCCAATATAGTCTTCGGACGAACGTGTCCGAATCTGCAACACAAGTACCACAAGAGAATATAATATTTCACGAGTCCAATCTGCCGACAACTTTTTGTAAGGTGACATCACGCTCGCTCGGTCATTATTTTGAATCGTTTCCTGCCCTGCCGTTCCATGTTTCGAGGTGAGGTTTTTATTGGCACATCTTGTCGAAGTAGAGATCGTGTCCCCTTATTGCGGGATTCTCATTAATACAAGTGTTGGTAATCCAACCGTTCCATTGGAAAGATTCCTTAGGAATAGGCAGGTTTTCAGGCTTGGGAGGAGGCGTTCGATACCCGTTGCCTTTATGAAGGAGCCAAGGGTCATCTTTATTTACGCCAAATCTCTCCTCAGCCTTTCCACCCTCGAGTTCTAGCACCCAAGGCTTGACTCCATTGGTTCAAGCTTCCCAGTCATGTCCGGACCCAACTCTCAAGGCCGATGGGTGGCTTCCTCTGTTACAGAGGAGGACATTGTGAAGTTTCGGGTGGCCAGATACCTGACCGTGGAGATCCCTAATACGTCCATTTTGCATCAAGCTTTTATATTGATATTTATTGCATCATGGGCTAATATTACACGTTATTTCACAACACTTATGTCTATCCTCTCTTATTTTACAAGGTTTAACATGAATAGGGAGAATGCCGGCAGCTGGGATTCTGGGCTGGAAAAGAAGCAAATATTGGAGACCTATTCTACACAGCTCCAAAAGTCCTGAAACTCCATGAAAGTCATTTTTGGAATTAATGATAATTATTGAGCAAAAGAAGTACCAGAGGGGGCCCACACCCTGGCCACGAGGGTGGGGGGCGCGCCCACCCTTACAAGGCACACCCCTGCCTCGTGGGCCCCCTGGTGGCCCTCCGGTGCCCATCTTCTGCTATATGAAGTCTTTTACCCTGGAAAAATCATAAGCAAGCTTACGGGACGAAACTCCGCCGCCACGAGGCGGAACCTTGGCGGAACCAATCTAGGGCTCTGGCAGAGCTGTTCTGCCGGGGAAACATCCCTCCGGGAGGGGGAAATCATCACCATCATCATCACCAACGATCCTCTCATCAGGAGGGGGTCAATCTCCATCAACATCTTCACCAGCACCATCTCCTCTCAAACACTAGTTCATCTCTTGTATCCAATCTTTGTACCAAAACCTCAGATTGGTACCTGTGGGTTGCTAGTAGTGTTGATTACTCCTTGTAATTAATGCTATTTGGTTTATTTGGTGGAAGATCATATGTTCAGATCCTTAATGCATATTAATACTCCTCTGATCATGAACATGAATATGCTTTGTGAGTAGTTATTTTTGTTCCTGAGGACATGGGTGAAGTCTTGCTATTATAGTAGTCATGTGAATTTGGTATTCGTTCGATATTTTGATGAGATGTGTGCTGTCTCTCCTCTAGTGGTGTTATGTGAACGTCGACTACATGACACTTCACCATTATTTGGGCCTAGAGGAAGGCATTGGGAAGTAATAAGTAGATGATAGGTTGCTAGAGTGACATAAGCTTAAACCCTAGTTTATGCGTTGCTTCGTAAGGGGCTGATTTGGATCCATATGTCTCATGTTGTGGTTAGGTTTACCTTAATACTTCTTTTGTAGTTGCGGATGCTTGCAATAGGGGTTAATCATAAGTGGATGCTTGTCCAAGAAAGGGCAGCACCCAAGCACCGGTCCACCCACATATCAAATTATCAAAGTAACGAACGTGAATCGTATGAGCGTGATGAAAACTAGCTTGACGATAATTCCCATGTGTCCTCTGGAGCGCTTTTCTCATTATAAGAACTTGTCCAGGCTTGTCCTTTGTTACAAAAAGGATTGGGACACCTTGCTGCACATTATTTACTTTCATTGCTTGTTAGCCGTTACAAATTATCTTATCACAAAACTATCTGTTACCTACAATTTCAATGCTTGCAGAGAATACCTTACTGAAAACCGCTTGTCATTTCCTTCTGCTCCTCGTTGGGTTCGACACTCTTACTTATCAAAAGGACTATGATAGATCCCCTATACTTGTGGGTCACCAAGACTCTTTTCTGGTGCCGTTGCCGGGGAGTGAAGCGCCTTTGGTGAGTGGAACTTGGTAAGGAAACATTTATATAGTGTGCTGAAATTTAGTGTCACTTGTTACTATGGAAACTAATCATTTAAGGGGCTTGTTCGGGGTATCTTCACCCCGACCAGTAGAGCAAAGAGTTGCTCCTCAACCTACCGAACCTACTTAAAATGTTTACTTTGAAATTCCTTCGGGTATGATAGATAAACTGCTAGCTAATCCCTTTGCAGGAGATGGAACATTGCATCTCGATTTACGCCTTATCTATGTGGATGAAGTTTTTGGATTATTTAAGCTTGCAGGTATTCCCGATGATGTTGTTAAGAAGAAGGTCTTCCCTTTATCTTTGAAGGGAGATGCATTGACATGGTATAGGCTATGTGATGATACGGGATCTTGGGACTATAAATGATTGAAATTGGAATTTCACCAGAAGTTTTATCCTATGCATCTTGTTCATCGTGATTGTAATTATATATATAATTTTTGGCCTCGCGAAGGAGAAATTATCGCTCAAGCTTGGGGGAGGCTTAAGTCAGTGTTATATTCATGCCCCAATCATGAGATCTCAAGAGAAATGATTATTCAAAAAAATTATGCTCGGCTTTGTCTCAATGATCGCAGCATGCTCGATACTTCTTGTGTTGGCTCTTATATGATGAAGACTATTGAATTCAAGTAGGACTTATTGGAAAGAATTAAACACAACTCTGAAGATTGGGGTTCCGACGATGGTAAGTAGTCAGGTATGACACCTAAGTTTGATTGTGTTAAATCTTTTATGGATACCGATGCCTATCGTGGATTTAGCACTAAATATGGACTTGACTCTGAGATAGTAGCTTCTTTCTGTGAATCATTTGCTACTCACGTTGATCTCCCTAAGGAGAAGTGGTTTAAATATAATCCTCCCACTGAAGTAAAAGTAGTTGCACCTATTACAGTTGAAGAAAATACTATCACTTATAATGATCCTATTGTTCCTACTACTTATGTTGAGAAACCACCTTTCCCTGTTAGGATAAAGGATCATGCTAAAGCTTCAACTATTGTTCGTAAGAGTAATACTAGAACTTATACACCTCCTGAGAAAATTAAAGTTGAACCTAGTATTGCTATGGTTAAAGATCTCTTGGCCGATAATATTGATGGGCATGTTATTTATTTCTGTGAACAGGTTGCTAATATTGCTAGACCCGATGCTAAGATACATAGACCTGTTGTAGGCATGCCTGTTATTTCTATTAAAATAGGAGATCATTGTTATCATGGCTTATGTGATATGGGTGCTAGTGCTAGTGCAATACCTCATTCCTTATATGAAGAAATTATGCATGATATTGCACCCGCTGAAATAGAACATATTGATGTTACTATTAAGCTTGCAAATAGAGATACTATTTCACCAATTGGGATTGTTAGAGATGTTGAAGTCTTGTGTGGGAAAGTTAAATACCCTGCTGATTTTCTTGTTCTTGGTTCCCCACAAGATAGCTTTTGCCCCATTATATTTGGTAGACTCTTCTTGAATACTTATAATGCTAGGATAGATTGCGAAAAGGATGTTGTTACTATTGGTCTAGGGGATACGACACATTAGTTTAATTTTGCTAAATTTCGTAGACAACCCCATGATAAAGAATTGCCTAGTAAGGATGAAATAATTGGTCTTGCTTCTATTGTCGTGCCTCCTACTGATCCTTTAGAAAAATATTTGCTAGACCATGAAAATTATATGTTTATGAATGAAAAAAGGGAAATAGATGAAGTATTCTTTAAACAGGGTCCTATTCTAAAACACAACTTGCATGTTGAAATCCTAGGGGATCCTCCTCCACCCAATGGTGATCCCGTGTTTGAGCTTAAACCTTTACCTGATACTCTTAAATATGCTTATCTTGATGAAAAGAAGATATATCCTGTTATTATTAGTGCTAACCTTTCAGAGCAGGAAGAGGAAAGATTATTGAAAACTCTGAAGAAGCACCGTTCTGCTATTGGATATACTCTCAATGATCTTAAGGGCATTAGTCCCACTCTATGCCAACACAAAATAAAATTGGACGAAGACACCAAACCAGTTAGAGATCTTCAACGACGGTTAAATCCTAAGATGAAAGAAGTGGTAAGAAAGGAAATACTAAAGCTCCTTGAGGCAGGTATAATTTATCCCGTTGCTGATAGTGAGTAGGTAAGTCATGTCCATTGTGTCCCTAAGAAGGGAGGTATTACTGTCGTTCCTAATGATAAACATGAATTGATCCCGCAAAGAATTATTACAGGTTATAGGATGGTAATTGATTTTCATAAATTAAATAAAGCTACTAAGAAAGATCATTACCCTTTACCTTTTATTGATCAAATGCTAGAAATACTATCCAAACATACACATTTCTGCTTTGTAGATGGTTATTCTGGTTTCTCTCAAGTACCTGTGTCAGCGAACGATCAAGCGAAGACTACTTTTACTTGCCCTTTTGGTACTTTTTCTTATAGACGTATGCCTTTTGGTTTATGTAATGCACCTGCTACCTTTCAAAGATGCATGATGGATATATTCTCTGACTTTTGTGAAAAGATTTGTGAGGTATTCATGGATGATTTCTCCGTTTATGGATCCTCTTTTGATGATTGCTTGAGCAACCTTGATCGAGTTTTGCAGAGATGCAAAGATACTAGTCTCGTCTTGAATTGGGAAAAGTGCCACTTTATGGTTAATGAAGGCATTGTCTTGGGGCATAAGATTTCTGAAAGAGGTATTGAAGTTGATAAAGCTAAAGTTGATGCTATTGAAAAAATGTCATGTCCCAAGGATATTAAAGGTATAAGAAGTTTCCTTGGTCATGCCGGTTTTTATAGGAGGTTCATTAAGGACTTTTCTAAAATCTCTAGGCCTCTGACTAATTTATTGCAAAAAGATTTTCCTTTTGTCTTTGATGATGATTGTGTAGAAGCATTTGAAATACTTAAGAAAGCTTTGATCACTGCACCTATTGTTCAGCCACCTGATTGGAACTTACTCTTTGAAATTATGTGCGATGCTAGTGATTATGCTGTAGGTGCTGTTCTAGGACAAAGAGTTGATAAGAAACTAAATGTTATTCAATATGCTAGTAAAACTCTAGACACTACTCAAAGAAATTACGCTACTATTGAAAAAGAGTTCTTAGTAGTTGTATTTGCATGTGATAAGTTCAGACCTTATATTGTTGATTCTAAAGTAACTATTCACATGGATCATGCTGCTATTAAATATTTTATGGAAAAGAAAGATGCTAAACCTAGACTTATTAGATGGGTTCTCTTGCTCCAAGAATTTGATTTGCATATTATTGATAGAAAGGGAGCTGAGAACCCTGTTGTAGACAACTTGTCTAGGTTAGAGAATGTTCTTGATGACCCACTACCTATTGATGATAGCTTTCTTGGTGAACAATTAGCTGTCATAAATGCTTCTCATAATACTCCGTGGTATGCTGATTATGCTAATTACATTGTTGCTAAATTTATACCACCTAGTTTCACATACCAGCAAAAGAAAAAGTTCTTCTGTGATTTAAGACATTACTTCTGGGATGATCCACACCTTTATAAAGAAGGAGTAGATGGTTTTATTAGACGTTGTGTACCTGAGCATGAACAGGAACAGATCCTACACAAGTGTCACTCCGAAGCATATGGAGGACACCACGCTGGAGATAGAACTACACATAAGGTATTGCAATCCGGTTTTTATTGGCCTACTCTCTTCAAAGATGCCCGTAAGTTTGTCTTGTCTAGTGATGAATGTCAAAGAATTGGTAATATTAGTAGACGTCAAGAAATTCCTATGAATTATTCTCTTGTTATTGAACCATTTGATGTTTGGGGCTTTGATTATATGGGACCTTTTCCTGCCTCTAATGGGTATACACATATTTTAGTTGCTGTTGATTACATTACTAAGTGGGTAGAAGCTATTCCAACTAGTAGTGTTGATCATATAACTTCTATTAAAATGCTTAAAGAAGTTATTTTTCCGAGGTTTAGAGTACCTAGATACTTAATGACTGATGGTGATTCACATTTTATTCATGGTGCTTTTCGTAAAATACTTGCTAAGTATGATGTTAATCATAGAATTGCATCTCCATATCACCCACAGTCTAGTGGTCAAGTAGAGTTCAGTAATAGGGAGCTCAAATTAATTTTGCAAAAGACTGTTAATAGATCTAGAAAGAATTGGTCCAAGAAACTAGATGACGCATTATGGGCTTATACAACTACATATAAAAATCCTATGGGTATGTCTCCGTATAAGATGGTTTATGGAAAAGCATGTCACTCGAACTAGAACATAAGGCATATTGGGCCATTAAAGAGCTCAATTATGATTTCAAACTTCCCGGTGAGAAGAGGATGTTTGACATTAGCTCACTTGATGAATGGAGAACCCAAGCATATGAGAATGCCAAGCTGTTTAAAGAAAAAGTCAAAAGATGGCATGACAAAAGGATACAAAAGCGTGAGTATAACGTAGGTTATTATGTTTTTCTTTTCAACTCTCGTTTAAGATTTTTTGCAGGAAAACTTCTCTCTAAATGGGAAGGCCCTTACGTTATCGAGGAGGTCTATCATTCCGATGCCATAAAAATCAACAACTTCGAAGGCACAAATCCTAAGGTGGTGAACGGTCAAAGAATCAAACATTATATCTCAGGTAATCCTATAAATGTTGAAACTAATATTATTGAAACCGTGACCCCGGAGGAATACATAAGAGACACTTTCTAGAATGTTTCAGACTCTGAAAAGGAATAGGTATGTGGTACGGTAAGTAAACCGACTCCAAAACAGTTCTAATAGTAATTTTTCTCCGTTTTGGAATATTTAAGAAAATAGGAAAATAAGAAGTAGTCCGGGAAGGACACGAGGTGTCCACAAGGGTGGATGGTGCACCCTACACTACTAGGCGCGCCCCCTGCCTCGTGGGCACCTCGTGTGCTCTCCGAACTCCGTTCTTGCACGATACTTCTTTTGGTCGGTAAAAATTCATTATATAATCCCCTGAAGGTTTTGACCATCGTATCACGCAAAAATCTTCTGTCTTTGTTTCGAGCTGTTCCTGTTACAGATTTAGAGCAAGATGTCTTCTCAAGAGTCAGTCGGGGAGAGTCGGGTGTCTCACCCGATGCCATGTCCAGGAGCAAACAACGATGCTTATCACTTTGGGCCATCAACGGAGGATGAGATGGAGGCCGGCTTGAAAATGATAGATGCCATGGAGGAGGATCAAGAAGTTACCTCTCGCTTCCAAGAAGGATTCATGATGGGGGAACTACAGAGCTCAACTATTCCAAACTTGGTCATCCCTTCCAATGTTAAATTTCTTTCTTATGAAAATATGAAAAAGAGTGTCACTTGTTCTCCAGAAGCTATGCAACATCCTTGGATAAAAGGAGCTTTAGCCATCACGGGCAAGCTCCGCAAGGAAAATATGGACCTCAAGCAACAAGTCAATAAGCTCGAGGAGGAGAATCGTATCCTGAGGGGCATCATCGCCAAGAAGATCACAACACCAACTCTGAAGAAGGAGACATAATCGCATGGGTATGGGCACTCCCCTTGGCAACTGCCAAGCTTGGGGGAGTTGCCCCGGTATCATATGACCATCACACTCCTATCTTTACCGTCTTTCTTAGTTTGATCCTTTTAGTAATATCTTGATCTAGTAGAATAAAGTGTTGGTATGAATTAGTTTTGAGTTTTGCTTTTGCGGTCCCTCTATGTAATCGAGTTCGTGAGCTATATATAATAAAGATTAGTGTTGAGTCAAGGGCTTTTCTATCTTGCTATGATCTTGAGGAAATAGAAAGAATAAAAGAAATAAAAGAGTTCATATTGATCTTATCGATAGTAATGACTTCACACATAAAGAGTATGAGGCTTAAAAATTGTCGAGAGTTGACAAACATAGTTTTGGTCATCGTTGCAATTAATAGGAAGTAATAAAGAAAGAGAGGTTTTCACATATAAATATACTATCTTGGACATCTTTTATGATTGTGAGCACTCATTAAGTATGGCATGCTAAAGAGTTGATGTTGGACAAGGAAGACAACGTAATACGTATGTTTTCTCACATCTCAGTTAAAATATATTGTCATGGATCATTCAAACATGTTGAGCTTGCCTTTCCCCCTCATGCTAGCCAAATTCCTTGAACCAAGTAGAGATACTACTTGTGCTTCCAAATATCCTTAAACCCAATTTTGCCATGAGAGTCCACCATACCTACCTATGGATTGAGTAAGATCCTTCAAGTAAGTTGTCATGTTGCATGCAATAAAAATTGCTCTCTAAATATGTATGACTTATTAGTGCGGAGAAAATAAGCTTTGTACGACCGTGTGATATGGAAGTAATAAAAATGATGGACTGCATAATAAAGGTCCATATCACAAGTGGCAATATAAAGTGACGTTCTTTTGCATTAAGTTTTTGCGCATCCAACCCTAAAAGCACATGACAGCCTCTGGTTCCCTCTGCGAAGGGGCTATCTTTTACATTATGCAAGAGTCAAGGTGATCTTCACCTTTCCCTTTTTATTTTATCATTTGGCAAGCACCTCGTGTTGGAAAGATCCTGATATATATCCAATTGGATGTAAGTTAGCATGAACTATTATTGTTGACATTACCCTTGAGGTAAAATGTTGGGAGGCAATACCATAAGCCCCTATCTTTCTCTGTGTCCGATTAAAACTCCATTACCATAAGTATTGTGTGAGTGTTAGCAATTGTGGAATACTAAATGATAGTTGAGTATGTGGACTTGCAGAAAAGCTCTTATGTTGACTCTTTCCGATGTTATGATAAATTGCAATTGCTTCAATGACTAAGATTATAGTTTGTTAGTTCTCAATGAAGTTTCTGAATCATACTTGACATTGTGAATAGATTGTTACTTGAGCATAAGAAATCATATGACAAAATATATATATGTTGTTGTTATAAGAATGATCATGATGCCCTCATGTCCATATTTTATTTTTATCGACACCTCTATCTCTAAACATGTGGATATATTTTTCGATATCGGCTTCCGCTTGAGGACAAGCAAGGTCTAAGTTTGGGGGAGTTGATACATCCATTTTGCATCATGATTTTATATCGATATTTATTGCATTATGGGCTGTTATTACACATTATGTCACAATACTTATGGCTATCCTCTCTTATTTTACAAGGTTTAACATGAATAGGGAGAATGCCGGCAGCTGGGATTCTAGGCTGGAAAAGAAGCAAATATTGGAGACCTATTCTGCACAGCTCCAAAAGTCCTAAAACTCCATGAAAGTCATTTTTGGAATTAATGATCATTATTGAGCGAAAGAAGTACCAGAGGGGGCCCACACCCTGGCCACGAGGGTGGGGGGCGCCCACCCTTACAGGGTGCGCCCCCTGCCTCGTGGGCCCCTTGGTGGCCCTCCGATGCCCACCTTCTGCTATATGAATTCTTTTACCCTGGAAAAAAATCATAAGCAAGCTTACGGGACAAAACTCCGCCGCCACGAGGCGGAACCTTGGCAGAACCAATCTAGGGCTCCGGTGGAGCTGTTCTGCCGGGAAACATCCCTTCGGGAGGGGGAAATCATCACCATCGTCATCACCAACGATCCTCTCATCAGGAGGGGGTCAATCTCCATAAACATCTTCACCAGCACCATCTCCTCTCAAACCCTAGTTCATCTCTTGTATCCAATCTTTGTACCAAAACCTCAGATTGGTACCTGTGGGTTGCTAGTAGTGTTGATTACTCCTTGTAGTTGATGCTAGTCAGTTTATTTGGTGGAAGATCATATGTTCAGATCCTTAATGCATATTAATACTCCTCTGATCATGAACATGAATATGCTTTGTGAGTAGTTATGTTTGTTCCTGAGGACATGGGTGAAGTCTTGCTATCAGTAGTCATGTGAAGTATGCGTTCGATATTTTGATGAGATGTATGTTGTCTCTCCTCTAGTGGTGTTATGTGAACGTCGACTACATGACACTTCACCATTATTTGGGCCTAGAGGAAGGCATTGGGAAGTAATAAGTAGATGATGGGTTGCTAGAGTGATAGAAGCTTAAACCCTAGTTTATGCGTTGCTTCGTAAGGGGCTGATTTGGATCCATATGTCTCATGCTGTGGTTAGGTTTACCTTAATACTTCTTTTGTAGTTGCGGATGCTTGCAATAGGGGTTAATCATAAGTGGGATGCTTGTCCAAGAAAGGGCAGCACCCAAGCACCGATCCACCCACATATCAAATTATCAAAGTAACGAACACGAATCATATGAGCGTGATGAAAACTAGCTTGACGATAATTCACATGTGTCCTTGGGACCACTTTTCTCATTATAAGAACTTGTCCAGGCTTGTCCTTTGTTACAAAAAGGATTGGGCCACCTTGCTGCACCTTATTTACTTTCATTGCTTGTTACCCGTTACAAATTATCTTATCACAAAACTATCTGTTACCTACAATTTCAGTGCTTGCAGAGAATACCTTACTGAAAACCGCTTGTCATTTCCTTCTGCTCCTTGTTAGGTTCGACACTCTTACTTATTGAAAGGACTATGATAGATCCCCTATACTTGTGGGTCGTCAATCCCCCACAGGTTTCCTACTCAAGGACAGGTTATTCCGACTCCCAGATCTGGCGAGAGGTTCGTATTCATCTCTCACTTCCTCCAAGGGCTAGGGTTCACTCTTCACCCCTTCATCTGGGGGCTCATGTTTTATTATGGACTAGATTTTCACAATCTAGCCCCAGATTCTTTCCTCCATGTCTCGGCATTCATCACCACGTGTGAGGCCTTCCTCCGAATTCCCCCACACTTCGGATTATGGCTTAAGACCTTTAGTGTGAGGCCGAAGGTGGTCGACGGGAAACAAGCGGAGTGCGGTGGTGCTGTAGTGAGCAAGCTTACCAATACTCTCTGGCCAAAAGGCTTTTTCACCGAAACTTCCAACCAATGGCAGCGGGAGTGGTTCTACATCACAGAACCCCGCGGTACAAAGTGGGCAGCTATACCTACGTTCCGTTCTGCCCCTCCGTTATAGCTTGCATCATGGACTAATAAGGGGCTGGACTGGGGATCAGTTGATGAAGTGCAAACTCTACGAAGCCGCATCCGAACCCTCCTTGAGAATGACATCGACCTTGTCAACGTGATTCAAGTAATGCTAGTCCGCCGAGCCCTACCATGCTAGCGTAGGCCTCTTTGCATGTGAGAGTTTAATCCGGAAGGACCACGAACCCTCCAACACTTCTTCAGCACTACGCACAAAGGGATGTCGAAGTTGTTTTTTGGGAAACGGAAACAATGGCCGGACACCACCGAGGACATCGGCCTCGACTGCAACCATCGGATACCTCGGTAAGCGCTCAATCCCCAAACACTTTGTAGTTAAGCATGCCATAATACGTTACTGAGCAAACTATCTTCTTCCAGGGCTAGGTAAAGAAAGCAAAGTGAATTAGGTGTTGGGCCCCCCTCCCCGAAGACTCAGCAGATCCCGTACTAACAAGGATGCTGGCCCCGACACCATACCAGATGCCTGTGGAGGAGGACAAGGCGGAAAGTGGGAGGACCAAAGGCGGCCTCCATCCCGAAGGTGTATCGAACATTGTGTCCGGGGGAATCAAAATTCCCTCGTCCGAAGACAAAAGTGAAGGAGGAGTTAACGTCTCTTCGCCCCATGGTAAGAAAAGGGTTGCCTCCGAAGATTGGGCGAAAGAGGCTCCTAAGCGAGGCAAGGTGCCCCAGTCGGGCGGCTCAGGCTTGGAGGATGGCGTCTTCGCACAGTCCCGGGATGAGGGAAAGCCTCTAGCCGAATCGTGAGTGAACAAGGATGTTTTTTAAACATATCCCGTTGCTTTCCTGTTACCAGGGTAACATCTAAAATATATGTTTTCGCAGCTCGACAAATAGTCTTATTCACCAATCCTCTTCCTCGGGAGATCTTCTTCCAGAGATGATGGAAAGTGAGACACCTCCCCCGGTCTCCTCGCCTAATAAGGCGGGCGACTTTGAGGTGTCGTCCCGGAGGGTCTCTCCTGATCAACAAGTGGTGCGAGGGGTGATGAAGACACTGCCCGAAGGTGATACTTTGGTAGCCCAGGATCTAGGGGGCAACAATAAAGGCCCTGGACTATCCAGTTTACAGCCGGAGACGACTCTGGGGATAGATAAGCGGATCCCTTCGAAGGGAGGCTGTACTCCTACAACAGCTTCCGAAGGTCCAGAAGCGCCGAATATATTGACGAACATGCTGCGACTGGCGTCCGTCTCGGAGGAACATCATACCCTGATGGGTATGGTGGTTGAAAAGGTTCTATCCGTGAAAAGCGGATTGAATGAAGCCTGCGCGGGCCTATTAAGAGGCTTCGAGGTTTGTACTAAAAAAATCATTGAGTGTGTTTTATTCACGAACTGCACCTGTGTATAGGTAGTAGCCCCTGAGACTCTGATTGGCCTCCCAAGGGGGCGGTCAGAGGATCAAAATGATATGCCTAGGAAATAATCTGATGAATTGGAACATAGGCTATTAGCCCCCTGGCGACGGCCCGGACTACGGAGGTTACAAAGCTGCAGCGGAAGCTTGATGTAGTGGATGATGACATTACGCTTATCAACAAGCGGCTTGACATGGTGCAAGGTATGTCTTGGGGGTGGTCATTACATGCACGTGCCTGTATTTGATCATGACGCTAAGAATTGTATACTGAAATATGCATGACTACAGATGGTGTTGCCGCAGTCGAGATCCTTCGGGCTGAGCTGGCCCGGGCCAAGGAGCAGGCCCGGATGAATAATGCGGCTGCCGAGAAGGCATCTACCGAGCTAAAGGCCGAACAGGCTGCTCGGTGCCAATGCGAGGAGAGAATATCCACGATGATGCATCAGCTAAAGGATGTCGCTAGCCGCTGTGAAATCCTCGAGAAGGATAATAAAGCAAAAACGGCTGATCTTGACAAGGCCTTACGAGAGGCGAAAGAAGCGCAATCTGAATCTAGAGCGTCCCGGGAGGAGATCCGACAAGCTGGGGAGATCGCGACTGGTAAGCCCTTTTTATTGCAAACTAAGTTCGGCGATCCGAATTATGCTCCACATAATAAAGTGTGGAGTTCTCCAGACGCGTTATTGGACTTGCCGAAGAGTGCTTCCGATGCGGCGCAGTTTTACCAAGCGCAACAAGGGTATGCAACGGAGAATCTTTTTTGGTCGGAGTTCGGTGCGTCAAAACACCCACTGTTGATGAACGAACAGATGACCCAATGGGCCGAGCTCCATAGACTATCCGGTTCTGCCATGAAGGACGCCGTGATCGGGCTGTGACCGAACAAGCCAATTCCGGATAGTTCTTTTGGTTTGGTGCGGCGACTTGCTGATGTGGTGCCACGTATCAACGTCGTTAAGCGGTCAGCGTGCATTGAAGGTGCACGGATGGCTTTTGCCCGTGTCAAGACATACTGGGCAAAGATGAAGGCCACTGATGTTGCAGCAAAGGGTCCACCCAAGGGCAAGGACCATCACGCACCAGAGCATTATTTCGAGGATGTCCTGGAGGGTGCCCGCTTGATAGAGGGTCAATGCTCGAAAAACATGATATACGAGTGAAATGTATGGGGATTTGTAAAAGACAATATTATGATAAGGCTATATTTTTAGTTTCCCCTGAAACTTTTGTTCCTCCTATGCGGTTGTTTTTGTCTTAATCTGAAAGTTTTCCAGTCGTCGGCTTCAGCCCCCTCGTATAAAGTATGGGGGTGTCCGAAAAAGCATTTGATCACTCTTAACCCAACGTCTTGGTCCATTAAGGAGGTGTCAATGCGGTGAACTAGGCAATCGGACTATAGGGTGTTAACACTTTCACTTAGCCATAGGAGTTTATGGGGGGACTATGATATAGCCCCTGGTATGTACACGGCTTATTCCAATGTGGTGCATTACATATATGACTTGAGGAAAAAGGTTCCTTTGTATAATACGGAGGGAATCGCGAAAGATTCCGATAAGTCATCGAGTGGTTGACCAGCTCTCGCCGCATCATGACAGTCAGTTTTCAGCTTTCTCTACTGAGGTGCTTGACTAGATGAATCGGAAGCACAATCATAGTAGTTCTCCCTTTACTACCCTAGCCGATAGAGCGGAACGTAAGGTAGCAAGCACAGGAGCCGGACAACCCAACTATTAACCCAAGACATGATTCGGAGCTGATGCATATAATCCCAAACTCGCGACACCGAAGTACACTATAAATCTGCTCGGACTTGTCGGCAACTCATTTGTTCCCATATCGAGCCCCTGGCATGTTATGCCGATGTATATGTGTGAAACAACCAGAGGAGCCAAATTCAGTTTTTTTTGAAAAAAGTGAATGTTGGATGCAGATTATGTTTACTAGGACCTGAGTGATATGCCAATATTTATTTTATAGATAACAAAGCCGCAACCCCGTCTATTTGACATGCCCGGGGTAGAAGGCGGAGGAAAAAGGCACATTACAGGCTCGAAATAAAGAGTGTGGTCTACAAAAAGTTGTTTTGGACATCCTACCACACGTCTGCGCCGCCTGTCCTCGGTGAGGGGACTCCTTGACGGAAATAGCCCTTAGGTGAGTGTACGAATCCGAACTCCGATAGAGTCCGTGAGATGATTAGCCTTTGTATCACCTGTGGTAAAGGATAATGAAAGGGAAAGAGTATTAGAAAAGAAACAAAGGTTATGGGAGTGCTTGCAGGCTCATCCGTATTGTGCTTCCGCCGATGCCCAGGGTATCTTAAGTGCATAGTTATGTATGCACGGTACAAATTTCGCAGGTATATGAGGTGGGTGGCGGAAGCCGAACTGCTAGTTCCGCTCTGGAAAAGGTCGATCCTGTTGAATGGAGACCGGTGGCTTAAGGGCCGACAAGGTATGCGGTTTAATAAGACTGCTTTGTACTTCAGCTGAGGTCGTCGTAGTATGATCTTCAGTCCGAAGGGAGTGCTTCTCCTGCTCCCTTGTAGCGTTGTGTGTCACGTATACCATGTTCACTGTTTTTACTTCGGGGGGAAATTGCTTCTGACCCCCGGTTTTTGGTTGGTGAGTCTCTTCGTCGTTGCTATCACCGGGCGGCCTCCTCCCCTTGTGTTCGGCGTTGAGCTTGCCGGCCTGCTTGAAGACCCAACAACTTTTGTTCGTATGATTAGCTGGCTCATCAGGGTGGCCATGAATCTGGCAGGGCCGGTCCAATATCTTGTTTAAATTGGATGGTCCATCTCGGTTTGCCTTGAATGGCTTTTTCTGTTGACCAGGTTTGGGACTTCTGAATCCGGCGTTGACCGCTGTGTCATGCGTTCTTTCGTTATCATTGCGACGTTTGTGCTTGTTGTGTTGTGGCTTTCCATTGCCGTCTCAGACTTCGGAAGTGCCTGAATCGCTGCTAATGTTGCTTCTACGAGCGAGCCAGCTGTCTTCTCCCGCACAAAAGCGGGTCATCAGAGCGGTAAGGGCTGACATGGATTTTGGTTTTTTTTGACCGAGGTGGCTGGCGAGCCACTTGTCCTGGACGCTGTGTTTAAAGGCCGCTAGGGCTTCCGCGTCCGGACAGTCGATGATTTGGTTCTTTTTGACTAAGAACCTAGTCGAGAGCTTCTTGGCTGACTCTCCGGGCTGCTGGACAATGTGACTTAAATCATCGGCATCTAGTGGCCAGACATTGTACCTTGGAAGTTGTGGCGGAAGGCGTCTTCCAAGTCCTCCCAGCTGCCAATAGCGTTTTTCGGCAGACTGTTTAACCAGTACCGAGATGGTCCTTTGAGTTTTAATGGGAGGTATTTGATGGCGTGGAGGTCATCTCTACGGGCCATATGGATATGGAGAAGAAAATCCCCGATCCACACCGCGGGATCGGTTGTTCCATCGTATGATTCGATATTCATAGGTTTAAACCCTTCCGGGAATTCATGCTCCATTACTTCGTCAATGAAGCAGAGTGGGTGTGTGGTGCCTCTATATTGGGCCACGTCGCGATGTAGCTCAGATGGAGTTCATTTGTGGTTTTCGGGTCGGGCGTGACTAGACTTGTCACGTCCAAATAGGTAGCCGGCATTGCCTGTTGAGCCACGTCCTCATGATCCGTAGATCGATCTGGTCTGTCCTGCTCTACTGTCCAGGTCATGCTGAGGGTCGTATGTATGACCCCGAGCTGTTTTATCTCTGTTTTTTCGTTGCGGTGAGGTGGGCTGTTGTTCGGCTTGAACTGCCGCTTTATCCCGACCGCGTTGTGGTCGGTCAGCCGGATTGTCCCGACCACGTGGTGCAGGTTCCGTTACCCCCTCATCAAACTGAGGTAGCAATATGTGCTTCGGGTAACCTTTGGTTGGGCGCTTGAGGCCGTATTCTTTGGCTGCTAGGATATTTGTCCATTTATCGTTGAGCAGGTCTTGGTCAGCTTGAAGCTGCCGCTGCTTCTTTTTCAGGTTCCTTGCAGTGGCTATTAGCCGGCGTTTAAAGCGCTCCTGCTTGAGAGGCTCCTCAGGCATGATGAAATCCTCATTGCCGAGGCTCTCCTCATCTTCGGAGAGAAGAAGATAATTACTACTCTCCGAGTCTTCATGAATGGCCTGTTCATCAGGGCTAACGTGCCCGTCTTCCCGTTCATCCTGTTCGGAGGTTGCCCCAACAGGGTCTTCGTTGTCTTCGGCCTCGTCCGGAGTATTGTTTTCTCTGGTGCCGGTGTTGCTGTCTTTTGCAAGACGTGACTTAGAGCAGTGTCGCTGGCGCCGGCGTCTGGGTTGTGTCTCAGGAGGTTTATCCTCAACTGGATCCTCTTTGTCATCGTTGTTAGTTTCTTTAGGTGTATCCACCATGTATACATCATACGAAGAAGAGGCCGTCCAGCTTCCGGTAAACAGCAGGTTTTGGCCTTGCTCCTCATCGGCATCGTCGTCCATGCCATCGATGTCTTCGGAGGCGTAATCGAGCATGTCGGTTATGTCCTCGACAGCGGCTATGTAGTGGGTGGCGGGTGTGAAGAGAAATTCCCTGTCATCAGCCTCCAGTTCAAATTGGATATAGTTCGGCTGTGAGTCCCCGCTAAGGACATATTTTTAATGAGTTTAACACGTCGTCTAAAGGCGAGTGCCGAAAGATGTCTGCGGTGCTGAATTCGACGATCTATGACTGATCCAGCTCGACATGCGCGGAAACACATGGTTCGGAACTTATGGCCGGAAACGAGTCCGGGGTTCCAGAGACACAGGTATCACCCGGGGTTAGGTCTGTGTGTGGCTCCAACGCCAAGGAGTCTGCGGCTTCCGTGGCGGGGTTGAGCTTCCCGTCCTCGGATGCCGCGATCTACCCCAGATCTAAGCCCGGAGTAGTTACAAGGTGCAATTTCCTTAGTAAGGACTGATGACAGATTTAAGTCATGTTCATCGTAGGGATAGGGAGCGGTTTCCGTGGTCTCAAAGCCGTCGAAGATCAAGTCTCCGCGGATATCCGCGACGTAGTTCAAGATCCCAAATCTGACCTGATGGCCGGGGGCGTAGCTGTCGATCTGCTCCACATGGCCAAGCGAGCTGGCCCGCAGTGTGAAGCCGCCGAACACGAAGATTTGTCTGGGAAGGAAGGTTTCCCCTTGGACGACATCATTGTTGACGATCAGAGGAGCCATCAAAATCTTTTGGGGATGGCACAGTGGAACTCTCAATGAAAGCACCAATGTCGGTGTCAAAACCGGTGGATCTCGGGTAGGGGGTCCCAAACTGTGCGTCTAAGGTCGATGGTAACAAGAGACGAGGAACACAATGTTTACCCACGTTCGGGACCTCTCTATGGAGGTCACACCCTACTTCCTGCTTGATTGGTCTTGATGAATATGAGTATTACAAGAGTTGATCTACCACGAGATCGTAGTGGCTAAAACCCTAGAAGTCTAGCCCGTATGACTGTATCCATTTCCAGACTAAGCCCTCCGGTTTATATAGACACCGGAGGGGACTAGGGTTGTACACAGTCAGTTACAGAGAAAGGAATCTTCATATTTGGTTGCCAAACTTGCCTTCCACGCCAAGGAGAGTCCTATCCGGACACGGGAGAGAGTCTTCGGTCTTGTATCTTCACAGCCCATAAGTCCGGCCCATGTCCAATAGGCCGGACGCCCGAGGACCCCTTAGTCCAGGACTCCCTTAATGGTCGGCCGCCAATCATGTAGTTTGAGAGGTAATCTTGAGTAAACTGCTTCAGGATCCACTGCAAAAGAAAAAAGATTGAGACATTTTCATCTAACACAACTCATTACGGGCAGTAAAAAGAAGGCTACAGGGTTCTTACTTACCATCCTGCAGTTCACTGTTGTCTTGCATAAAGTGTAAACAAATAGTTCGATTGATGTCTTTGGACCCATTTTAATAACAATCTTTATCAGTTTCCTCACTTGATGCTGGTTCATGAATATCTCATTGCCCCAGAAAGGGTCGAAGTGTGGAACTTTGACAATGATATATGTACCTAAAAGCACCAAATTAATATTAGAAGCTAAACAACAATTGAAAAATGATGTAGTACAACACTCCCTGCATCCCATTATATATGATTTTATTACATGTATATCTAGAATCATCAGAACATTAAGGTAGCACTCTTCCTTGTTGCTATGTAGCATGTGATTGCATATTTAGTCATTCAGTACAATGCATGTTGCTATGTAGCCTCACATATATTAAATATGACCCTAATTAACATAATGATAAATGGGTTACAGATATATTCAGTGAAATTTCTGATTCGGCGATTAATCCCTTATCAGCCCCAGGCTATATGGTACCAGCTACCGATATCCTGAATAGTGAGTACATATAAGCAATGCGATGAAACTAACCTCGACGGAAAACAACATTGTTCTCAATTAGTCCTGCATGAGTACATATAAAGGAATGTCAAGCACAACAGGCTAAACATCAACCAAATATATCCATGGTAGACAACATAATCTACAAATGATAGCTTCAGTGCGCAGGCTTAAGCATGCTAGTTCAGCAAAACAATAAGTGGAAAGGTGTGTTAACTACATCAGGCATAACATTTAAAAACAAGCAAATAGTCATTCAAACTGGTCTTGTGCAGGTCTAAAGTACACTAGTTATTGTGAAAAAACAAAAAGGCATGTTAACTGCAATATCCTTAACAGTAACCAAATATCGTAATTCATAGTGGTATTGTTGAAACTGTTATTGATGAAATTGAACTTCACGGCAAATAGTTGCACATATAGAGTATCACATTGTGAAGAACTGAAGTAAACAAGTCATAAGGCCATCTCTAGCCGATCCTTTAAAAGTTAAAGGACTAAAACTCTTAGTGGATATATATATATATATATATATATATATATATAGTAAAACTATTCTAATCCTAGGATTAGAATAGCTATTTGGATCACAGCGCCCTATATAGGGGCGATAAGACGTTCCTGAGATAAAAACACCCGAATCAGATCCCACCCACTCCTTCCCCTACCCTCACACTTTTATTCCTCTCCACCGATTCAGCCGCCGCCACGAGCTCACCGCGCACTGCCTTAACCCCGTCCCCGGCCACCGCGCCACGCCGCCCCCGGATCCAGCCGTCGCATCGTCCCCGCCCCCAGATCTGTCCGTCGCGCCGCGCCGCCCCGCCCTCACCCCATCTTCCAGCCATGCGTGCCACCACCACTAGCGGCGCAGCTCGCCACCGTGACCACAGCCTGCCTCCACCACCGTGCCGGCCACACGCGCCTCCGCCAGGACCTCTCCTCCCCAGATGCTCCCCGCGCGCTGCCGTGAGGACCTGTCCTCGAGGGTTCCAACCAACCACGCGCCACCGCCCGCGGATCCGGCCACCACGGACCCCGCGCATACACATCCGGCCGCAGCTCCTGGCCGCCACCTCCCCGCGTCACGTTCGCACTAGCGCCCGACGCGGCCAACCTCCACGGCAGCAGCCATTGTGGTTCCCTTCCTGGCAGCAGTTGTGCGTCTCTCCCGGCAGTCCTCTGCACATCCGCTGCCATTGGTCTCCATGCGCCCCTACCTGACCTTCATGGGGTGCAACCCTGACCTTCATCACGTGAGTTCGACCACAGGCAAAACTGTAGGGGACGGCGGCAGTGGTGCAGCCATCCGCTCCATCGAGGTTGACACCGCGTCTGCCACTCGTGTGCCGCCGCGGTCGCATGCTCCAGCCCACACTATTTCGGCCGCCTCATTTCCCGCTCTCCGGCCGCCGGCGTCCATCTACGTGCAGCCACTGAGTCCCTACACCCAACTAGCTGTCATGCGGCCGCGGTCCTCCACCGAAGACACCGGCCTGGCCCAGCCCTGTCGTGCCTCTCCTCTTGTCACGGCAGGCTCACTCCACGCTGCAGTTCATGATGTCGTGCTCAAGGCACTGAAGATCCATCTCCACGGAGGAATTGCAGCAGCACACCAAGAGAACCCAGCTCATCCCTAATCTGAAGTGGCGGACACATTAGTTTGAGGGGACTAAAGTTTAGAGAGTATTGGGGTTAAGGTTCAGATAGGTTATTCCTTGTTTTTTGGGTGTTGTTGCTACCACACAATGTGTTCAGAGGGGCGCATCGTTCAGGCAAAGTGGATGCTAGTGTAAACGACACTAGGAGCAGTACAAATGACAGTCTTCTTCTCCATGGATGTTGCAAGGTCACATGTCATGGTACAACTGGTGCGAGAGGTGCAATCTGTTGCTAATTGTGAGTGTAACCTGATTATGTTTGGTCTGTCCAAGAAAAAGAACAGGCTACATATACACTTGTTTGCCTAGGTTCGTTCTTTGATCCTTACTACTACCTCAACCTATAACCATCTTGAAATACGTGGCCATCAATTGGCCATATTTGACACAAATGAGAACCTCCTCTATCTCTTATGCTAGTTAGCTGCAGTTTTCCATTGCCATATACACATAGTTTATTGTTTTGCCCACCCCTTATATGTGCATTCATGTTTCCAAGTTTTTGCCCAATTTTATTCTCCTAAGCTTTTTTTTGGAACAGATGTGCATTTGAACATATGAAAGAAGTCTGTACAAAGAAGTTCATGAATTAGTTCCAGGAAGGTTCATGTATTACTAAGTGTGTGCACATATAATTTCTCTTTCCACATATGTGTGTGTGTCTGTTTGTGTGTGTTCTCCAAGATCAACTTTAGCATTGACCATGGTTTCACCAGCAAGGGAAACAACAGTTCGGCACATACGATGCTTCACATTGCTATCTCTCCCCATTATTCAGTTAGTTATTTTGTCCTGTGTGGCTCAAAAATCAAAATGTGTTCATAAAAACAAAAACACACATATCCAATAATGTTCGTAGGAAAAATTATGAGAAGTTCAAATTGTTCAAATATGGAAGCTTAAAATGTTAAAATAAATCCAAAATTTTCTACTACTTGCCTCCCACCTCTTTTCTAAAAAAAATAGAACCCCTCTCTTGAAAAGAAAAAGGAATTTCATGAACAAAAGTTATATAGAAAACCTACATATGTAAGAAGAAAAAAAATACATGTTCAACTTAAGAATAAACTCGTGAAATTCCTTATAGGGGAAAATATATCGGTTTTATTTCCCCCATTTCTAAAAATAAAATACACTGAAGTTCAAAATAAAAAAGTTGAGAAGTTCAAATAAAAATAACAGAGTAGTTTGATGTTTAAAATAACTCAGAGTTTTTCTTTTACTAAAATAATGAAAAGTGAGAAGTTCAAACAAAAAATAGAGCACTTTAAAATTCACAAAAAAAAGATTTTCACAGTTTTCTAAATAGAAAACTATACAAGTTCAAATATAAATAATGGGCCGGTTCAAAATTCAATAAAGAAGGATTTTCACCATTTATAAATAAAAAACTCTAGAAGTTCAAATTTAAAAAACCAAGAAGTTTAGTTCGAAATAACCAAGAAGTTGTACGATGTTTATCACAAAACTAAGATTTTTTTTGGGTTACAAATGAATAACAGCAAGAAGTCCAAATCAAAAACACCAAGAAGTTCATAAAAAAGATTAAGAAATAAACCATGAAGTCCATATTAAAAGATGGAGAAATTCAATGATTATAGAAAACTCAGATTTTCCTTGTTATTAAAGAATGGAAACAAGAAGTTCAAAAATTAAATAACAAGAAGTTCAACTTTTAATAATAGAGCGCTTCAAAATTTTATAAAAAAGATTAATAAATAAAATCAGGAAGTCCATATTAAAAAGATGGAGAAGTTCGATGATTATAGAAAACTCTCCTCGTTATTAAAGAATGGAAACAAGAAGTTCAAAAATTAAATAATAAGAAGTTCAACTTTTAATAATACAACGCTTCAAAATTTCATAAAAAAGATTAAGAAAAAAACCCCAGGAAGTCCATATTAAAAAGATGGAGAAGTTCAGTGATTATAGAAAACTCAGATTTTCCTCGTTATTAAAGAATGAAACAAGAAGTTCAAAAATAAAATAACAAGAGGTTCAACTTTGAAAAATAGAGTGCAAAATTCCTAAAAAAAGATTAAGAAATTTAGATTAATATTCAAAAAAAACTCAGATATTTTTAGGTAACCGAGAGAAGTTTGGATTGATAACTGCGAGAAGGTCACGTACTACACAGTGTGCATTTTGTATTAAAAAACAATGAAAAAAAGCAAAGGCTGAAAGTTTTGTTGCTACAAGTTCAAGTGCTCAGCCCGAGGAAATTCAAAAATTCGTGTGAGAGAGGTTGAACAAAAATACGTGACAGAAGTTCAAGGTGAAAACAACGGGGAGTTCAACTACTACATGGAATGCGTTTTAGATAAGAATATTAAGAATAGAAAACAAAAAACTTAAAAAGTTTGTTGCAAGAAGTTCAAGTGCTCTGTCCGGTGAAGTTCAAAAATTCTTGCGAGAGAGGTTCACCTTGTATTTCCATGTTTGATTTTTTTCGTATAAAAATTGAGTACAATTCTTTACACAAAATATAAAAAAGGTGAAGTTCAAATTGAAATAACAGAGAAGTGTGGAGTTAATTAAAACCTAGGATTTACCTGTTCAAAAAATAAAAAACACAACGCCATTTTTTGCATTTTTAAAAACAACTCATAAACGAAAACAAAGTGGTTGCTAGAAGTTCAAGTGCTCGGCGAGGAAAAGTTCAACAATTCTCGTGAGAGAGATTCACCGTGTGTTTAGATGTCCAAAATACATAAAAAAATATGTTGTTTTTTGTGTTTTAAAATAATTCTCTCAAACCAGAGAGAAGTTCAAAGTGATAACAACCAGAAGTTCACGTACTACATGGTGTGTATTTCATATAAGAAAAATACAAAAAAAGTGCAACAGGGTGAAGTTCAAACAGAGATGCCCCAAAAGTTCAACTACTTCAGACAGTGCGAAAAACAGCATGTCAAAAAATAGCACGTCAAAAACAGAGTGAAGTTCAAACAGACATGCCCGAGAAGTTCAACTACTTCACGCAGTGCATTTCCATTCGCGATGAATGCAGAAGTCATGATCTTGTCATTTTCTAATTTACTTCAAAACGACAGGAATATTATTTGTGTAAGTTCAAGTCCTCGGTCGGAGAAAGCTAAAAAAATATTGTGAGAGAAGTTTGTACAAAAAGAATATCATTTGTGCAACACTGACGAAAATGGATGGGAAAATTACAAAAAAAAATATGTCACAGAAGTCCAACTTGAAAATAGCAGGAAGTTCAACTACTACACTGAATGAATTTCACAAGAAAAACTTTTAAAACTGTCGCGAGTATGAAAAAATGATAAACACGAAAAAGTTGCGTGTTTATAGCAGCTTTCCATTGGTATATCACTTGCTTAATTCCGATGAGTGAATGAAGAGCTACGAGCAAAAAAGCATGTGAAAAACAGAGTGAAGTTCAGGCAGAACTGCCACCGAAGTTCAAGTACTTCACGCAATGCATTTTCGACGAATCTGTTTTGCGATAAAGGCAGAATGAGTGATCTCGATGTTTCTGAGAAAACAATCAACATGAAAAAGTTTCGCATTTTTCGTAGCTTTTCAATAGTATATTATTTGCCCCGTTCCGATGAAGTTTGTAGAAATTACGACAAAAATATGTTTTTAGACATTTTCAAAATAAACATAAAACCGTAATGAATTTGGAAAAACAATATGTACCAAAAAGTTTCGCATTTGTTCAGGCTTTCCAACGCCATATCATTTGCTATGTTCGGACGTATGATTAAAAAAATCGAAAATACAAACTTGGTATAACTTGTACCATTTTCTAAATTACTCTTAAACCATTCAAAATTAGAAAAAACTTTCAACATGAGAAAAAAGCGCATTTTCATAAGCTTTCCAACGCGATATCATTCTCTCAATTGGATTAGGCGTTTAGAAATGGCAACGAAAATGCGAACTCGGTTGTTCGGTTTGTGATATTTTATGATTTTCCACATTACTCTTTAACCATAGGGAATTAGAAAAAACTTTCAGCATGTGAAAGGAGCGGTTTTATAGCAGTTTTCCAACGCCATATTATTTTCCTCATTCCGATAAATGGTTTAGAAATGCGATCGAAAAAATGATTCACGTTTTTTATATGAAGAAAAAACGGTTTTCAAAACTGCTCTTAAACCACTTACATTTTACCAAAATTTTAAGTTGGGTCATGATACTGGTGTCCATAGCTTTCCAACGGTATATCGCAAGCCCCATTTGGGCAATATTGACGGATGTTCAACCTAGCACTAGGGGAAGTCCAGGTCGAACAAATCAGGCAGTAAAATTGCAAAAAACGCAATTTCATCACGACCCGAGAGCAAAATCCGCCAGCGAGCGAGATTTCTATTTAAAACCGGTATTTAGTTGCTAAAAAACCTTTCTAGAATACACTAACATCATATAGAACACTACTAACCAGAATAATTCGCGAGGGAGCCACAGTTGCAAAGATAGCCCGAAGGTCGGGTTCGTACAGAGGGAAGTTCAGGCGCGTGTACAAACAAAAATATGTCACAGAAGTTCAACGTGAAAATAGCATGAAGTTCAACTACTACGATGAATGAATTTCAGATGAAAAACTTTTAAAATCGTTGCGAGTATGAAAAAATGATCAACACGGAAAGTTGTGTGTTTACAGCAGCTTTCCATTGGTATATCACTTGCTCAATCCCGGTGAGTGGATGTAGAGCTAGGAGCAGTGGATAGAGATATACGAGGAAAAAAAGCACGTGATAAACAGAGTGAAGTTCAAGGTTTCATACCGAGAAATTTAGGTACTTCACGCGATGCATTTTTGGCGAATCTGTTTCTCGATAAATGCAGAACGAATGATCTCGCTGTTTTTTAAATTACTTGAAAACGGCTAGGAATCAGAGAAAACTGTTAACATGAAAAGGTTTCGCATTTTCATAGCTTTTCAGCGGTATATCATTTGCGCCATTCCGATAAAGTTTGTAGAAAATACAGCGAAAATACGTTTTTTGCCATTTTTGAAACTAACTTAATACCATAAAGAATTGGGAGAAATAATACATACAAAAAGGTTTCGCATTTGTTCAAGCTTTCCAACGCCATATCATTTGCTGCATTCGGACGCACAGTTAAAAAATTATCTCGAAAATACAAACTCGATAGGACTTGTACCATTTTCTAAATTACTTTTAAACCGTTCAAAATTAGAAAAAACTTTCAAAATGAAAGAGTAGCGCATTTTCATAAGATTTCCAACGCCATATCATATGCTTCAATTGGATTAGCCGTTTAGAAATGACGTTGAAAATACGAACTCGGCTGTTCGGTTTGTGAAATTTAACGTTTTTTCAAAGTAGTCTTTAACCATAAAGAATTAGAGAAGACTTTAAACATGTGGAAGTAACGGTTTTGCAGAAGCTTTCCAACGCCATATTATATGCCTCATTTCGATAAACGGTTTATAAATGCGATCGAAAATACGATTCACGTTTTTTGTGTGAAGAAAAAACGGTTTTCAAAATTTCTTAAACCGCTTACATTTTGCCAAAAATTTAAGTTGGGTCATGATACTGGTGTCCATAGCTTTCCAACGGTGTATCGCAAGCCCCATTTAGGCAATGTTGGCGGAAGTTCACCCTAGTTCACAGGGAAGTTCAACGTACTACTAGCGGGGCAGGTTAGGTTGTGATCAGAATATTATTCTCATCCCGTGATCAGAATAGTGTTTATGTCTATATATATATATATATATATATATATATATATATATATTGGGTGGGTCTATTATGATAACACCCTTAAGAGTCTTATTCTGCACACCAAACCCTTATTCTGCTAACACAATAGAGCTGCCCCGCCCACCCCGAAGCAACAAAAACGAACTGCAGCTAACCTTTCCCCACCCCGACCTACCTCCTTCCTGCAACCGCGCCCACCACCCAATCCACCTCTCTGCGCCGGCCCACCCCAATACCAACCTCTGCCGTC
>NC_041385.1:436520467-436523901 GCF_002162155.2 Triticum dicoccoides | reverse complement strand
CTCCCCACCTTCAACGCGCACGGAGCACCCCACCCAACCCCCGACAAGGCCAGCCATCACCGGATCTAGACAGCCGCGGCCCCACACGGCCCCGCCATCGCTGGAGAAGGTGGCCCCGCCCCTCCTCCTCTTTCCTTGTTTAGATCGAGGTGAGGACGAGCCCTCTCCTCGTGGCGGTCTTCGGCCCCACCCCGTGCAGCTCCGTCGCGGCAGTGCAGTTCACTGCTCGGTTCAGTCCAGCTGCCTTTAATTTGTCTTCAGATTTTGCTTGCTTGTGCAGTTTGACTGAACTCTGGAGAAGCAGTGCCGCACAGGATCGAGATGCCTCGCCTCGCCTCTCCTCCGATTCTGGCCTCTTCCTCGCCTACCCGTTCCTGGATTCCGCGAGGGGCGTTGTCGCCGGTGCCCTGCTGCTCGACATGTTGCCTGCCTCGTCGTTTCGAGCCTCGCATGTGTGCGCCCCTTGGGCCGCAGAAGTGCCCTGGCGTAGCTGTGCGCCTCCAGCCGTGTGTGCTACCACCTCATCCACCCAACTCGCCTCTGGCAAAAAATGCAGCACACTGTTTTTGGTGTTTCTCTGAAAGATAAATCAATGCAAATGCAGTCCGCTGTGGTTCGTTGTAAATCCCTCTGTGGTTCAATTTGTGAAAAAGAGAGAGAAAATAATTGCATCCATATTGCGGTGTGATTTTGGTTGTGTGGTGGTGCATTTTCAGTGGTTATGCAGTGCGGGGTGAGCACACATGCACTCCGTTAAAATATCACAAAGGAAATTATGCAGCTCGCTTGCCCGTCCATTGCAGTGCAGCTTTCATTCTGAAGCAGTGCGGTCGGCCGTATGATGTTGTTCATCCCATAAGTGCAAAAAAATTGTTACCCCGTAAGTGAAAAAAAATGTTACAGAAGCGAAAAAAGTAATGTGGTTCACTTCTTGATAGTGGTGTGGTTCATTTACACCCGATGTGAAGTGCACTCTACTTTCTCGTCCTTGAAAAAATTACGTTTGAATAGAAAACATGCAGTTCTCTTACCTGTCCGATGCAGTGTTGTTTTTTGTCCGATGCAGTGCAATTCACTTTCTCGTCCTTCAAAAATTTACGTTTGAATAAAAGAAAAACATGCTGTTCTTACCCGTTTGATGCAGTGCGGTTTTTCGCCCGATGCAGTGCGGTTTTCAGTCGGACGAAGTACCCATGTCGATTTGGGTGTTGCGAAAAACAGAGTGCCCGCATTTCGGTAAATTCGAAATTCCTCTAAAACTGTAAAGAATTGAAGAGAGTGTTCTACATGAAAAAGTTGCGCCTCGTCGGTATCTTTCCAACGGTGTATCGTTTGAATCATTCCGACCAGCGGTTTGTAAAAAAATCACGAAAAAGGCTGCCGCCTCCCGTCGTCAGCCCCACGATTTTTAAAATTAACTAAAAATCGTAAGGAATTTAAAAACTATTTCAACATATGAAAGTTGCGCCTCGTTCTTAGCTTTCCAACGGCGTATTGCAGGCCTCGTTTCGACAAACGGTTCAAAAACTGGAGCCAAAATAGTACCAAATATTTGAAAAAATTTGAAAAACAGAATTCCGCGATTTAGTAAATTTGAAACTGCTCTTAAACCGTAACGAATTAGAGAATAATTTATATATGAAAAGTATGCGCCTCGACGATATCTATCGAACGGCGTATCATTTGCTTCATTTCGACGAGCTGTTTAGAAGAAATCGCAAAAAAACGTTCACTGTCACTCGTCATGGGCCGCACCATTTTCAAAACTGCTCTTAAACCGTGTAGAATCTCGAAAAATGTTCAACATGTAGAAGTTGCGCCTAATCCATAGCTTTTCAATGGTATATTACATGCCTCATTCCGATAAACAGTTAAAAAATTAAAGCGAAAACAATACCAAAAAAATAACGCTTGCATTTTTTTCCGACGAGAAGTTCACTCGTGTGAGTACTACAGCACCCTTGGTTCAAAGAATGACGTGTACTTGCGTTCAGCTGTAGTGCGGAAGTGGTGTGCAGAATAGTTATATGGGAAACGTTTCTACGCGGTGCGCCGGCCGAAGCTTTCGACCGGTTCCACGTGAGCCACTCGATCGAGGCCATCGTACGCCTCGCGTGAGCCCCTGCCCCTGCCTTATCTTCTTTCTCCAATCCCTTTCTCTCTTAGCCGCATCCACGCACGGGGGTCGCCGCGCTCCTGGTCTTCCTCCTTCGGGGGTCGCCCCGCTCCTGGTCTTCCTCCTTCAGATCCCGTCGTCACCATGGATGCGCCCGTCACCATGCCCGCTCCCTTCGCCATGGCCAAGCACCGGGATGCCTCTGACAAGCAAGCGGTGCTACAACCGGCGTCCAAATATGCTACGACCGGTGAGCCAAAGTGCTGCAACGGGCATAATTTTTTGCTACTACGGACGGTGACTGCGGTGACCACACCTGCAGATGCTGCAACCGCTCTAGCTAGGTGCTGGAACCGGCATAATTTTTTGCTACTATGAGGTGGTGACCGCGGTGACCACGCGCCCACAGATGCTGCAACCCGCTCTCGCTGGATGCTGGAACCGGCAACGGAAAAATGTTGGAACCACGATGTTCATTTGCTGGAACTGGCAAGGTGATTTGCTACAATCGAAGACGCTAATGTTCACGACTTGCACGGCGACTACAACTAGCGGCGACGGCCGTGGTGTTCTTTTGCTACAACCGTGACCATGTTTTGCTACGACCATCATTAAAATCGTTGCCACGACGGCGGCTGTGTGTTCGCAACCTGCACGGTGAGCTACAACCGGTAGCAGATGGCCATAATGTTTTTTGCTACAACTATGTCTCTGTTTTGCTTCATTCAGTGATGAAAATGTTGCCACGACGGCTGTCATGATTTTTCCATCAAAGAGGTGTGTTCGTTGATGGCGACGGTAGACGACGAGCACGACGAACAGGAGGCGAGCGGTGGCGACGCCGAGGTGGCCGTTAGCCACGGATGATCGTGAGGCGGCGGCGCGGGTGCGAAGGCGGAGGTGGCACGGGCTGGATCCTGTGCGGGAGGAAGGAGAGATGCAGATCAAACGGATCTGGTCGCTCCAATCGGGCGGCTGCTAGACGACCGGCCCAAATTTGGGCCGGTGCGCCGGCGTAGATCAGCGCCCTATATATATATATGTATATATATTCTAATAACACCCTTAAGACCTTATTATGTTCACACATTTGCTTATTCTGCTAACACCCCCACTCCACCGAACCACCTTCTTCTCTCCGCCGGACGCCTCCTCTCCCACCACCACGAACCAGGCGCCTCCCCCGTCACCGATCCCTCCGAAACAAACCTTCTTCCTCTGCCCGCCCGATCCTAGCGCCGCCGCACCCGCCCCTAGCGCCGCTGCCCACCCCATCCTACAGCCATCGCCCCCACCCATCCTCTGTGTCGCCGGATCC
>NC_041385.1:436512138-436520305 GCF_002162155.2 Triticum dicoccoides | reverse complement strand
GATGGTGATCACACCCAGCGCCCCCGCCTCCTAGTGCCTCCCCTGCGACAGATCCGTCTGGATCCAGCCCCGCCATCCATGGCCACCTTCCTCCTACCCCACACCAGGCCGCAACCGGGCAGCTGCGGACGGCAGATAACCACGGAGGGATCCCTCGCCACCCCTACCTTCCCTTCTGGCGCTGCCATGATCTGCACTCCGTTCGCTCGGTCGGCCTGACCTCGTGCCCTCACCTCCTCTCTGCAGTGCACACTGGCGCATGCGCAGTCCGCCCCCCCAACGGCATGCAGTACGTCTGTCACATTGGTGTAGCTCGCTGGCCCGGCGTGTAGTCTGTTGATGGAGCGCGTGTAGTGCCCACATGCCACAGCAATGCCATCCCTTCCAATGAGGAGTCACTAGTGCCCCCGTCTGTTTCCATGGCGAGCTCTGTCGCACATGGGACTCGGGTGACCTGGCACGACCATCCCGATGAGCGGCTACCCCCACCCCCAGAACCAGCTCCTCCAGTGCTTAACGGCAAGCTCCACGGCGTGGGATCCCCATCCCACTGGCTAGCTCTTCTCCCTTCCCCTCCTCTCCTCTCCGGCGAGCTCTCCTCACTAACCTGCTGTTTGCATTTTTTTTCCAGGCTTGAAGCCGCGTACCAACGGGATGACCACGACGAGTTGCTCTGCGGCACGCCCACTTGCAGTTCGGTAGGCGGATGGATGGATTTGTGCAGCTCGGTGGCTCACCAGGTGCGCTTGGTGGTCCACCGACAAAGCCTGATGGAGCTGCGCGTCGCCGATCTGGTTGCTTGTATCCCACCAGCGATGTGGGACTAGTCGCCTGGTGAAGTTCGCTGGATACACCCATTCAGTTTGTTTTGCCTCTCCGATGTGGTGGTGCACCAGCATGTGGGAACTCCTCGTCCGCGGCCTCGTTGCCGGCGCTCTACCTCGGCAGGTTAGACAACCATCGAACAGAATACAGTATCTGAACACTTTTGTTTTCCATGAGAGTGTTGTGTACCTATACTGCATCAGGTAGCGTCGTTTGGTCTGATGGTTATATGATGTTTGCAATGTGCTGGGGTCAACTGTGCGGTGCAGATTTGCATGGTAGTTCAGTTCAGCACGCACCCGTGTGCCTCCCCCCTTGTCCTCTCTGCGGTTTGCAGTTTGCCCGGCAGGCGGGAGCTCTATTTCGGCTGTTAAAAAGTATAATTGCAGTGTAGTTCGGTTCATCTCATGGGTGATGTCGTATTACTTTTATACTTAATTGAAGGGCATGGTTTAGACCATTGCAAATGATCTATCACTTTTATTATAGGATATCCGTAAGCATTTTATTATAGGATCCCCGTAAGCATTACTATGCCTCAGGGGGCTCTGCCTTTTTTTGAGAATTTTTCTTTTGAGAATTCTCAGGCGGCTCTGTCAGGCTAGACTCTTTCCGATCGAGGTCCATCCCATGTTGGTTGGAGCTCCAGCACGTCCAACCCACACTCATCTGGCTGTTGCTACATGCATGGAAATGGACCAATTTTTCTTTACTAGTTTGATTTCTATGTTTCAGATTTTTCTGTGCGTTGCGGCTCGGTGCTAGTCCATGGCATGGACAAGCAGTTCGACGGCGCCCTTGGAATTTCTCAGGCGTCCGCGGGAGCCTTAGGACCTCTGTTTGTGATTTTTTTTTATTGCAGGTTGTTTTTACTAATTATTTTAGAGACCAGTTTGTGTCATATATATGTATGGATAGCTGGTGCTGGCATGCAGTTCAACCGCATCGGCATAATATGTTTATTTACTCACGCCGTTCGCTCGCCCAAAAAACTTCAAAAAGAAGTGGTTGTACCATAAAGAAATAACTATTGCAGTGCACTTCTCTCTTAATTTATCTGAACCATAAATCCTCTGAAATTCTCAATGTATATGCAAGTACGAGTAGTATACAATAGGTCAGTATATATAGTGTTATTGGTGTTTGGTGCAACAGTAACATGTGTTTCTTCTCTTCTATGTGCAGGCATCAATTTGGTCAGATGTTCTTTAATGTGAAGAAATCAATCACTTGGTGCACTTCCAGACTTCTCTTTCCTTCATACACTACTTACTACATATATCAGTACATGGTCAAAAATATCCAATACTTGTATGTGTGTCTCCGCCACAGTAATTTGTCCAAGGAAGCACCATCTATTTTTCCGTGTAGTGCATTGACATGTTTTTGCAGCTCTCTCCTCCACTCCTTGTTCGCGAGAAGCAGGGGACAAGCGCACTGCACTAGGGTGGCGGGTGTCATACTTTTTTAAGTAGTTCATCTTGTTATGTCTTTTGTTAGTAGTCATCTTGTTGTATGTTTCAGTTTGACTATGTTAATGCATGCAGGTCTTCGCTGGTTTGGGTGCAGCTCGCAGGCATTTGTGTATGCAGTAAGCACTGAAACTTGTTCACTCATTAGCTATGGGGAGGTTCACTACACCACTCACATCAGGATACTGTTTGGTTTTGTTGTTTGCAGGAGGTTTTCTTGTTTAGAGGGAATCGGCAGTACCCGGATTTTGCGTGTGACTGCAGTCCACAGTATAGGGACCTGCATCTCTCTCTCCCTCTCGTGGAAGTATATCACGAGCAAAAGGTGCCTGGAGGTGGGCGAGGTCCTGGCCTCTGAACTCCCTGCGCCTCCTTCCTTCTGCTGAAGTCATTGGTCGCCGGCGTGACGCTGGACCAGGCGACGAGGGCGCTGGATGGGTCGTGCAGCGGTGCGAGGCGTGCATCGTGCTCTTCTGCAGTCGAGGGCATGTTTGGGGCATGTGGATGGCCAGTTGAGGGCATGGTGTTTGGCCATGGTGGCTGCTGACAGTGGTTGGAGGTAGTCCACGGCGAAGTCTATGTCCAAACAGACCGGATAATATTGGTTTTCATTTTAGGTCCTTTTTTGCAATTTATCCTGGTATATAGAAGTTCATTTCAGTGGTCTTTGCTGTACACACCCGTGAGAAAAAAAAGCAATGAAAAGTTCGTTAGGTGGGCCTTAGTGGTTCACCCCATGAAAAAAATGCGGCTCAGTCTGTCCTAATACAGAGAATTTTGGTTTTTTGAGAAATTCGCTCCTCTGTCCTATGCAGTTCTTTTTGTTTTGAACAAAATAAACAAGCGAAAAAATGAAGCTCCAGAAAAAAAATAACATTGCAAGAAGTTCACTTCCTTTTATTTCTGCCTTGTGGTTCACTTTCTCCAACCGAAAAATGTAGTTCTCTAACATCGATCATGTAGTCCTCATGCAATTTTAAAAAGTTAGAAAAAGGAAAAAAAATCATGTGCTTCACTTAGACTCGTGTTGCGCTTCACTTATCCCCTAATGTGGTTCACTTGGCTCATCTTTGAGGTCCACTCTCGTTCATAAAAAAAAGACGATAAAACTCACAAAAACTCGTTTGAGAAAATGTACGTCCGACAACAGAAATCATGAAGTTCACTTGACTCTCTGATGCAATGCAATTTTCGACTGAAGCAGTGCGGTTTTCTGTCGGATAAAGTTCACTCGTCGATTTGGGTGTCGCAAAAAATGAAGTGTCCACATTTTGCTAATTTTAAAATTTCTCTTAAACCGTAAGGAATTAGAGAGAGTGTTCTACATGAAAAAGTTGTGTCTCATTGATATCTATCCAACGACATATCATTTGAATCATTTAGACAAGCGGTTTGTAAAAATTTCACAAAAAACGACCGCTGCCACTCATCGTCCGCCGCACCATTTTCAAAATTAACTTAAAACCGTAAGGAATCTCGAAACCATTTTTATATATGAAAGTTGCGCCTTGTCGATAGCTTTCCAACAACGTATTACACGCCTCGTTTCAACAAACGGTTCGAAAACTAGAGCGAAAACAGTACCGAAAATTGCAAAAATTTCAAAAAAAAACGTAATTCCGTGATTTAGTAAATTGGAAACTGCTCTTAAACCATAACGAATTAGAGAAAATAATATATATGAAAAAGATACGCCTCGACGATATCTTTCCAACGACGTATCATTTTCTTTATTCCGATGAGCGGTTTAGAAAAAATCATGAAAATACGCTCGCTGTCACTCGTCATCCGCCGCACCGTTTTTCAAACTGCTCTTAAACCGCGAAGAATCTCGAAAAGTGTTCAACATGGCGAAGGAGCGCCTAATCTATAGCTTTTTAACAGTATATTACACGCCTCGTTTCGACAAACGGTTAAAAACTGGAGCAAAAAAAGGTACAGAAAAACACAGTGTGCCGTTTTTTGCGATGGGAAGTTCACTCGTGTGAGTACTACAGCACACTTGGTTCAAACAATGACGTTCACTTGCGTTGAGCGTGCAGTGCGGAAGTGTTATCAGAATAGTTATTCTGCTAATATTAGCAGAATAGACCGGTCGTATATATACATCTGGGCTATTCTGTTACGCGTAATAGAATATTATTCTGTTACCCTCTCTGTACTAACGTCGTTCACAGTTTAAACTGACGTGTTTTTCAACAAGAACTGATCTTCCTGCGTGCATGACGGACGGAAACAGGGGATGCAACGTCGAGCTTCCGGTCGTTCTCCGGCGCGATGCTGCGGGCCATTCGTTGCTAGAGGATACATGTAAGGGGTTCCGCACGTGCGCGCGCTCAGCTGGATGTGTTTTGCGATATGTAGTCACCGGAGGTGACGGCGTGTGCATTTTGGCGGCAGACGTGATTTTGGGCGTCAGTGTTTACTGTGTTGTTCGTGGGTCTCAATTTACGTCGTGTTTGTCGTTTTTGATGTGAGAATTATCGGTATGTTATAGTTTTTTGAGATTATTTTCATCTGTAATTTATGATTACAAGTTTTGGTGTTCTTGGTCGTTTTCCACGCCCGCCATGGAAATCTGTTCTTCTTTTTCTGTTGTTTTACTTTCGAATTGGTGTTGCAGGGAGAGATATAAGGACTGTATGAAAATATTTGCGTTGTTAATTTTGCTTTTTTGAGTTGTTTCTACCCCGGATTCCCATGTTATTTTGTCGTTGGTGGAGGTTGTGTATGGCGGCTTACTGTAAGCTGTGATTTCTTGTAATCTGGTTAAACTGTGTAATTAAGTTGCGTGTTTTTCAGTGTTGTTTTGAATTGCTGCCGTATGTGTAGTTGGACTGCTGCGTGTCAAAGTTTTGTTACTGTGTGTTGACATCGGAGCCGCACTGATGGCTCTGCACTTTGATTATAAAGCCCGTGCCCTCTGTCACTTTCATTCTACGAGCTGCAACCAAAGAAAAGGGAGATGGATCCTGAGCCGGGAGAGGTTACAGAGGAGGAGGGGGACGCCATAGATGTGAGGGCTGCAGTAGCAGAGCAGAGGATGAGGAGGCGTAGGTGCAGGCAGATGGCGCGACGTGCTGCCGAGGAGGAACTGGAGGCAGAGTTCAACAGACGGCTTGCGCGTGAGGTGATGGATACTTGCAACTCCAATGAATTGGAGCTTCTTTTCCCAGAGGACAGGGGAAGGAACCATATTCAGATCATTAGTTGGGCTAGGGCGAGAGCAGCCACGACTCCACATCCATCCACCAGGGCAAAATGGCGTCGTTTCTTTGATTGTTATGACTGAAGTAGTGAATATTATGTTTTTAAGATTTTTGTTGTGAGGGAGCAGATGTTCGAATGACTAAATGAATTCAACTTTGTTTTTGTCTCTGAATGTGTTGTTTTGTCTGCATATGTTCGACATGTGCACCTTTGAACTGCTTGTTTTTTCTGAAATTGAACTGATTTGCGGTCAAATGTTGCATGGCTTGTGTAATAACTATTTCCTACCAGCTGGCTGCCCATCTGCCTATTTATTATTTTTATAATCTGCAAGTGTCCCTGACTATAAACGCTATCCATCTATGTGTGGTGTGTGGCCAAGTCTCCCCCCTCCCTTTTCTTCCTTCTTCTAGAATCAGATCTAGGTTCCTCTCTTCTCTTCGTTACCTTTTTCTCTGTTCCTGTGTGTTCGATGGAGGATTGTCCATGCGGATGCCTGGTAAAGATGGCGCGCATAGCTGACGGCTGTGTGTACGAGTCTGATTTGGAGCTCACTCAGACTCAGCGGCATGGGAAACTTTCTTGCTTGCTGTACAGCAACCATGGGTTTCGTACACCCTATGTTTGTCGCTTGACGGATGGTGACTTGAAGGAATCATGGGTATGTGTTTCTATTCGTTTTGTTTTCTACTTTCTTGTTGGTTTATGTTTGAAACCCATGGACTGGATCTGCAGTTTTGTCTTATGAATAGCTTGTCTATATTTTTTTAATTTGGTTTTGTCAGATTTTAACAGTATGGATTTCTGTGTGTATTTGTTCATTTAACAGTATTTTAACTATTTTTTGTATAATCCCTGATCTGTTATGAATAGATGTTTTTACTGTAGGTGTATTGATATGTATATTTTTCAGTTTAGTCAGTTCACATGTCTAGTTAGTTTTGTGTTATTGTTTTGGTTCATATTTTTTCCATTTTAGTTTGTTATGCAAATCGTTACTATATGTGTGTAAAAATTCAGTTATGTCAGGTGTTCATTTTGTTTTGTACTCCCATGCCCATTTGCAGAAAATGTCACCCAGGATCAGGATTGTTGCTCCTAGTTCCGGTGTTCTGAAGATGGAGACTTCAGACAAGAATGGGTATCAGTTGATGGATGTTGCCTACCACATCGACTTTGATGGTTGCATCAACCTAACTATTGGGTAGAAGGAGTTTGCGGCTAAGTCTGGATTTGAGGATGGTGATGTGGTTATGGTTATGTTCTTGAGAGAAGACGACTCTGTGACATTCAGAATTTATGTGTTGTAGGTTTAAATGTGGCAAATGACGCCGGCTGTGAGATTTGTGTGTGCTTGATTATGTTGCAGTATTTTTTCTTTTAAAACATTTGCATGTGAGATGGTTGAATTGATTGGTATTATCAGAATGGTATGGAACTAGTTATGTAATGTGTTTCCTATTGTTCTGCTCAATTATAACTGTTTTATTTATACATTCTTTATATTAGTACTGGAACAATTTCTATAGTTGAACTGATGGGCATCCTTTGTTTTGACTGGTATATTTTCATGTTCATAACTCGTAGACGGTGCTATACACTGATGATTTTTTAGAATCCCTTTTTGTTATTGAGTTTGCTGAACTTACATTCTGTTAATGATAGTACTGATCTATTTTAGGCTGTCAATCACCAATCAAATTTGTTAGTTGTATACTATTTTTTTCTTACTTTTTTACATTAATTTTGGAGCACGTTTTTTTCTTTTTATAGATGAATAATGATAGTTTTGGTATTTTAAAAAATAAAAAAAATTAATCTTCGCTGCACAGTACTTTTTTTTATTTGTACTTGAACCTTATGAATTGTAGTAGTTGAACTTTTTTGTAAATTCATTTCTGAAATTTTTATTTACAGTCTTATATTTTTTTTACTTCTTACCATTAAGATGTGTTTGAACTTTTTACAATATTTTGGTTTATTAACTGATTTTTCTTGTGAGTTTTTTTAAATTATTTTCATTTTTTATTTTTTGTCGTGCGTGATCTACTGGATTTTTGTAATGGGGTGAAGTACTTTGTTGGGCCATCGGCCTGGGTCGTTGTATTCGGCTCGGATAGCTTCTCTCGCGCGGCTGTGCAGCACGGTGTGCGCGTGAGCTATGTGTTTAGTCCCACCTCGCTAGTCGAGGGGGCTCTAGACTTGTTTATAAGCGCAGCCGATGCTGATCAGTAGAACTCCTCTGAACACTTACCAGAGCGCTTATACACGGCGCTCGCTCTCTCTCTCTCTCTTGACCTGTGGGCCCTAGACGTCAAGTCTTGCGGGTGTGCGGATTACTAGGGATTTGCCCACAGGCTCGAGTTTAGTATCTAGCATTGCCAAGGCCCGCGCCTGTCCTTGGGCGGTCAATTTTTTGTTGTTGTTTTGGATCTAGTACTTGACTACACCAATAACTTGGACTGGTACCTTTTTGTCCTTGGGTTGTCATTTTTTTCTTTTTCTTTTTTTGTTTGTTTGAATATAGTATTGAGGGGCATGACTTGCCGCGCACCGAACCGTACCGAGGGGCATAGTTGTACTGACACATCTTCCTTGTATGGACTTTGCCCCATTATCTATCTTAGGGGGTTTGGGTGCGTGGGGTGGGGGGGGAACAG
>NC_041385.1:436467741-436511567 GCF_002162155.2 Triticum dicoccoides | reverse complement strand
GTCAAATGAGCGCACTGCCGCGTTAGCGCAAGGCCGAGCCGGGGGGGAGGGGCCCCATCCCGACGAGGCCGAGCCAGGAACGAGCCGTAGCAGGCGACGACGCGGCGTCGCATGCGGAGGCGAGTCCGTAACATGACTTGCCCCATTATCTTATCTTTATTTTTAGGGGAAAAACCAGCACCGTTATGAATTATTTTTTTCATTTGTACTTTTTTGATAATTTTTTGTACTGTTGTGAGTTATTATTTGTACTTTAGCCGTTTGTTTTCTCCATCTATATATTTTTATTGTATTTGATTTTTGGTATTATATTTTGTAACTGGCCAAAGATAGTGGGCTTCGCCACGGTTGTGGGCTTTAGCCGTCCGTTTTCTCCCAGTCATCTTTTAACCCTCCCACTCACCTTTTAACCTCCGATCTTCCCTGTTCCGCTCCTCTCCTGTCCTCAAATCGATTCCGTCTTCGTTCCCCTCTTCTTCTCTTCTCGGAGGGGGAGTGGCTACTCCTGTTTCGCCGCTGGAGCGTCGGCCGGAGGGTTCAACCCCAGGGGTGGAGGTCCGTGTGCTCTGTTTTGTTCCTTTTGCTCTGCCATTGACTTTGCTTGTGTCCTCTTATGTTCAGATTTTCTCTCTATTTCTAATCTCTTGCTCTCTTTGCTGTCCCAGGCTGCACTCGCTAGGGTTCCTTTGCTGTTGAACGAGTGTTTGGTGGCAGTGATACTGGATTGCGTGGCGGATTTTGTGTTTGCTGGTAAGAGTTTTGCTTTTGTATGGCGTGCTTCATTTCTGAAATAGTTCAAATCCCTAATTTTTGTTCATGTGTCTTGCAGATCTGGTTCGACAGATTTTAGGACTGTACAATGGGTACATCATCCAGTCCGGACAAATTGAATGCAGGTGATTTTCCCTATATTTTGGATGATGTTTTAATAGATCTGGTTTTTAGGTTGTACAGTTGTTGCCGTATCGACTTTATAAGTTGTATGTATTTTGATATGTGTTAATTTTGTCCTAGATTGTATGGTGTGTATGGTTTTGGCAGTTGATGCAACCTGCAGACATGTTGTAGTACTTATCACCATGTGTATTTTGAATTGCTGTCCTGGCATTTGAATAGGTTGTAGTTGTCAATGAAGAACTATTATGGTGTTGAAAGAGTTGTGTTTTCTGAAGTTTGTTCTGCAAGTGGTGGGTTCATATTTGTTTTATTAGGTGAACTTGTAGTGTTCACATAGTTGAACTGATTGATTGTTCTTGTACTTTTTTGCTAATTATGATGTTGTTGCAGATGTTGGAGTGCCGGTGCCTCCTGATTCTGACAAATCAGAACACTTTCAAGATCTTGTGAATGTTATTTTTGAGACACCAAATCCTCTAGAAGAACTTGCGAATGTTGCTGGTGTTTCCCTTATATTTGCTCTTTTTTTATCAGCCTTTAATTCATATATATGCTTAGTTACATCATTTGTTCCTTTTTGTTTGTGTCTGATGCTATGCGCTTTATTTATCTATGTGTCTGCAATGTTAATTGTGTTTTAATTTTTTATGTGCGTGGTTATGTTATTGGTTTATGCAGTTAATGACAGCCATGGTGTTCCAGAGGACATTGCTGATGTTGTTAAAGATATTAATGATGGAATGTATTCACTTAACATTGATGATGGTGATGGCAGCTTGCAGTTGTCTGTTACTCAGTCTTAAAGTGTTGATGGCACTGAGCCTGTTACCCAAGCTGAGGATGTTCCTATGCATTTACAGCTCGAGGATGAAAGGATAAGAAAGAAGAAGTATGAATTCCAGAAGAGAAAGGAATTGGAACGGTGTCAAGAGGCTGCCTGTGTGCCAGAAAGTGATGTTGATGTTGCTCAAGCTCCTAAATGTGTAGGCGATGAAGGTGGTGACGCGGGTTTTTCAACTGTTCATGCCGGATCTCATGGAAGTGACATGCCTGTGAAGACAAACTTGATGCAAACTCGGTTGACGCAAGTGTTTGATCGTGATGGAGTTGAGGAGAAGAAAGCTGTTTTGAAGAGGAAGATGTCAGATCGAAATCCTGATGGCACACAGAGGCGTAGCCCACGTGTGAAAGCTGGTTCCCAACCTGGTAATAGCAAAACTGATGCGGATAGTGTTGCTGTGAAAATTGGTCCAAGCAAACTTGGTGGCTCCTCTGTTCGTCAGAGTCCACGAGGTTTGACAAATAAGAAGCCTTCTTCGTCTCCTCTTCAAGAGCGGTCTTTGTTGAAAGAAAATAAGAAGCGTAAAGTTCATCCTGCAAAGGTGAACAAAGGTGTGAAGAAGCATGCTCATGTCGAAGCTGAAGATGCTGCATCTGAAAAAGATGATATTGAAGTTGATTCAGAAGATGAATTTGCAGTGGTATGTGTTTTGTACTGCATGTGACTTGTTAGTTGTACTTGCAATGATTTAATTGTGTTTGAGCTGGTATGCTGGCCAGGTGAGGCTGGTCATTGTTTTGCATCTATTTGATTGTGGTACTGATGTTGTTTTAATAGTCGAACTTGTGCAATATTTTTTTTACTTACATTCATATGCTTGTTTTGTTTTCTATATTCATTGTTTGTAGTGGTATGTGTTTTGTACTGCATGTGACTTACTAGTTGTACTTGCAATGATTTAGTTGTGTTTTGACTGGTATTGCAGCCAGGTTAGGCTGATCATTGTTTGCATCAATTGAGGGGTGGTACTGATGTTGTTTTAATAGTTGAACTTGTGCAATCTTTTCTTTTTATTTTTACTTGCATTCATATGCTTGTTTTGTTTTCTATATTCATTTTTTTAAGGTGTGGCTTTTTTGTTTTCATTTACAGTCTGTTAGCGTTATGAGTCCGGTCAAGCCGGTGGGAGGCAATGCCGGAAAAGTTGCCTTGGATGAAGGTGACCAACGGAAATTGAACTTAACTGTGCGATGTTCGTTGAGAGAGGTTGAAGATTGTGCTAAATTGCTCGAGAGTCGGCATGTGGCTAGGGTTCATGCATCTGGTTTTGGTTCTATCTTCAAGTGGAGGGTGAAGTCTAACATTTCCCGCCCTCTGATGGGAGTTTTGTACCTGAGGATAGATTGTGATACAATGACTCTTGACATGGGTGAGGCTAATAAGAAGCTTCGCATCACTAGCGATGGTATACAACAATTATTTGGTTTCCCTCGTGGTGGTCGTTCTGCGCCAAGGCCGTCAGAGGACGGATATGACGACGCTCTGATGAAGTTAGCAGGGACAAAGATATCAAGACAAAAGATTTGAGGAATAAGCTCAAGGTGCTCGTCAAGGATCCTAGCAAAGATGATCTTGCTCTGAAAGTGTTCTTCATGATTGTGTTTATGAAGGTTGTGTTGCCTGGTTCTACCCCGCGTGTTTCCAGAGAGGCAGGAATGTTTGAGGGTCTCGTCTTTGAGGACATGGCTAATATGGATTATTGTCAGCTGATGGTTGATGAGCTTAGAAGGGCTGTTGCCAAGTACCAAAATGGTGATACCATGGGGAAGGCAATCACAGGCTATGCCATAGGACCTGTACTAATGTACCTTGACTGCCTTATCCGTGGCAAGACTGCGGAGCCTGATATGCGAGTCCCCCTCATATGTTACATGGATCCTGCCAAGCTTTCTGATCTGGTTGATGCAGATTTGATAAAAAAAGGCAATGCAGATCCAAAGACTTGGGTGTTTGGGAAGCTTCCGGTGAGTTTTGTTTGTTTTGTGTCTTGCAAACCTTTTTTTTATTTTAGGTATAGCTATTTTTTTCTCTAGTGGACATGTGTACTGTAGAGTTGTCTGTTTATATTTTGTATGGTTTAGGTATGGTTTTTTAGTACTGTTGTTTAGTGTGTGGTTGAACTGAATAACTTTGTTCAACTGGCATATTGGTAAATACTAACAAATTGGCAATGACAGTTAAAGTTTATTAGTGGTGTTGATTTTAAATCTATTAATATCATGATTTATTTTTCCCTATGTGTTGCTTTGATTGATTAACTATTTTTCCCTTTTGTTTGTAGTGGAAAACTCAAGAGGAGGTTTTTTTCAGAGTGTATAAACGGCCAGTCCTGGAGATGCCGTCGTCTCAGGTTCCGAAGTTTTCATCTCTGCCCGATAAGTTGAGGGATGGCCGTGGTGTTGAGGGTTCTGGTTATGCCCCCTGGCCATAGTAATGCTAGTGCTTCACAGAGGCAGGGTTTTGGTATTGATGTTGTTGTTTCAGCGTTGGAGCGCGCTGAGCATATCTTAAGTAATGTGTGTTCTGAGCTGCAAAAGGTCCCAACAACAGTTGAGCGTTTGAGCTGTATCAATGGTATCCTTCCTGAAGGTCATCAATTTAACGCTGAGGAAGCTGTTGACTACATTGAGATGGAGAGAATTTTAATCGGTGATATGTGTGACGGTGCCGCTAATCTAGTTCAGAGCTCGGTTCGTCTGTTGAACAACATGAAGTGTTTCAGAACTACGCAAAACTCTCGCTGCAAGCCATATGAAGAAAGTGCAAATGTTGTTATCAAGCAGTTTGAGCAGGATGAGGCTGCTGCCACCGACAGCAGGGCTGGTGATGGTACTGAGGCTAATGTTTTTGATCACAAAACGAATGATGTTGGCTTTGAGCGTCCTGATGTTGATGTGAGTCAGTCCTCGGTGTTTGCAATTTTTACTTTGTTGTCCTGATGTCAGTGTTGTAGTTGAACTCCCTCGTGTTCATTTATTTATTAATAATTTTCTTTCATGCAGATTGATCACGATGAGGCTGCTGGCACCGACAGCAGGGCTGATGATGGTACTGAGGCTAATGTTTCTGATCACCGTACAAACGATGTTGGCTCGCAGCACCCTGTTATTGATGTGAGCCAGTCTTTGTTGTTTGTATGTTTTTACTATGTTGTTCTGCTGTCAGTATTGTAGTTGAACTTCCTGATCTACATCTGTTTATTAATTTTTCTTTTTATGCAGGAGACCAGTCATAATGTTGAGGTTGCTGTTGACGGTGGAGTTAATGATCCATCCACTGATAAGTGCAAGGTTATTTTTATTTTCATTATGTTTATTCATATTTTCTTAAAATTTCATGCGCACCGATGTGTCTTGCTTGTTCATTTTTCTATCCCACACCGTTTATAGTTTGCAAGGGGGTCACTACCTTTTTTGTTACTGTTGTTTTAATTTCTTGTGTTTATTGTTGCTCATAATAGCATTGTGTTTTTGCCTCATTACATTTGAATCAGGGTCCTATTGTTGGCGATGAGCCTTGTTTGCCCGTTGGTGATGTTGCTTTGAATGTTAGCAACAGCAAGATCGATGATGTTGCTGTGAATGCTTCCAAGGTTTGTTTTTTCTGTGCACCTATTGGTAGCTTATTTTTTATTGTTTGTTTTGTTCATATTATTCCCTTTTTCTGAATTTTTATTTTTGTCAAATTACTGATGTTGAGCGTGAGGTTGTCCTTAGTGGTGGAGATGATGCTCGTGATGTTCCATTGAGTAGTGGGCGCAATGTTGGTACCAAAGTTGCTGATGAGGATGCTGGTGCTGCCAGCATACTTGATGCCAAATCGCCTGGTGTTCGTATTGCTGGGAATGAAAATGTTTCTGGTTGTGAAGATTTTCCACCGGAGAATTTCCCGCCTGGAGGTCTTGATTACGGTGCTGCATTGCAAGATGCTTCTAGCATGGAGGAGGTGCCATCTGATGATGATGATTTACTTCTGTCAATTTCTTCTGACCCCTTGACGCAGGAGGCGCTATTGTCGTCCCAGGATTTTCTTTCTACAGACCCTGAAAGCGCATCAATATTGGTGTCCTCTCAAGATGTCCCATCGTCAAACCCTGAAACTGGAGGCATAATGTTCTCATCACAGGAACTACCATCGTCGTCAAACCCTGATAGTCCAGGTAAGGACTTGTAAATGGGGCGTACTTCTCAATTTTGGCATTTTGGACATGTTCTCTTGTAGTTGTTGAACTTATTATTTTTCATCATTTTCTGCAAGCAGAAAGTGGTAATATTGTTAAGGTTGATATGTTTTTCTTCGCTGTTATGAGGTTGCGCACGAACCGTACGAAATGGTTAGTTTTGGATTTTGCCCGTACTATTTTTTGTCTCTTTTTCTTTCTCTCGTATGATTATTGTTGTTGTTGCAGTAGTTTTAATTCATGTAATCTTTTGTGTTTTTCTAGTCACAAGCCGATGTTTCAAAATAAAGAATGTGATGCCAGTGTTGGTTCTATTGCTAAAGCGGTTGTCCCCACTGGCATGCTCAACTCAGACAGTGCTGATGTTGTTTTATATTCTCTACGTCAGAAGTACCGAGACACTGACAAGTTGATAGTTCCCAGATGGGTGACAGTCAGTATTTTTTTTTTTGTAAATAGGATGATAACTTGTTTTGCCAATTTTCTAACTGTTGTTGTTCTTTTTGTACAACAGACCAAGATCCGTGATGGAAATATTGATTCCAATGTGCTAAATTGGTTCACGAGATCAGGTGCTGATGGTTTTGACCAAGTAGGTGAACTTGGACTTTTTGTACTCATTAGCTAGAACTGTCATGTTTTCTTTAGAGTTTTGGGAGGTGGGGGGAATGAACTTGATCTGTGCTTCTTTTACACCTGCACTTATGAATGATCCGTGCTTCTTTTATTAAAGCTGCACTTATTGTTGCAAGGAAATTGAACTGATTATGTGATTTATATCGCAGTGGATATAAATTCTTTATGATTATGTGATTTTTTGTTTGTACTTATGAATTTCAATTTCCCTCTTTTATTTTACTGTTTCGAGGCTGAATTTTTTGTTTCATTATGATTTGGTAAATTCATTTTTCCTCTGCATTTTTTTCCAGCTTCTTTTCCCTACATTTGATCCGCCGTCATTTGTGGCTACCATGAAGCCTAGTGAAGAATCTGGGCATTGGTGCTTGGTTGTACTAAATTTGAAGTTCCGTCGTTTCGAGTGTCTTGATTCACTCCATGATGAAACCTAGGGTGATGCAGTTAGATTCTTAAGGAATATGACAGATAATATAAAGAAGCTTTGGAGGGAGTCCAGTGTAGACAGGGCCAAACCGTTCTCACCGGCGCATATTGATGGTTTCTCTTGCGATTTTGTGCGGGTGCCTCAGCAGGAAAACACATGAGTATCCATTTTTAATGATTTTTGCTGGTTGTTTTTGTTGCTGGAGGATGTTGTTCCTGTATTTTTTGGATTTTGTGTTGTACCATTTTGTGTTTTTTCCTTTGTTTACAGGCATGATTGTGGATTCTTTATGCTACAAAACTGCAAGACCTATTATTGCCGGGAGGATGGTGTAATTGAAATGGTCGATTACAGCCATGAAGACATTTTGGACATTAGGAAGACTTTGCTGTATACCTGCGCAACTAGCGATGTGTTTGATGTTGACTTCTGGGGTTTGTTTGGCATCGAACCCTGTACGTGTGCATGGACTTTTGTAATTTTTTTGCAGCTTGTACTTCTCTATTACTACTGTCATGAAATATGTATTTGAACTTACGCTTTGTGCGGTCTTCTTTTTTTTTCCAGGTGAGTGGCTGGATCTTGGTGAGTATGACTACAGGTTCTTTGGTAGCCAGTTCTCGGAGCTCGAGCGCATAGCTATTGATCTTAACCAGGGGCGTTCTCCCGAAAAGACAAGATCTGGTGTTATGAAGGGGCGGTTGGGAGCTCTGAGAGGTTCTACGGCTGCTTGTGCAGATAGTCCTACTACACCCAAGAATCCCATTGTGGAATTGATAGACAGCAATGATGATGTGTTTGACAAGATTCCTGGCGTTGGAAGAGTCACGAGGAGCGCTGCTGCCAAAGGTTTATCTCCCCTTGCTGGAATAATGGCTCGTAGAGCTGGTGGTGCTAGGAAAGATCCCGCTTTGGATTCTGGCAATGTTGTAAGCACGAAGCGTGCGCCCAGAGCTCCTATAAAGTTTTGCTCCCCTGTGCAGCAGATTCACCCTTATAAATTCCCTCACCTGGACAAGGCTCGTAGGTTGTATAATCTGTTGCTTAGTGATGAATGGCGTAAGAAGTATGCCGAGTGAGTATCTCTCATTATTTTTCCTCTTTCTTTTCTTCTATTGTTTGTAACTGCTAGATAAATATGACCTGAACTGTTCCTTTTTATACAACTAGAACTTCTATGAATGCCTTATCTTGCTTCTCCTTCTTTTTGTTCTTGTGTGTGCTGCAGGAATACATTCTCAATGATACCTCAGCCTGATGATAACGTAACTAGCTTCATTGGGAAACACATCTGGGAAGTTTTTGCACCTGGGCAAATGATGGAGGGTGATGTAATGGACTTCCTCATTGATGATTGGAAGTAAGATCCCTATAGAAATGCTGATTTCGCATCTGGGAAAAGGATATTGCTGAGTCCATATTTCATCACGGTAATCAATCAGATCGGTTTCTTTATGTTGAACAAGACTGCCTATTGTTTTTATGAGTTTTAATAATACTTTGCTTGTTGATTCTTTTCCGCTGTCTATTTTCTATTTTGGCTTTTTTGCAGGTTGTGCTCGACTGTTCGTTTTACGAGGATGAAAATAAAGTGTTTAATGTGGAGAGTGCAGCGAGAGATCTCAAGAGCTATGTTAAAGCTAATGAAGACTTGCTCAGTGCCGACCTTGTGAGATCTACTAGCTGATTTTTGGTTTTTATTTGTTTGTTGTGATGCTGGTTTTTAATTTGAATATTTAACATCTCTTTTTTGGTCATTTGTTTTTAGATCATGATGCCTCTATTCAAGCCTATGGTTTTATCAAAGGATAGGAAAGTGAACCACTATTCCTTATATGTCATGAATCGGTACCGAAGTAGCGTTGACATCCTTGACTCTTTACCTTATCCGAAGAACCACCGTCCTTCAAAGAACACCTATCACAAAGACTGTGAGAAGATTGTGAGTGACATTTATTATCTGTACTGGATTAATATTTCTGCATCTTTGTTTCTGCTTTTTCTGAGACCTAAAACTGTGTGGGTTCTTTTGTTTTTTTACAGATTTCTAGATTGGTCAAAGTAATGAAGGTTGTGTATGGTGATGCTCAGTACAATGCGAGCAAGCAGCCCAATTGGGAGCTGTTTGCAAAGAAACCAACGTTTACGAGTGTGTTTACGAGTTGTTGCTCAGAAAGTGAGATTTATTTTATTTTTATGTGATTCCATCCTAAGTTGGACCTTTATAGTTTCTGTACTCTCGTTTTCTTGTACTTATGATATAGTTCTGTTAGTACTGATTTGTAATCTCATTCAGCGTAAGGCTTTCAAAAATTTTGTGCCAAATTTCTATTTGAACTTCTTGAACTTTAGTAGTTGAACTTCACAGTAAAAGTTAAAGTACTGGTTTAAATTAGCTATGTTTAAGAGATAGTCCTATTAAGTTCAAAACTATTTCTTTCTCAATGCATTAATTGGTATCATCATAGCACTTACCGAATAAACTTAGTTGTACTGAGATTCCAATTGTGCTAGTACTTTTGATTAATTATTTATTGTTTGTGTTGTTTGATGCTAGTACGTCTTCTGTTGTGTTTCTTGTGATTTTTCTCTTTTGTCGAACTTATATCTTTTTGATTTAGTTTTTGGCCTTCTTTTTTTCTAGGCCGTGGTTCTTCTCCAGGCAATGTTTGATCCTAGCACTTGCCGTATAGACTTAGTTGTACTGAGATTTCAGTTGTATTGCTACTGTTAATTCTTAGTATGTCACTGTTTTAAGGAATGCGAACTGAAGCTTCCCGTTCCTTTTTATATATTTGTAGAATGAACGTACCGTGTGTTCAACTGTACCAGAACTTTCAGTCCTAGGATGCTAGTGACTAGGAAATACGTACTGGTGTTTCTTTGCTTTTCCTGATGCAGTACTTAGTGAATTTCTAACTACTTTTTAGCACGATGCTTTTTAGTACTGAATGTTGTCCTCGGCTGAAACTTAGTCTTTTTAGTGTTCTTCTGAAACTAAAAACTGATTTTTTTAGCGTGATAGCACTACTGTTCATGTCTAAGTTGTACTAAGCGTCGAAGGCTACTATTTGCTTTTGGCATTTATTTAGTCTGCCACTTTTTTTTTGCGAAAATATTCATGTGTTATTTTTTCTCCATGACTAGTGCTGCGTGGCAGCCATCAAGTTTCAACTTCAAATCATGGATGAACAAAATAGGAAGCTAGCAAACTTGTTAGACGACATAAGCAAACGATGTACTTGATAGACATAGGCAAACTTGTTCAAACCCTGACACACATAGCATAAGGTAGCTGGTTCAACATAACGAAAGCAAACTACAAATCTGAAACAACAATACTAAGGACACACACAACATAAGGTAGCTGGTTCAACATAACAAATGCAGACTTTCATGCATCTTCATCCGCGAAGTTGCAGTGGTAGTAGGGGTCAGCCTCCTGCTCTTTTGAAATATCCCAACCTGTCACGATGTTTTTGATTGTCTTCCATGACTTGTGCATTGCGTATGCATCTATTCCTGCGTACGTGATGAGGTTGTCTGGCCGCGAGCTGTTCCCCCACAGTTTGTGGTCTGCCCTGTTCATCTTCTTCTTCATGCCTTCGTAGAATGGGTGGATGACGCCGCCTGCAACATTGGCCAAGGAGTCGTAGTATTTGTTGGTCTTTGGATCTTTCCACTTGCGCTGCATGTCGATGAAGTTGTTGGGGTTGATTTCCAAACCAGACTCCTCCAGCAGCCGCTTGTCACCTCCAATGCTGAAACCAACAAATGTGTACAATTTCTCCTCCCGCAGGAAGTCTTTGAGGCGCTTGGGCCTGCAAGGGGGGAGACACACATTTATATATTAGTCTTCTTTTTTGAGGATTTAATTCTTCTACTTTTTTTTTGTTTTACAAGTGATAATCCATGAGGTAGATGCTTATATATTATGAGTCATGCATGAATGTAGTTCAGAAACTAGTACACAAAGTCCTGAAATTAAATTCAACTACACTGTGTTATTTTTTGTTTTTTGCTATCTTCGTTGCTTCACCAAATTAGAGAATCATTTTACCAGAGTCAATGATATATGCGCTGCTTGATTCAAGTTTAGTTTTCTTTTTTGTTGAATAAAAGACCTATACCAGTGCTTGATACATCTTTGTGCATTAATTCTATATCAAGTTCAAAATTTAGTTTGAGAAACATGTGCATCAAGATATGGACCTATACCACTTCACCAAAGATCTTTTAATACATCAATTCTATAAACTATACTAGTGCATCAAGAACAGAATCTATGCTAGTACATCAAGTTCAGAAATTAATTTGGTGCATAAAGTTCATAATGCTATAAACTTTTTTTCAGATGCTAATCTGGTGAAACAATCCACTTCACAGTTTCGGAAATGCATGTAACTTAATAAACATGTATATTCGACTATAATAGTTCATCTAGTTGGGAAACAAGTTTTAATTAAGTTTTTAGTGACTAGTACTGGTACAACAGATGAATGAACAGTAGTATGGGTTACAATGGATGAATGTACTTCAAAAACTAGTAAAGAAAGTTCTGAAATTAAATTAAGTACATCATGTTATTCTTCTTCTTGGATTATACATAGTTTCAGCAATGCTGTATGTTCTTCATTGGTACTAGTTTAGTCTACTTTTGTTGAAATAGGATAACATAGAACCAGTGCTTCACCAAGTCCTTAGTTTATTTTCTTACGAAAATAACATTAGATCAAATTCAGAAAATACTTCACTACAAACCACACTAGTACATCTAGTTGGGAAACAAGTGTGATTAAATTTTTAGGATACAGTAGTAATAAAACAGATAAACCATATGCAGGGCAAATGAGTAGGATTGCTCACCATTTTGTGGCCGCTGCGATGTGGTACACCAAGCAGAGTTCGTCGACGCACAACTGCAGGACTGCTGCCATCTGGGGAGGTTCATCTTCGTTGGTGTAGTGCACACCAACGCCGACGATCCTACGAAACCTACCGCCAAGCTTCCTCCAGAGCCTGGAGATCACCTCGTCGGCCTTGTCTGGTTTGCTGGTGCAGACGATCTCCAGCGTCTCCTTGCCGTGGAGCTCAACCCCTTTGAGCGTTCTGGTGTACTCGCGCTTCTCGCCGGGGACGTTAATGTCGACGAGGTTGCTCCTCTTGTCCGACGTCTCGGCATGATGACGCTTGGCGGACGGTTCCTCCGCCTTGGCCTTCCTCCGGCGACTGTAGGCTTTGGAGAGAGACGCTGGAGGTTTGTGTGCAGTGGAAATGGAAGCGGCAATGGTGGTTTGTGGGAACGAGGGAGATAGATAAGAAAATGGGGTATTTTTGCAGTGCGCCGACGGTGGTGTGTGGGAGGCAGTTCGTCGGGGGCGTGTGTGTAGTGGTCGTGGGGGTCGCCGTTTGCAGTGCGTCGTGGCAATCGCCCAGTGGGTGGCGCGGGTGGTGGCGTGGAAGAACTAACCGTCCAAGTTAAATGGTTTTTATTGTTGAACTGACTAGTCTTGTCAAGCTGTACTTATGACCTGCCAAATCCCACTTGCATGTCTCTGCGGTGGTGATGATGGCATTTTGCACTATTTAGGTGACGTATGGATCTGTGATGTTTTTCCGTGTGGATGTTTAAGTATTGTTTTTCTATTGAAGCCTTTATACACTAGTGTATGTCAAAACATTTTTTCAGTGCCCTGGGAGTTGTTGCTCAAATCTTGTACTTATTTTATTTTCATCTATACCAACCTAAGTTAGGCCTTTATAGTTTTTGTATTCTCATTTTTAGTGCACTTATGTTTTAGTACTGTGTGAACTGAATTGTAATTTCAAACAGCGCATGGGTTTGAAATTTGATGTCAGAGTGGTGCGAGTGGCCTGACTGATCCTGCTGTTTTAGTACTGACGTTGTATGTATGTTTGAACTGATTTTTTTATAACTTAGGTTGGGGGTGGGGGTTTGAGATTATTTTACGACCAGATCGTTCGTTGTGGTGTGGACAAATTTTATATAATAAGTAATTTAGCAGAATTGACAAATAAATTCTATTTGAACATTTAGAGTTTGAGTAGTTGAACTTGTCAGATTTTGTATAAATAGGAAATTTAGCATAATTGACAAACATTATATGTTTGAACTTTTTGAATTTTAGTAGTTGAACTTGTCAGATTTTATATAAATATGAAATTTAGCATAATTAACAAACATTATATGTTTTGAACATTTTGAGCTTTAGTAGTTGAACTTGTCAGTTTTTTCTATAAATAAGAAATTTAGCATAATTGACAAACATTATATGTTTTGAACTTTTTGAGCTTTAGTAGTTGAACTTGTAAGATTTTGTATAAATAAGAAATTTAGCATAATTGAAAAACATTATATTTTTTGAACTTTTAGAGTTTTAGTAGTTAAACTTGTCAGATTTTGTATAAATAAGAAATTTAGCATAATTGACAAACATTATATGTTTTGAACTTTTTGAGCTTTAGTAGTTGAACTTGTCAGTTTTTCTATAAATAAGAAATTTAGCATAATTGACAAACATTATATGTTTTGAACTTTTTGAGCTTTAGTAGTTGAACTTGAAAGTAGTTTTTAATTCTGTTTTTTAAATTATGTACATTTAACAGATAGGCTATTAAGTTTTGTTCTTTTTAGAGGTTCATTGTTTTTGTATCATATTTTCCTTTTTTATTGTAGAGGTTAATTGACAAACATTTTTCTTCTAGTTTATATTTCTTTGTAACGGCCTCTGGTTTGTATACTTGGGCTTATTTGGTGGGGTGTTTTGTTGACGATGTAGGCTATTGGGCCGTTTTCCGGCCCAGATAGCTCGTCCGCGCGCCTGTGCAGTGCATCGTGTGCATGCGCTCTGGGTTTAGTCCCACCTCGCTAGTCGAGGGGGCTCCAGACCTGTTTATAATCGCAGCCGAGGCTCACCAGTCGAACTCCTCTGAACACTTACCTGAGCGCTTATACACGACGCTCTCTCTCTCTTGACCTATGGGCCCTGGTCGAAGGGTCCTGCGTTGTGCGGATTACTAGGGATTCGCCCACGGGCTCGAGTTCAAGTATCTAGCATTGTCAGGGCCTGCGCCTGACATTGGGCGGTCAATTTTTTGTTTTGTTTGTTTGTTTGAATCTAGTACTTGACTCCTCCAGTAACTTGGACTGATACTTTTTGTTCTAGTTCTTATCAGTTTTGTGTGAGTATAATCTTTTTCATTTGAGTTTTTTTCCTTTCTTTTTTGTATTTGTTTTTGTGATTATTCTCAAGTGTCTTCTGGTGTCATTTTTCAGAACTATGGTACTTGCGTGTAGACTGAGTTGTACTGATAGTGCATTGATAGTAGCGCTTATGGACTGATGCTTCTTTGTACTTTTTATTGTAGTAAGTATGTAATGTCCGATCAAGTGTATTGAGTTGTACTGACATGGAACAAAGTTGTGTGATTAGTTGCATCATAACTAGTACTTTAGAGCAACGACAATGTTCCTTCAGTAGCTACTTTCCAATTTTGAAATGATGGATTAACAACATACGAAGCTACCAAACGAAACTTATATAATGAGATAAGAAAAACATTGTACTTGATGACATAACTAAACTTGTTCAACCATGACAAGCAGGACATAATCATACTGGTTCAACCCAACAAGAGCAAACTACTAATTTGAAACAACAAGATAAAAGGCAAGCACAAGCGAAAGTAAAACGAAGGCAGACTCTGATGTATCTTCATCCCTAAAAGGGGCAATAGGGGTGGTCTTAAAAGTTTTCAGCCTCCCGCTGTTTCGCATATTCCGAACCATCTGTGATGTAGTCAATCATGAACCATGACTTGTACGCGGCGTACGCATCTACTCCTGCATACTCGATGAGGTTGTCTGGCAGCTCGCTGGTCCCCCACAGTGTGTAGTCTTCCTGTGTGTTGATCTTGTTCTTCATGCCTTTGTAGAATGGGTGGATGACGCTAGCTGCAACACCAGTCAAGGAGTCGTACTCTTTTCCGGTGTATGGAACTCTACACTTGCGCTGAATGTCGATGAACTTGTTGGGGTTGATCTCCATACCGGACAACTTCAGCTTCTCTTTGTCGCTTTCAATGCCGAAACCGGCAAATGTGAACAACTTGTCATGCTGCAGCATGGCGGTCAGGAGCTTGGGCCTGCAAGGGCAGAGACATTTTGAATATTAACATTACTTTGATGTTTGAATTATCCATTTTTGTTTTGTTTTACAAGCGATGAATCCATGAAGTAGTTGTTTATGTAGGATAAACAATGGATGAATGTACTTCAAAAACTAGTAAAGAAAGTTTTGAAATTAAATTAAGTACATCATGTTATTATTCTTGTTGGATTATACATAGTTTCAGTCAATGTTGTATGTTCTTCATTGGTACTAGTTTAGTCTACTTTTGTTGAAATAGGATAACACAGAACTAGTGCTTCACCAAGTCCTTAGTTTATTTTCTTACGAAAATAACATTAGATCAAATTCAAAAAATACTTCACTACATCAAGTTTAGAAACATCTTTTTTAATACATCGAGTACATAGACTACTCTATTGTATCAACTTCAGAAACTACACTAGTCGATCAACTTCAGAATTTAATCTTCCGCAAGATTTTCCAAATAGTAATCCAGTGCATCAGGTTCAAAAATACATTTATAGTATATCTACTTGAGAAAATGCAGTACTGCATCCACGTTTCACAAACCACACTAGTACATCTAGTTGGGAAACAAGTGTGATTAAATTTTCAGGATACAGTACTAATAAAACAGATAAACCATATGCAAGGCAAATGAGTAGGATTGCTCACCATTTTGTGGCCGCTGCGATGTGGTACACCAAGCAGAGTTCATCGACGCACAACTGCAGGACTGCTGCCATCTGGGGAGGTTCATCTTCATTGGTGTAGTGCACACCAACGCCGACGATCCTACGAAACATGCGGCCAAGCTTCCTCCAGAGCCTGGAGATCACCTCGTCGGCCTTGTCTGGTTCGCTGGTGCAGACGATCTCCAGCGTCTCCTTGCCGTGGAGCTCAACCCCTTTGAGCGTTCTGGTATACTCGCGCTTCTCGCTGGGGACGTTAATGTCGACGAGGTTGCTCCTCTTGTCCGACGTCTCGGCATGATGACGCTTGGCGGACGGTTCCTCCGCCATGGCCTTCCTCCGGCGACTGCGGGCTTTGGAGAGAGACGCTGGAGGTTTGTGTGCAGCGGAAATGGAAGCGGCAATGGTGGTTTGTGGGAACGAGGGAGAGATATAAGACAATGGGGTATTTTTGTAGTGCACCGACGGTGGTGTGTGGGAGGCGGTTCGTCGGGGTCGCCGTTTGCAGTGCGTCGTGGCAACCGCCCAGTGGGTGGCGCGGGTGGTGGCGTGGAAGAACTAACCGTCCAAGTTAAATGGTTTTTACTGTTGAACTGACTAGTCTTGTCAAGCTATACATATGACCTGCCAAATCCCACTTGCACGTCTCTGCGGTGGTGATGATGGCATTTTACTGTGGCACTGATTCATATAGTCAAGCTGTACTTATCAGCTGCTTATCCCACTTGCACGTGTCAGCGCCGGTGTTGGTGGAGGTCTAAACTCCTTTACTGTCGTACTCGGACTGGTGATTGAAGTGTAGTTGAACGTACCAAATACCAGCGAGACTATTTGTGGTGCTAATGTTTTTTTAAAACAATTTTCGTATTTTTAAAGGATTGTTTATATCAAGATAATCTGTGAGTATTTTTTACAGATAAATTAGATTTTCACCAGTACAGGATGTATTATATTCGCATTTTGCTTGAGGTAATTATTTTTATGTACTGATGGTCTTTCTGAATTGGGACTGGCAGGAGCAGGCATAGCTTTGTTTTTTCAAAACGATTTTTTTCAGTCGTTCACTGGTGTGTTTGTTATTACTATGCCTTTTGTACTACCGACTGAGAGTTATCAGTACTGATGTAATACAAGAGTTTAAATTTTTCCTTGACATTTTTTTTGCTGAGTTACTGGTTGACAGTAGCGTTTTGCGTCAGACATATCAAGATAAGTTTTTTCAAATTTATTTGTGACTGCATTCAAAAGGATTATCAAATGGTTTAAATAACAATGTCACTGCTTCAGCGGGCACATATCAGAAATTGTATCAGTACTGATGTGTACTCTACCTTGTACTACCGACTGAGAGTTATCAGTACTGATGTTATACAAGAGTTTAAATTTTTCCTTGACATTTTTTTGCTGAGTTACTGGTTGACAGTTGCATTTTGCGTCAGATATATCAAGATAAGTTTTTTCAAATTTATTTGTGACTGCATTCAAAATGATTATAAAATGGTTTAAATAACAATGTCACAGCTTCAGCGGGCACAAATCAGAAATTATATCAGTACTGATGTGTGCTCTGCCTTGTACTGCCGACTGAGAGTTATCAGTACTGATGTTATACAAGAGTTTAAAATTTTCCTTGACATGTTTTTTTCCTGAGTTACTGGTTCACAGTAGCGTTTTGCGTCGGATATATCCAGATAAGTTTTTTCAAACGTATTTTGTGACTGCATTCAAAATGATTATAAAATGTTTTACATAATAATGTCACTGCTCCAGCGGGCACAAATCATAAACTAAAAAATAACTTTAGTTCTGATCGAGAAATCGATGATAAAGCTAAATAAGTTTTGGTAACGACAGTGTTTTGTGAAATGCTTCCTCATTGTGTGCTGATGCAACTGAGACTACAAGGTTATTTTTTAGTTGACGTAGCAGGATAACCACTATGTATTATTCAGTCTTGAGCTTCTCCTAACTGTCCCCGAATGTTGTGCCTTGCCGGCGCTCTTTCCAGGTTGAGCCTTGGCAGCTTCATCGTTAGTTTCAGTTTCCTCGCCCCCGACACTGTCATCTTCATTGTCTTTGTCTGATTGGCCGTCATTCTCATCAAACTCTTCTTCTTCATCGTCTTCATTTGATTGCTTGGAACTCTGTACCTTGCCCTGTTTATGTTCAGCTCCACTGACCTCCTTGCCCACTTTGCACGTGCGGGCATTATGTCCGTCAGTTCCGCCACACTTGCGGCAAGTGTAGCTATTACGTGTGTTGTCTCCATTGGTAGAAAGCTGGGTGGCTCCAATCTGCTTGTTCTTGTTGACAGTGGCATTTGTGAGGAGTGGGCATGTGCGGTAGTTATGGTTGCTCACGACGTTACAGAATCCGCATGCCCTTACCCCGAGGGGTTTGCCGTCTGGGCCAAATTCCACGCGCTTGATGGGGCGTGGTGGCTTTTTCCCTGCTGCTTTCGCAGCTTTCGCTGCTTGCGTTTGCTCTTCCTTCCCTTTGTGTTTGAGAATATTGGGGGTTTAATCACCCTTTCCTGCTGCTGCTGGTAGGATGTGCTATTGTCATGTTGTCCGCCTACAGCACCATCGAGCTCATAATCTCGCATGTGAGTTTGTCGGTGCTCTTGAGTGTGCACATGGGCAAGCTCTGGTTGCTGCTGCTCCTCTTCCTCATTCTCAAACGGGTCAATAGCTCCCATATGGTTCATCTCGGATAACATTGTAGCAATATCCTTCTCAATGGCTTCATTGTCCGCGACACCTCCATTTTCAGTAGAATGCATGGCGTCGAGTTCTTGTTCAAGTTTGTCCATGATGACCCACGTCCTTGCCATTTGCTCTTGGCTTCTCAAGCTTTTTCTGTGCACCCTCATGTTCAGCGTCAGCAGTAAGCTTTCAATGCAGTATTGGGATGCCTTGTTTGACGCTACTGTCCTCAAGTCATTTCTGTCAAATGTTGGTTGGATGTTCGGGCGTTTGGTGTATGTATTTCTCTAGAACGCTTTCAGCCTTAATTGTCTGCATCATGCACAGGACATGGACGCAGAAAAGACATGCATTTGTTTTTGGAAGAGGTGCATGTTTTTTGTCATTTCATTCAAACAAAAACTTTGCAAAAAAAGTAGTACAGTATGTAACATCTTTTTTGTAGTCCTTACCTGTGTGGTCCCATAGCCTGCACTTGCACTCATATGTTTCTCCCACGGGGTCTGCAACCACCTGGAATGCGTGCTGAGCCCACACAGACAGTTTTTGCGGGTGGTTGTAGCGCACTAGGTACTTTGTGGGCTCTTCCGTCTCTGTCGCCGTGAAGAGAGTGCTCAGCTTTAGCCTATCTCTGATCTCGCTGTACACAGCTCGTGTGTACAGCTTTGCCATCTGGGTGTCAAACCAATAGAAGGTCAGCGTATTTTGTTCCTTCTACAGATGCAAGAATGATGACCAAATTGTTAGTTTTCTCGCAGGAAAAACTTCTAATATAGTTTTTACTTTGGTAAGCATGTAATTTTTTGTCTTACGACAAGTGATAGAGCTATACCCGGTTACCCATTGTCTCCTGGTTCTCTGTTTGCCTCCTGGTTTTGACGCAAGAGTTTACCTGGCTGACAAACCGGTGTAGGTTATGTCTCTCATTTACGTAGTTCTTCTTGAGCACATAGTTCATGCTCTCACTTCACTGTGTCGATGTCATTTTGGCGCAGAAAATTTCTTTGAAGTAGGCTGATATCCATTTCTCACGATCGTTCCACATGCCCACCATTGTGGCATCATCGTGGAGGTTGTACTTATCCATGAGTCTTTTCCAGGCATCCTCAAACTCAGTTGGCATGAGGGGCCAGTTGAGAATTGATGTGAATTCATCCTTAAAGTCGTCGTGCAGCAAATACAGGTACGCGAGGTGTTCCCTGTACTTCTTCATAATGCGCCAGCGGCATACCTTATGTAATGTGTTCTTGAAAACATCTGCGATCACCAAAGCCATTGTCGGGCACTGGTCTGGTAATGAGAAAATAGACTCGGAGTGGTCAGCAGATGGTTGTGCATATATACCAATAGAACTGACACAACATTTTTATTGTGTTACTTTCCTTTTCTTTTTTGGAAGGGGGGTGGTGGTTTGGGGTGGTTTTAGCGGGTGTACATGTGAGGATGCATGTAGGAGCCTTCCTTCTCATGCACCTTAAAAATGTCTCGAACAACCACTTGAATGAATCTACATCCTCATCTCTTATCAGGGCAAAACCAAAGAATGTAGTCTGTAAGTGGTTGTTAGTTCCGACAAAAACCCCAAGTGGCATATGGTACTTGTTGGTCTCATATGTTGTGTCAAACGTTACGCAGTCCCTGAAGTCCTGATACGCCCCTCGGCAGCTTGCGTTCGCCCAGAATATGTTCTTAACTCTGCCGGACTCATCGAGTTGCATGTCACAGAAGAATTCCTTGTTTATAGCTTTCATCTCCCTAAAGAAGTTGACAGTCTTTAGGACATTGTCCACATCATCAATCCTTGAATTATTTGCTTTCCTGCATATTAAAAGTTCATTGAAAAATGCATGTTGAACTGGCGTCAGGTCATGTGTTGCGTGATATGTTTGTACTGATAGAGGAAAAAATACATAGGCGGTTTATGGGAGGAGAACAAGATTGTACTTACAGGTTAATCAGGTCTTTGGCATTCATTTCGAGGAAGTAGCTACCAAGGTCATCACCGCCAAGAATGCTCATGATTTGCATGTGTTCAATGCCTTTGAACTGCAGGTACTTGACGTATTCCAAGATTGTTTTGTCAAAGTTTTTGTGGGAGTGCAAGAAGACAAGCATTTCTACGGTGAGCTATAGCCTGTGGTTGTCTTCCCAGACTATCTCTTTTACGACAAATGTTCCATCCTTTTCCTTCTTCAGCCTCATTTTAGCCCCGCAGTTAGTTCTGGCTGTCGTCTTGTTACGCTGTCTTTGCTTCAGACACCTTTGATTCATAAACTCCATGGCACGTGCAATAAAGGTAGGCTCTGGTCTTAAACTTGGGGCCTTCCCTGACAGCAAAACCAGCATGGTTCGCATATACATTGTAGAAGTTCTTACTTTCTTCGAACGTTTCAAACCTCATCTCTAGCCTTGGCAGAATATAAGCTTCAATGTCAGGTGGCTGCACACAACAGTGACTAAATAAAAATGTTATATGGGGTGGTCACAGCACCATGGTATGGACTGTGCTTTGTATTATTATTTTTCTATATGGATACTTACATGTGTATAGCTCTGCGCTGCCTCTGGTGTTTGTTGTTCTCCCTGGTTTATGGGCGCCGGTGGTGTCACCCTTGGCACATGCAGCAATGCATCTCTTGGAGGGAGCAACGATGACGAAGATCTCCGTCTCTCGTTGTACGACTGTCTCTCCTCAGATTCATTGTGATGTTGCTCCTGTCTATATGGCTCATATCTTGTACTTTTGAACCTGCTAGAGTGGCCAAAATTTCTGTCTTTTTGACCTGGTCTTCCCGTCGCAACTGCTTTTGCAGAAAGGATGATTGATGTTGACGGAGCGACTGGTGGAAGCCTTCTTGCAACCCATCCACGGCTTCCTGTCCTTGGCTTTTTGCATGCGCTGGGGAAGGAAAACAATTGTTGTTGGTGATATTGTTGGCCTTGTTGCAACCCAGCAATGGCAAAGCTTGCATTCCGAGACATTGCTATTTGCTGTATAGAAGGACCTGTCTGTGCTTCTAATGATTGCGGTGTATCTTCAAATCTGTCTGTACTGTTGAAATATCCAGGCGGTATTTCTGGTGTTACCCAACCAGGTGGTGCCCCATATCTGTTTTGCTCATGAAATGCTTGTTGCATGCGCCGCCTTTCATGCTTATGCAAACAACATTCAAAAGTTTTTGGGATTAATCTGGTTTCGTTTTCAGTCGAACTGATGAACGTTCATGTTCAAACACGGATGTACTAATGTACTGTTTTTTAGCACTGTTTTGTAAACTGGACATTGAACTCATGCATGACTTCTCTTTTGTTCTTCCATAACTTATGCAACTACACTAGAAGTACTCCTAGTTTATGTATCATTGAACTTACTGTGTAACTGTGGCACTCTCTTGTCACTATCTACCTGGACTGATGCACAAGTTTAAGTTTTTTTTAACTTGAACTGAAGATAGCATATTAGATGCACTGACAGTAACCTCGACATGGTAATCGTGCATCAATGCATCTACATTACAAGTACTGCCAGTTTATGTATCATTGAACTTACTGTGTAACAACTTTATAATTTTTTCCAGTAACATCTTTTTTACTTGTTCGAACTGATGCAACTAGATGACTTGAACTCTTAGAAATAACAACATACAACTTTTCAGTGGTAGCTGAACCTTAGTACTATCTACTTGGACTGATGCACAAGTTTAAGTTTTTTTTACTTGAACTGAAGCTAGCATATTAGACGTACTGACAGTAATCTCGAGATGCTAATCGTGCATCAAATGTCAGGGGTGTCAATGAACTGATGCTAGCATTTGCAATGTACTGATGCAGCACACAATTTTGTACTCATGAACCTAATAGTGTAACATGTAGGCAGAGCATAGCAGCACAGATAAACTGATGAACTGATAAATTGACAGAAACGTGGTACATATCTTCATTCAAACCCATATCTCAAAAACTTGTGTTGCTAGTAATTTGTGTGGGCAGGATTCATCACCTGCATCTTGTTGGATGTGACTCCATCTTCGTTTCGTTGGCGGCATATTGGCAAGAACTTGGAAGGCGGAGCCATTGTTGTTGGGGAGACGACCATGGTGGAGCTCTGTCGACGAGGTCCGTCGAGGGGTGGAGGCAGGAGGCGTGGATCACGGCCCAGACGAATCTCCAACGCCCGGCGGCGGGTAGGCGCGCGGGGAAGCTCCTGCACCAGGTGGCGGGTAGGCGAGCGGGGAGGCTCCTGCACCAGACGGAGGGAGGCGTGCGGGGAGGATCCGGCGCCCGGAGGCGGGGAAGCGCGTGGGGAGGCTCCGCCACCCGGCGGCGGGGAAGTGCGTGGGGATGCTCCGGCACCGGACAAGGCGACCAATGGTGGGGGCGCTCGGGCCGGCGGCATGGCTAGATGGCGGCGCGTCGGGGGGAGTGGTGGCTGTGGATCAGGGGCCGGTGGTGCAAACTCGCCGTCGGCAGGTCACGGCGCCGCGGGCTCCCTCGCTCCGGCTACCGCCATCGCTCGCTCGCACGCGACGGCTGCCTCCGGCGGTAGGAAGCGGGTCGGATTGGGGCTGGGTCAGTCGTGGACGCGTCGCTCCTTATAGGGGGCGAGGGTAACAGAATAATATTCTGTTACCGGTAACAGAATAGTCCATCTATATATATATATATAGGGTGGGTCTATTATGATAATACCCCTTAAGACTCTTATTCTAATAACACCAGCCTTATTCTTCACACCACCAACAAATCGCCGCCGCCCCTCCCCTCTCGACCTTCTACCGCGGTAGCTGCCTGGGAGCGCTGTCGCCCCTCCCCTCCCGGCCTTCTTCTGCGGCAGCGGTCTGGGAGCGCCGCCGCCCCTCCCCTCCCGTCCTTCTTCCGCGGTGGTGGCCTGCAGCGACGCCGCCCCTCCCCTCTCGGCCTTCTTCCACGGTGGCGGTCAGGCAGCGATGCCGCCTCTCGCCTCTCGGCCTTCTTCCGAGGCAGCCACCGAGAAACACCTCCCCCACCAGCATATCGGCCTTCTTCCACGGCAGCAGCTCAGTAGCGCCACCACCGAACTCCTCCGGGCCTGCAATTAGTTGTACTTCATCATATGTGGATTATTGCTGCCTCGACATCAAACCAATTCGAGCAAGGAGGAATGTGCGCAAGGTTCCTTCATCCACGACAGCTTCTTGGAATAAGTCTGCAACGACCTTCAGAGCAAGTCCTCCGTCCCCGTTCACCTTGAGCAACGTCCAGACCGCTCATGAACTTCTGAAGGGCAAGTAGACTGCACGGGCGAATGTGAAAGTTGTGCAGACAGACGAGAAGGAAACTTCCTCCTGCAAACGCAAGAAATCACTGCAACACAAGGTAAGCAGTACACTTCCTCAACCATCTCAGTGTAGTTATCCTAGACAAAGCAGTACAAACAATACAGTACGCCTACAAAACTATGCAGTGCAGTTTCTTCGGTTTGTTGTGGGGGAAAATGTAGTGCACTTGCTCGGTTATGCAGTACACTTGTATAGGTTCATTACGGATAATGATGCAGTGCGGTTGCTTCAGTTCACCTTGCAGGGTGACGCAGTCAGCATGCAATACTTCGGCAGTACCATTTTGAACACATTGTAGTTCGCATGATTCAGTTCATTTAACCTGACAATGCAGCTCGGTCATTTTGTGTGCAGGAAATGACGTTCAGTAGATACAAAATGCCGCGCATAATTGACAGCACTGAGAACAACAACTTTCAGAAGAGTGGAGCTTCTTCTGAAAGAGATACTGGCTGGGTTACCCCTGAGATTCCTCGAGGATTCTTCACGACAACAAACAGGGTGCAGTACTCTACGGTAGAAGATTTTTTCCAGGAAGAAGATGTAGTCGAAGATGACGATGATGTCACATTTGTCTGGGAAGGCACTCACCAACGGGATGATGATGATGAAGATGAGTCAATAACAGTTCTCAACCCAGAGTATAAGCACAAGTTCACTATGTTTGGACAACATGTCCGAACAAACAATGATGAACACGATGTTGTAGCAGATGATGATTATGACTATGATGATGTGCCACTGCTCCAAAAAATTTAAACCAATCCACCGAGACATCGTCACAACACTAGATTACCACCACGTCCACCTGCTGCACCCCAAAACAGAGCTCAGCGTCCACCTGCTGCACCGAAAAACTGAGCTCCAAGCAGACATGCTGCATCAACTTTGACGCTGCGTCCACCAATGGTGCCTCGGTCAAAAGTAAATAGCAGGTACAAATCCTCCTCACTATTTCCGCCGCGAGACCCTCAACTACACAGATCTTCTATAATCCTTCCATGTCCAATACAACCCGGCGAGCTGCAAACACCATTGGGTGAACGACTCTACTCACATGTAAGTTTATGTTCTGAAAAAAATAGTTGCATTCCATTCAGATAACATTGCAGTGCACACTGATATTTCTTGTGAGGTTTGACCTAGCATCTAATACATTGGATTCTTCTGAAAACTTAGGAACATTGTGATACGTCTCCAACGTATCTATAATTTATGAGGCATTCATGCTATTTTATTATCTGTTTTGAATGTTTATGGGCTTTATTATACACTTTTATATTATTTTTGGGACTAACCTATTAACCGGAGGCCCAGCCCATATTGTTGTTTTCTTGCCTATTTTAGTGTTTCGAAGAAAAGGAATATCAAACGGAGTCCAAACGGAATGAAACCTTCGGGAGCGTTATTTTTGGAACAAATGTGATCCAGGAGACTTGGAGTTGAAGTCAAGGAAGCTTCAAGGTAGCCACGAGGGTGCCCCCCTATTGGGTGCGCCCCCTGTCTCGTGGGCCCCTCGAGCGTCCCCTGACCGACTTCTTTCATCTATATAAGTCCAGATACCCTAAAACCTTCGAAGATAACAATAGATCGGGAGTTCCACCGCCGCAAGCCTCTGTAGCCAACAAAAACCTCTCGAGAGCCATTTCTGGCACCCTGCCAGAGGGGGAACCCATCACCGGTGGCCATCTTCATCATCTCGGCGCTCTCCATGATGAGGAGGGAGTAGTTCCCCCACGGGGCTGAGGGTATGTACCAGTAGCTATGTGTTTGATCTCTCTCTCTCTCTCTCATGTTCTCTCTATGGCACGATCTTGATGTCTCGCAAGCTTTGCTATTATAGTTGGATCTTATGATGTTTCTCCCCCTCTACTCTCTTGTAATGGATTGAGTTTTCCCTTTAAATTATCTTATCGGATTGTGCCTTTAAGGATTTGAGAACACTTGATGTATGTCTTGCCGTGCTTATCTATGGTGACAATGGGATATCACGTGATCCACTTGATGTATGTTTTGGTGATCAACTTGCGGGTTCCGCCCATGAACCTATGCATAGGGGAAGGCACACGTTTTCGTCTTGACTCTCTGGTAGAAACTTTGGGGCACTCTTTGGAGTACTTTGTGTTGGTTGAATAGATGAATCTGAGATTGTGTGATGCATATCGTATAATCATGCCCACAGATACTTGAGGTGACAATGGAGTATCTAGGTGACATTAGGGTTTTGGCTGATTTGTGTCTTAAGGTGTTATTCTAGTATGAACTCTATGATAGATTGAACGGAAAGAATAGCTTTATGTATTTTTACTACGGACTCTTGAATGGATAGAACAGAAATGATAACTTTGAGGTGGTTTCGTACCCTACCATAATCTCTTCGTTTGTTCTCCGCTATTAGTGTCTTTGGAGTGACTCTTTGTTGCATGTTGAGGGATATTTATGTGATCCAATTACTTATTATTGTTGAAAGAACTTGCACTAGTGAAAGTATGAACCTTAGGCCTTGTTTCCTACCATTACAATAACATTTGTGCTCACTTTTATCATTAGTTACCTTGCTGTTTTTATAATTTTAGATTAAAAAAACTATATCTACCATCCATATTGCACTTGTATCACCATCTCTTCGCCGAACTAGTGCACCTATACAATTTACCTTTGTATTGGGTGTGTTGGGGACACAAGAGACTCTTTGTTATTTGGTTGCAGGGTTGTTTGAGAGAGACCATCTTCATCCTACGCCTCCCACGGATTGATAAACCTTAGGTCATCCACTTGAGGGAAATTTGCTACTATCCTACAAACCTCTGCACTTGGAGGCCCAACAACATCTACAAGAAGAAGGTTGTGTAGTAGACATCAAGCTCTTTTATGGCGCCGTTACCGGGGAGGTGAGTGCTTGAAGGTATATCTTTAGATCTTGCAATTGAATCTTTTTGTTTCTTGTTTTATCACTAGTTTAGTCTATAAAAGAAAACTAAAAAAATGGAATTGAGTTTGTCTCATATGCTTCATCTTTTTGATATCTTTCGTAAGTATGATGAAAAGGAAAATTATGCTCAAGTGCTAGAATAAGAAGTCTATAAAATGTTTGGCATAAAATATTTGAATGATGAGCATGATTGCAATGTTGTTAGTATGAATTCCTTGAATATCCATGATGCTAATGATATGCAAAGCCACAATCTTGGGGAAGCTATGTTTGATGAATATGATATTTTTTGTCCCACAAGTTTTGATGAGAATATTTATTATGATGAAAGCATGCATCCTATTTATGATGATTATATTGATGAAAGTGGATTTGGAGAGGTCATGACTTTATTTAGTGATGAATCCACTATTTCGGAAGAGGTTCCAATTGATTATGAGAACAAAGTTGCTATCTATGATGATTCTTGTGATGACTTGCATGCTATTAATAATAATGATAACCATGAAACTTGTCATCATGATTTTAGTTTTCAATTGGATTATGCTTCACATGATATTTATTTTGTTGAGTTTGCTCCCACTACTATTGATGAGAATAAATTTGCTTATGTGGAGAGTAGTAAAATTTCTATGCAAGTAGATCATGAAAAGAATGATTTAGGTGCTGGTTATATTGTTGAATGCATTCATGATGCTACTGAAAATTATTATGAGGGATTAACATATGCTAGTAGGAATTGCAATAATATCAAGTTTCCTCTCTATGTGCTTAAAGTTTTAAAGTTATGCTTGTTTTCTCTTCCTATGCTAGTTGATTATTGTTCCCATAACTTGTTTGCTCACAAAATCCCTATGCATAGGAAGTGGGTTAGACTTAAATGTGCTAGTCATATGCTTCATGATGCTCCCGTCATGTTTCAATTCCTATCTTTTATGTGAGCATCATTGAAATCATCATGCCTAGCTAGGGGCGTTAAACGTTACCGCTTGTTGGGAGGCAACCCAACTTTATTTTTGTTCCTTGCTTTTTGTTTCTGTTTAGTAATAAATAATTCATCTAGCCTCTAGTTAGATGTGGTTTTAGGTTTTAATTAGTGTTTGTGCCAAGTAGAACCTTTGGGAAGACTTGGGTGAAGTCTTTATGATCTTTCTGTAAAAAACAGAAACTTTTGCGCTCGCGAGATTAGCTGCCATTTTTTACTGGAGAGTGATTTTAGGTTGATTCTTTTTGAAGATGATTAATACACAAATTCCTCAGGTCCACCAATTTATTTCAGAATTTGTGTAGTTACATAAGTATTATAATGATACATATTACTACAGACTGTTCTGTTTTTGACAGATTCTGTTTTCTATGTGTTGTTTGCTTATTTTGATGAATCTATGAGTAGTATCGGAGGGTATGAACCATAGAGAAGTTGGAATACCATAGACATTACACCAATATGAATTTATAATGAGTTCACAACAGTACCTAAGTGGTGATGTATTTTCTTATACTAACGGAGCTTACGAGTTTTGTTTTGAGTTTTGTCTTGTGAAGTTTTCAAGTTTTGGGTAAAGATTCAATAGATTATGGAATAAGGAGTGGCAAGATCCTAAGATTGGGGATGAACAAGGCACCCCAAGGTAATATTCAAGGACAACCAAGAGCCTAAGCTTGGGGATGCCCCGGAAGACATCCCCTCTTTCGTCTTCGCTCATCGGTAACTTTACTTGGAGTTATATTTTTATTCACCACATGATATGTGTTTTGCTTGGAGCGTCATTTACTTTTGTTAGTATTTTCTTGATGTTATTTTGAATAATTTTCTGCATCTATATTTTCGATAAAAATGTCAAGGATATACTTTACCATGCTTATTTTGCAAGTATACATATTGCTGTTTCAAAACAGAAAGTTTACCGCTGTTGCAAAAATTCCCTAGAAAAGTCAGAGAAAGATATAATGTTGAAACTTTTTGCATAATGAGCTCTGATAAATCTTCTAAAGCTTAGTATTTTTCTCATAATTTTTGGAGTTAGGTAAGTATGATGAATCTTGCATTCTTTACAGACTGTACTGTTTTGGCAGATTGCTGTTATGTTTGCATTGTTTGCATATGTTTGCTTGTTTAATGATTCTATTTTAGGATAGGAGTATTAAATATGAAGAGAAATTTAGTATTCAATGTTGAATAATAATTTTAGTGATTTGTTACAGTAGAATATGATAAAGTTATTGCATTGATTTATACTAACTTATCTCACGAGTTCTTGTTGAGTTTGGTGTGGATGAAGCTTTCGAGATTTAGGAAACCGAGATATAAAAGGAATTAAGGAGACACAAAAGCTCAAGCTTGGGGATGCCCAAGGCACCCCAAGATAATATTTCAAGAAGTCTCAAGCATCTAAGCTTGGGGATGCCCCGTTAGGCATCCCACCTTTCTTCTTCAATAACTATCGGTTAGTATCGGTTGAACCTAAATTTTTGCTTCTTCACATGAGTTGTGATATCCTTGCAATGTCATTTTATTTTGTTTTGCTTTCTGTTTGAATAAAATACCAAGATCTGAAATTCTTAAATGAGAGAGAGTCTTCACTTAGTTACGTAATTATTTAACTACTCATTGATCTTCACTTGTATCTTTTTGGAGTAGTTTTTCATTTACTCGTGTGCTTCACTTATATCCTGTGAGTAAATGGTTAAATGAGTTGAATGTCATAAATCTGAAATTATATATATCTCATTTTCTTATCCCATGGGGAGTAATGACTTCACATCTAAGAAGTAGAGGTTGTAAATTTATTGAAGGTTAGCAAGCATTGTATTGGTCATTTGAACAATTCATGAAAGAATATTGAAGGAAGAGATATTTCACATATAAATATACTATCTTAGACATCTTTTATAATTGTGGGCACTCATTACGTATGACATGCTAAAGAGTTGATGTAGGACAAGGAAGACAATGTAATGGGTTATGTTTTCTCACACCTCAGTTAAAGTATATTGTCCATATACAAGGGGCAATATAAAGTGACGTTCTTTTGCATTAAGATTTTGTGCATCCAACCATAAAAGCGCATGACAACCTCTGCTTTCCTCTGCGAAGGGCCTATCTTTTACTTTATGTCTTTTACTTTATGCAAGAGTCAAGGTGATCTTCACCTTTCCCTTTTTCATTTTATACTTTGGCAAGCACCTCGTGTTGGAAAGATCCTGATATATATATCCAATTGGATGTAAGTTAGCATGAACTATTATTGTTGACATCACCCAAAGGTGAATAGGTTGGGAGGCAACACTATAAGCCCCTATCTTTCTCAGTGTCCGATTAAAACTCCATAACCATAAGTATTGCGTGAGTGTTAGCAATTGTAGAAGACTATATGATAGTTGAGTATTTGGAGTTTGCTAAATCAAAGCTCTGACATAGACCCTTCCTGAAAATAAGATGAATTGTAATTGTTTGATGACTGAGAATGAAGTTTGCTAGTTTTCAAGAAAATTTATGGTCTATGCTTTAACATGTGAATAGCTTGTTACTTGATCTTGAGAAGTTTTAAGATGAACTACTGTTATGACATATAATCATGCTAGAAAAGGTGATTGAAATTATAATTAATCAAACTTGTGCACCTGCTAACATTCACACTTCATAAATTCTTTCTTTTATCATTTACCTACTCAAGGACAAGCAGGAATTAAGCTTGGGGATGTTGATACGTCTCCAACGTATCTAAAATTTATGAAGCATTCATGCTATTTTATTATCTGTTTTGAATGTTTATGGGCTTTATTATACAATTTTATATTATTTTTAGGACTAACCTATTAACTGGAGGCCCAGCCCATATTGTTGTTTTCTTGCCTATTTTAGTGTTTCGAAGAAAAGGAATATCAAACGGAGTCCAAATGGAATGAAACCTTCGGGAGCGTTATTTTTGGAACGGATGTGATCTAGGAGACTTGGAGTTGAAGTCAAGGAATCTTCGAGGTGGCCACGAGGGTGGGGGTGTGCCCCCCCTACTGGGCGCGCCCCCTGTCTCGTGGGCCCCTCGAGCGTCCCCTGACCGACTTCTTTCACCTATATAAGTCCATATACCCTAAAACCTTTGAAGACAACAATAGATCGGGAGTTCCACTGCCACAAGCCTCTGTAGCCACCAAAAACCTCTCGGGAGCCCTTTCCGGCACCCTGCCGGAGGGGGAACCCATCACCGGTGGCCATCTTCATCATCCCGACGCTCTCGATCACAAGGAGGGAGTAGTTCACCCTTGGGGCTGAGGGTATGTACCAGTAGCTATGTGTTTGATCTCTCTCTCTCTCTCTCGTGTTCTCTCTATGGTACGATCTTGATGTATCGCGAGCTTTGCTATTATAGTTGGATCTTATGATGTTTCTCCCCCTCTACTCTCTTGTAATGGATTGAGTTTTCCCTTTAAAGTTATCTTATCGGATTGAGTCTTTAAGGATTTGAGAACACTTGATGTATGTCTTTCCGTGCTTATCTGTGGTGACAATGGGATATCACGTGATCCACTTGATGTATGTTTTGGTGATCAACTTGCGGGTTCCGCCCATGAACCTATGCATAGGGGTTGGCACACCTTTTCGTCTTGACTCTCCGGTAGAAACTTTGGGGCACTCTTTGAAGTACTTTGTGTTGGTTGAATAGATGAATCTGAGATTGTGTGATGCATATCATATAATCATGCCCACGGATTCTTGAGGTGACAATGGAGTATCTAGGTGACATTAGGGTTTTGGTTGATTTGTGTCTTAAGGTGTTATTCTAGTATGAACTCTATGATAAATTGAACGGAAAGAATAGCTTCATGTTATTTTACTACGGATTCTTGAATGGATAGAACAGAAAGGATAACTTTGAGGTGGTTTCATACCCTACCATAATCTCTTTGTTTGTTCTCCGCTATTAGTGTCTTTGGAGTGACTCTTTGTTGCATGTTGAGGGATAGTTATGTGATCCAATTATGTTATTATTGTTGAGAGAACTTGCACTAGTGAAACTATGAACCTTAGGCCTTGTTTCCTACCATTACAATACCGTTTACGCTCACTTTTATCATTAGTTACCTTGCTATTTTTATAATTTCAGATTACAAAAACCTATATCTACCATCCATATTGCACTTGTATCACCGTCTCTTCGCCGAACTAGTGCACCTATACAATTTACCATTGTATTGGGTGTGTTGGGGAAACAAGAGACTCTTTGTTATTTGGTTGCAGGGTTGTTTGAGAGAGACCATCTTCATCCTACGCCTCCCACGGATTGATAAACCTTAGGTCATCCACTTGAGGGAAATTTGCTACTGTCCTACAAACCTCTGCACTTGGAGGCCCAACAACGTCTACAAGAAGAAGGTTGTGTAGTAGACATCACATTGCAATGCTTTATTAAACTCGTATGCACTCCTCGTATTTAAAAAACAGTATAGAACAAATTATCTCATAGAGCATTGCAATTAATGCAGTATAAAAACATGGCGCTGAACCTCGTACCTGCTGCTGGAATGAAGTTCACCACATACGACAAGGCAAGAGACTTTTACAACAATTATGCAAGATGTGCAGGGTTTGGCATACGCAAGAGGGCAAAACACAGGACAAATGCCTACATTGTCTGCTCAAGAGAATGGACACACAAGCAGACTGTGTCAGATTAACACCGGGTACATCAGAAGACATAAAAAAGGATTGGCTGTAAGGCAAAGATTAGAGTCAAAAAGAGGAAGGATAGCAAATTTGTGATAGAAATGGTTCAACTCAACCACAATCACAAGATGCTGGAAAGCCTCGGGATGCTTTTGCACATGTGATCGCACAAAAAAGACGATCCTTTGATAGACCAGTTAGTGAAAGACATGCAATTGGACAAGCACACACATGCTCATATGATGTCGACGCTATCACGTATGTCCGGTGGTCTGCAGTACATGGGACATACTAGCAGCGACTGGGTAAACAAGTAAGCACGTAACAGAGCATATCTCTTGAGCATTCTATCGGTAATTATTCCCTGTTTGATGAGATGAGTTTGCATTGTGTCTGAAAATGTAGGAAACAGAAGTTTGCCAGAGAAGAGTCCGAAGATGATGTCAAGAAACTTCTGGATTTCTTCGAGAAAATGCAGAAGATAAACCCAGAGTTCTTCTATGATTATGACGTTGATGCAGATAGCCGTGTAAGAAACGTCTTTTGGGCAAACGCAAGTTGCAAAGGATTGTATGAAGATTTTGGAGACTGCGTTACATTTGACACGACGTATAAAACTAACAAATTCCACATGCCGCTAGGAGTCTTCGTGGTAGTGAACCATCATCTACAGAGCACCATATTTGCTATTGCTCTCGTGCGAGATGAAACAATACCATCATTCGAGTGGGTTTTCAAAACCTTTCTGAGGTGTATGAACAACAAGCTGCCAATCTGCATGCTCACAGGTACAAAAAAACAACACCTGCATACTTAGGTTTGTTTGGCACACTTATATTTCTTCCATCTATCTTACACACACAAACAACTTAATAAAAAAACAATATCTATGACTTCTCAGACCAGTGTTCTTCGATGAAGGCAACATTAAAAACTATCCTCCCAGATACTCTGCATAAGCTGTGTCGGTGGCATATCATGAAGAAGTACAAAGACAACCTCGCCTTGCTGTATAAGGCGCACGAGAAACTCAAGGATGGACTCAATGCAGTGCTGAACCACCCACTAATGCCGTCAGAATTTGAACGAGCATGGAAGAACCTCATTCAGAGATACAACTTGCAAGACGATGAAGTGATGAATTCGTTGTGGGATGACAGGCACGAGTGGATCTCGGCTTACTACAAGGAAATTTTCTGTGCTCAGGTGACTTCCACATAGAGAAGCGAGAGCATGAACCGCATACTGAAGAAATTTTTTGTCAAGGAGAAGCATGATCTCCATCTGTTTGCTCAGCAGGTGGACAAGTGCATTCAGACCAGGAAGACCGTCGAGCACGCAGAGACGGTAGCAAATGAGGTAAACAAAATGTTAATCAAAAACTGCTAAAATATGACTACAAAAACAAACAATTTTTTCATTTCTCTGGTTTGTAACAGTGCATTTGTGATCATGCAGTCAGAGGTAAAAACAACAACCAAGTTTAGGTTTGAAGTTCAGCTATCAAAAGTGTATACAAGGGCAGTGTTTGCAGATTTCAAAGAAACAGTCTACCGTAGCACTGCATTCAGAGCAGAACGGTGCCCTGAGAACCCGACAAAGTATCTCGTACACCACTACAACAGATCAGATGCATTTGACTGGGCAAGGCATAATTTCCAAGTGGTCGCCGATGAAAAGAAAGGTGTCTACGAATGTGAGTGCAAACTCTAGACACACACAGGTGAGACTCCTGGCAAAAAAATTCTAGTTTCTGATAGTCATGCACAAAAGCTCACTTACTGAACTTTAAAAGTCCACATGCATGAGTAATTCACAAAACCAAATGAAGTTCACTTCTTTAAAAATGAAAAAATAACGAAAAAATATGTGTTTATTAATTTCATGCAGTTCACTTACAAAACAAAAAAATCATGTGTTTTTTGCAGGGCACTTTTGCGTCCATGTGTTATGCATGCTTTTTCATTTGAGAGTACTCAAGATTCCTGAGGTGTACATCATGAAAAGATACACCCGTAACGCAAGATCACATGCAACGTTTGACAGAAGAGACTACGAACAAACAACACCAGATGGAACCTCGCTTTTTTGCCGTAGAAAATTGTTGACAGAAACAGCAATGGACCCTGCAAACAGAGCGACAAGGTCCGACGCTGGGTGCCACAGAGCATTGTCTGGTACGAGGGCACTGATCGAGGAAGTTGACGTGCTCAACGAAGAAGAAGAAAAAGCAGCAAAACTAAAGCAAGCAGAGAAATCCCAGCATGACAATAATGCCGAGCAAGTAAAAAATACTGAACACAACGGAACTCGTGCTATAAAAAAAGAAACAATTCTTCCACCTCCTGTTTCAAACACAAGAGGAAGGAAGAAAGGGGCCGACGCAACCCAGAAAAAGGTTGCATGCAAGGAGAAAAATGATGACAAAAACAGTAAGCCACAACCTGAGCTGAACAGTGATGGTCACCCACTCAGAATAAGAAGGTGCAAAACATGTAATGAAATCAGAGGCCACAATTCCAGGACATGTACACAAAGAAATGAAAAAGCAAAACAAGGACATGGCGATGCACAACCAAACAGAAATTCCACTCACAACACTAAGAAATGGACGAAACCGAGATGTTGTAGCATCTGCAAAAAGAGGAAGAGACACAATTCAAGAACCTGCCCCAAAATAACAAGATCAGAAAATGAGGAAGACGAAGAAGATGAAATCAAAGAAGAAGATGGCAACACAACTGAAGAAGAAATGGCTTATGAAGAAGCAGATGGAGAAGAGGAGGAAGAAGGAGAGAGTGAAGAGGACGAAGAACGTGAAGAAACTGAAGAAACAGTGGCTTATGAAGAAACGGATGATGAAGATGAGGAAGAGGAAGAAGAGAGTGAAGAGGACGAAGAACATGAAGAAACAATGCCAACAAGACCACCACAAGGGAATGCTGTTGTACAGAAAAAACCGAGAATGACACCACTTTCAAAAAACAAGGTAGGAGCACAAAAGGATGCAGTTCTCAGCGCTGGAAAACGAAAGACACCATCAACCAGCACACGGGGAGCAAAGAAGGATGCAGTTCTCAGTGATGGAAAACGAAAGCCACCATCAACCAGCACACGGGGAGCAAAGAAGGATGCAGTTCGCAGCGCTGAAAACCAAAGCAGCCATCAACCAGCATGCGGGGAGCAAAGAAGGATGCAATTTGCAGCGCTGAAAAACCAAAGCAGCCATCAACCAGCACGCGGGGGGCTACAAACACAACGATGCAGAGACAAGAACCACCAACACCGCCACGAAAAACAAAAGAAAGTGTGACGTTAGACACGCTCCAGTCACCGCGCAGAAGCAGTAGATTAACGACCAAATAGATGAACTTCCATAATTAATAATATGCATAGCAGTTTGCTTATCTCTATGACTTATTTATCAGTTTAAATTTTGTGTAAACACAAATTTCCCGTTGACTATGAGTTACTCAACTAAACCATGTAAAGAGAAAATGGTATATAGAGTATACCATATATGTAGCAGTCTAGAGTAAAGCATTGACACATTTTGATTCAAAAACCATGTAAAAAATGTTGTTAGCTCACTGGAAGCACAAAGTTCAGAATAATAATTGAAGCGGTTCAGATCACAAAAGTGCTTATTACAAAACACATCAAAAAGATGAAGCATTCGACACACAAAAGTACTTATTACAAATCAACCTCATAACCTTAACCAATCACGTCAAACGTGATTCTAACCGTACAATCCTCGAGTTCAAAGAAGTTGAGGACAACAACTTGCTCAGACTTCAAGCCACTATCAATGACAAATTCCTTCCACCCTTTCTGCAGACACAGCCGCCCGTCAATGCCTACACTGTACTTGGCTGGTTTAAGGTATCCATTGCCAAGAATAACTTGAAGAATTCCCTTCTTATTGAGGCGGAGATACCTAACAGCTCGTTGAGTAATTTTTTGCAAACAATAATAAGACTGTTTGAGAATGATACTAGCAGTATAATTCTCATACTGTGCACAGAGCGGTAAAAACCTACACAAACTACAGACACGAGCTAGATGAAGTGCACAATAGTCCAACAAGTAGTATAGATAAAACACAATTTAATATGATGTACGGAACCTGCAAATATGCAGTACGCTTCGAACTATCATGCAGTACTCGAGACTAGCTACATGTAGTACACACCATACAAATTGGGAAAAATGTGGAAACATGTAGTGCTCAGCTAATATATATAAGCAGTTCACATATTGTAGCCATGCAAACTAAAATACAAGCTGCATCCACACAAGCAAAAAAATAAAAACAAGAAATAAGAACACAGTGTAGTACACTTCAAAAAACAAAAAAAAGTGCGTTCCTAAAATACTAAAAGTTCAGAATAGAATGGAATTATACAAAAAAAGAAAACACAAAGAAAAAATCATATCTAACAAAGCATACCATCTTGTAGTGAGTCTCCATATCTGTTGGCGTAAGCTGATGGACAAAAAGACTTGTGCGGCCAAGGCCACGGCGAAGCAGGGCAGAATAGAACGCATAAACGTTGATGTGGCCCATATCCAATCCTTCCGTGAATACTGTGCCAAATGCAAACTGCTCTGCTCGCCCAGTTCGGCACAATACCTTCCCACCACAACGAGCACGATGGGCCTGCGAGCAAGCTGAACAATCGCAGTGCGTCGGCACACCACAACCATGGCTGCAACAGAAGAGATTCGCGCAGGGGCCTGGAGCCATCGCAACAAAAACCTAGAAAAGGAAAAAAAATAGAGGCTGGAGAAAGGAGAGAACTTGCGTCTAGAGGAGAAATGAATTGCAAAGGAAGGGTAGAAGTTAGCCTACATTTATAGAAGAGGAATGCAAAAAGGTCAAAACTAAAAATAAAAGGGGAGTTATTGAAAATTATGTTACCAAGAATAAAGGACAATCAATAAAGGCTTATGTTACCAAAGAAAAAGGAACCAAAAAAGAAGGTGTACTTTGACTGCAGCAATTCCCACGAACAAACCGCAGATCATTAAATAATAATTCTCTAAAAAGTTATAATCCACAGACCATTTTATGTGTGCAGTTCTCTAAAGTCCTACCAGGAAGTTCACTATATGTCTGCCTGAAGTGCAGTACATGCTCAAAATGAAGCAAAAGAGAAGAACTTTCGCGCAGTGCATAAAGCAGAAATTACTGCACCTGATGTAGTCCTTAAATGTAAGTCATGCAGTCCGCAACATTCGCATAACCAGTCACAACTTTGGCACAAAGAAGGATGCACGCAGTGCAAAATGTGTACACCTGCAGCACAGGACTATGACGAATGCAGTGCGCATAGACACACCAAAGCAGTGCACACCCGTACACTAAGAAAAAAGGATACATAAGAGGAAAAACAATAAAGAAAAATGCTACCCATGCAGTGCACAAAAATGTAGCGCAAAACACGTGTAGTACGGAATGCGTGCACATGCAGTACAGAACCCAGATCAACGCAGTGCTTGAATGATTTACTAAAAGCAGTGCACGCCCCAACATTGAAAAAATACAAAGAAAAAAATTGACCACCCAGGTGCAACTGGCCCCAGCCAGTCTCGTAGTAGATCTGCGCCCATAGAAGGCGAGTCGTTCTGAGTCACAATGCATGGGGCCGGCCACACATGGGCCCACAGGTCAGAGAGCATAGTACAACGAGTGTCGTGTGTAAGCGCCCAACTAAGTAACCAGAGGAGTTCAATACGGTGGCCTCACCAGCGCTTATAAATAGGTCGGACGCGCCTTCTGCGGGCGAGGTGGGACTAAACATTAGGATGCACACACAGCGCACCGGGAACCAGCCGTGCTCACAGGCCGACTTGGGCCCAAATGCGTCTTCACTACACGAACACAGGCCCAACAAGGCCGACTAAGAAAAAACAATAATTTAGAAAAAGAAAGTGCCCCCAACCCCCCTTCCCCTACCCCTCCAGTACCAGGGACTGCAGTAAGTACAGGAAAAAAATGCAATACGCAGCACTAGAAAAATGCAATGCATTTCGTTACGCGATGCAATACGGTATAGCAATCCAGTTCCGGATTACCTACATGAATAAATACACGGCATAGAACATAGCGAAAAACTCGTAAAATAGCGGAATACATTGTACTTTTTTCAGGGGCTGCAGCAAGGACACGCAAAAAATGGTGAAGTACGCACCTGTAGACAAAGTGCAGTTCTTGTGGACGATGCAGTGCAGAATTATAACAAATGCAATTCATTGTCACGTAGGATACATGTATAAATGTAACAAAATGCCCGTTCACACAGAAAGTGGTGGTTAAAAAAATTACTGATCAAAAATAAAATAAAACCACGTTTGCATACAACCACCCAATCGAAGAGGTTCCATCGCCACACGCCCACGATCACAGATGCAACACCAACCCACGATCTGCACAACTGCATCATCAGCGAGATCGTGCAGTTCATCCGACGCGGCCATCCCACCCCGCGCCCTCACCTTAAATTCAGACCCCCTGCCAAAGGCCTTCTCATCCACAACAACACAACTATCCATCCATTGCGCTGCCACCAAATCGCTCCATATCCACGCAAAAGCACCAAGCCCTGCTACCGGCGATGCCGTTCACCAATGAGTACAAGGGCGGCAAGGCCTTGGAGGCCCACGGCAACACCAAGTTGCATGTCATCCACACCAACGAAAAGAAGCAGATGGCGATCTCCCTCGCGCAGTACGAGCACCACCTCAGCCTCCAGCTCCACAAGATCATCGACATTGATCTCGAGTACAACAACGAGCCTGAACCGACACAGAAACCCGCCCTTTGCCAGCTCTCCATCGGCAAGAATCACCCGATGCTGCTCTTCCAAATGAGCGGCGCTGAAAGGTGCACCGTCTTTGACAACTTCCTCGCCGACCCCAGGTACACCTTTGCAGGCTTCTCCATCGACGGTGACAAAACCAGGCTGGAGCGTGTCAATCTAGAGGTTGCCAACTTCGTCGACATCCAGAAGGAGTGGAGGGTTCCCGAGGCAACCAAGGAGTTGGACTCCCTTGGAGACGTCTCCGACATGATCATCGACAACTACTACAACAACATGAAGAATAAGATCACCGACGACGAGCAAAGGCGCTGGGCTACCCTGCCTCTGTCCATGAGGCACATCGAGTACGCGGCAAAGGACGCCTATGCAGCATATGAGATATGGAATCGCATCACACTCAACCAGGATGGGCTTTGTCGTGCAAAGTTGGAGAAGGAGGAGCCCCCCAAGATGCGCGCCAGGAGCAGCTGGGGATGGGAAGAGGCTAACTGGTGAAGAAGAAGATGGTGTCGGCCAAGAGCCAACAATGCCAGCGTCGTTTTAGAATTATCATCAAATATTCTTTATGTTGTTTGCTTATGTATCATTAGTTTGCTTGTGTGCTGAACTTAGTTTGCTTGCCATGCAGAATCGCTTCTAATGATGAACTTTGACTATGTTAGATTGCTTTCTGTTCAACTTAGTTTGCTGATGATGAACTTGTCGTACAGAATGCTTGTGATAATTTGTTTTTTGTTGTTTTCTCATCTATCATTATATTCGAGTAGTGCACAAAATGAAAATAAGATGCAGTGTGCAAACAGGACGCATGTAGTGCAAATTGTGCACGAATGCAGTACAAACTCTGTCGAATGAAGTTTAAAAATACACAACAAAGCAGTGCATGAACCTAAATTTTAAAAAAGAATACATAAGAACAAAAACACAAAAAGAAAAATGCGACCTGTATATGTAGTGCAGAAATGTATGAACCTGCAGTACAAAACCATAATCAATGCAGTACAGGTATGATTTACTAAGCAGTGCACTCCCATACATTGGAAAAAAAGATTACATAATAGCAAAAACACGAAAACAAAAAATGAGAACTGTACATGCAGTACCGAATGCGTGCACATGCAGTACAGAACCCTGATCAATGCAGTGCACGCATGATTTACTAAAAGCAGTGTACGCCCCAACATTGAAAAAATACTTAAGACAGAAAAATACAAAGAAAAAAATTGACCACCAAGGTGCAACCGGCCCCAAACCAATCTCGTAGTAGGTCTGCACCCACAGAAGGCGAGTCATTCTGAGTCACAATGCATGGGGCCGGCCACACATGGGCCCACAGGTCAGAGAGCATAGAGCAGCGAGCGCCGTGTATAAGCGCCCAAATAAGTAATCAGAGGAGTTCGATACAACGGCCTCGTCATCTCTTATAAACATGTCAGGCGCGCCTTCGGCGGGCGAGGTGGGACTAAACATTAGGCCGCACACAATGCACCTGGAACCAGCTTTGCTCATAGGCCTACTTGGGCCCAATACATCTTCACTACCCGAACACAGGGCCAACAAGGCCCACTAAGAAAAAATAATAAGTTCAAAAATAAAACATCAAAAAGAAAAATGAGAAAGATTTTTTAAATGAATAACAACAAACAAAAAAATGTGCATCGGCACTGCCAGAAATTATTAATAAATAAAACGCAGGAAGCTTGAAGTCAACGTACAACTGCAGTCCGATACATACAACAACGCAGTTCTCCATGTGGAAGCACGAAGTATTCTTTTTTTTGGATTGCAGTTCTCTTCACTCTACAATGCAGCATGGCTAAAATGAAGAATGCAGCCCTGTTACTTAAGCAAAGCAGTCCGACACCCCTACCCACACTACCCTCCATCCACACAAAAGCTGTATTACCACAAAAAAAAGAGAAGAAAAGAAAGAACTCCATCAAAAAACTGAATGTGCGTACATCTGTGTGAATCCTAATCCGATATAATTCAATGTACGAAGAATAAATTTCACTACAATGCAATACACTATGTGGACATACGCAGTTCTGTTCTGATATTGAAGAAGTGCACTGACTTGGAAAATTCACCGAAAACACAATAATCACATTTTCTGACAGTTGGGTCAAGACCTTGAACTAGTCACGAAAAAAGAGGCGACGATGTTCCAGATTTCCAATGCACTAACAGAGCCTCCTCATAGCAGAACCTCTCTATAGATGCCACATAACTTAAAATAGAGCCCCACCATGCTACCACCCCGCTCCACCTCTCCCACGTCCCGTCAAGGAGAGCATAGGAGAAAACACAACTGCTTTGTCGTCGCAAACACCCCATTGCATCTTCTTCTCCACACTTCCTTTCTCTAACCTCTCTATCCACAACAAACACGAGAGAGCAGAGGAGAGTCATGGCGGATGCACCTCTGTACAAGCAGCGCCGCAAGTACACCAGGGAGCTCCACGACGTCCACCTCCATGGCAACCACAAGCTCCACGTCGTTTGCACAAGCAAGGGTAAAGACGTGGACAAGATGTTGTCCACGTTCAGGAGGAAGCTCGGCGGAATGCCCGTCAAACTGGTCGGTGTTGATGTCGAGTACACGTACTACATGAAGCCACAGCGGGCAGCAGTGCTCCAGCTATGCGTAGAAAAAGAATGCCTTGTCTACCACATCTCTGCAGCTAAAGACAGGTCAGAATAACTATCAATCTGTACTATTGCTTGTCAACATTGATTTTAATTTTTCTTCACTGCAATTGCCAAATATTTAAACTTTGGTTCTCATTTTTGAAAAGCATGACATATGAATTCATTGATAGTTTTCATCCGGCTCCATGTATGTCACTCATGTGTTCAATTCTTGAATTATATGATATAGCAATACACACAATTTAATTTTGTTTTACCAAATACAAATTATTTGGCTGAACAATAGAAAACTGCAACATTAGCATACAAAACATGTATGAAATTCAGTTCAAGAATACAAGCATACACAAAACATGCATTGTTTATGCAATCTATTATCAGATTTACTAGTTATGTTGAACAAAGTATTAGCAACTACTCAATGCAACAGATTCACATATTCATATTGCAGTTCAGTTTTATAAAAAACAGAAAACATTGGTAGTTCTAAGAAATAAACTATATTCACTCTATACAAACATATTGCAGGCCAATGGAACTAGACAAATTCCTCATGAATGGTGAGTACACCTTCGTCGGATTCGCTATTGAAGGAGACAAAAGCAAGCTGAAGGTATCTGGTTTGGGGATCAACTCTGACAACTACATTGATATTCAGGTGGAATGGAGAGACCCATACAATAAAAAGAAGTTTGACTCTTTGGCTGATGTTGCCGGCAGGATGATAGACATTCACTACCATGACATGAAGAAAAAATTAACCGCAAGGAGGACCATACTCTGTGGGAATTTTACCCGCTGCCAGAAAAGCTTATCAAGTATGCAGCAATAGATGCATTTGCAACACATGAGTCATGGAGAATCATCTACGATGTCATAATGGGACTGGACAGGGCAAAAAGAGACAAAGAAGCAAAGAAGAAGAAGAACAAGGTTGTAATCCAATACATCAACTAGAAAAAATCAGGGCTATGTTTAGTTTCACTTTACTTTAGTCGTTGTGTTGTTCTTCGTTTCATGTATGCAAGCTTTTGATGATGTCCGTTGCTTCATATCGAACATTTCTTTTGTAAAAACAATGTCAGTTTGCTTGTGATCAATTGCTTTCGTAGAACTTAGTTTGTATTAGAACAAGTATCTAGACAACTTTGAAAAATTTATTGTGTGATACCAAAACATACTATTTACATACAAAACATATTCAAAAACAACATTACACAAAAAAATTAGGTAATCTGACTACAAACTCATACATAAAAATGAAAAGATTAATGCAGTTCACAATGGTAAAAAAAAGGAGTACATATGTGTCCACATGCAGTGCACAAATAGTAATTATAGAAAAAAGAACATTAATATTAATATTTCTAAAAATATATAATCCGCAGACCATTCTAAACAAACGAGAATACAATTCACAGAACAAATATAAGGCAATTCACAAAGTGTATACATGAAGTGCAGTACATGCATAAATGTAGAACGACAAGGGCCACAGCAACCTTCATACGGTACCCAACACACATACTTGCTACACGCAGTGCAGTACTCAACATTGGTGCAAGCAGTACAAATGACATCATTTGTACTACCACGAAAATATATATCCTCCAAAAAATGCTTCAGATAAGGAAAAAAATTGACCACCTAGGACGCACGCAAGCCCAGAGCCACACCCCTAAGATAGATAGGGAGGCGACGGGGTGTGACGGACTCGCCTACGCATGCGGCGCCATGGCACGCCGCATCGTCCCCTGCTACAGCTCGTTCCAGGCTCGGCCTCGCAGGAGGTTGGGGAGGGGGGGTCATGACCCCCCTCCCCACCCCTGCTCGGCCTCGTGCTAACGCACGTAGTGCGCTTGGTTGACATGCGCAGTGCGGACATTCTGTTTTCCAACAAA
>NC_041385.1:436452603-436465687 GCF_002162155.2 Triticum dicoccoides | reverse complement strand
GCGCTAACGCATGCAGTGCGGTTGGTTGACAGGCGCAGTGCGGACATTCTTCCAACAAATAGGACGCACGCAACCCCAGAGCCACAACCCTAAGATAGACAGGGAGGCGACGGGGTGTGACGGACTTGCCTACGCATGCCGCGCCGCGGCCCGCCGTGTCGCCGCCTCCTCCGGCTCGTTCCAGGCTCGGCCATGCAGGGGGGTGGGGAGGGGGGTCACGACCCCCCCTCCCCACCCCCTGCTCGGCCTCGCGCTAACGCATGCAGTGCGCTTGGTTGACAGGCGCGGTGTGTACATTCTATTTTCCAACAAATAGGATGCACGCAACCCAGAGCCACACCCCTAAGATAGACAGGGAGGCTTCGGGGTGTGACGGACTCGCCTACGCATGTGGCGCCGCGGCACGCCGCGCCGCCGCCTGCTTCGGCTCGTTCCAGGCTCAGCCTCGCAGGGGGTTGGAGAGGGGGGTGACGACCCCCCTCCCCACCCCCTGCTTGGCCTTGCGCTAACGCACGCAGTACGTACAAGAGCAATACAAATCTATAGACAACTAAAAAATTTGGGGGGGGGCAACCCCCCCCCCATATACGTTACCGTACAAACAATAGAAACACCAACTACAGGATGCAACTTTAGGCAAAAGCAGTGTGTTTTGTTGGGCAAAAAAGCAGTGCAGTATCATAGAGCAATCTAGTTTCGGGATACACACAGGTGCAGCGCTGAACTTGTAGACAAAAATGATGTGCTTTTTGTTGGGCAAAGAAGTTCGGCATCAAATGCGATGCAGTTTATGGAAAACATACGATACATATAAGCGTGACAAATGCCAGTTCACACAGAACATGGTCGTCGAAAAAATAAAAATATACACATATATATACTGTATGAGTTATTTATATAAAATACACATACACATACAAATTCGTCCACATACACTTCTGCAAAAAGAACAAGAAAAAACACAACGACAGAAATAAAAAGTCTTTTTCATACATTATCTACCTTAGTCAGCACAAAATACACAACATGAACCCTAGTTCTTGTCCACGCACAGACTTTTACCCCAGTAGAAACAGTGCCAAAATGACTGTTACTGCGTCTGCGAATGGATCTGCGATCGCGACAAGGAAGTGAGCTTGAGGTCCACAATCAGATCACGTAGCTCAAGCGGCATGTCTTCGTGACACAACATGTTCGAAGGATTGAACAGCAGCTGGAACATGTACTCCGCCTTCCAATCTTCAACAGCTGGGTGAAAAAAGAAAATTAAAAAAAGACAGACCAGTGATTAAAAAAATGGTTGTCATAAAGAACAAAAAATCGAAGAAATTAAAATAATAAAAAAGTAACAAAAAAAATAAGAAAACAGAGAAGGTGTTACGTCGGATTTCAAAATTCTCTCAACTAGACATTGGCCGTCATACAATTGCGTCATCCTCAGAACATAGATTCCACACTCATTTGCTCCCTGCGCTGACACGACTGTGTAAGAGGGCTTCTCTGCCAATTTAACCCAATCAGGGTGGTTCTTCGATTTATACATTTTTTTCACCATAAATCGCCTTCAGCAGCTGAGTCATCCTCAGCATATGGCAAAAAAGGAAGCACAAGGTAAAGATAACACACATCACAGATCAAGTTTCTATTCAGTCGAACCAAAAAAAATACAAAAGTTGTTCTCAAATGTCTAGACGGTCCCTCTTTTAAGTGCACGCGAGGTCATTTCCTTTTACCCTTTTTACACAGATTATGGGGGGTGTGAGAAAATGCGGTTCTGTCATGCATATGTTGTAGTGCACTACATAAACAAATGTGGTTCTATGTGTGCTAACGTTGCATGTGCAGTTCATAAAAAAATATAGTAGGAGAAACACGAAACAACTTTGAGCTTGGCATGAAAAAATGACATACCACTTCAGTGCAATCTGCGTGGTAGTCAGTCCTGCGCCACTTTGTCATGACATCAGGATGGCCAGTGTACTTCCTACTATCATGGATATCAAGCGTTTGGCGATGTTGGTTCATCGTGTATAAGGAATAATGACCATCCTTGGAGCGCGGCATCATAATCTGTTCACATCAAAAACAAAAATGAAATGAAAAGTTCTTTCAACGCGTAGCACCAGGACCACCGTTCCAAAAATAACTATAAAAGGAAATGCAACAAACCAGGAAAATAAATGACGAAAAACAATGAACTTACCAGTTTTGCATCCAACAGGTTTGCGTTGTCGCTCACAAAAACCTTGAACTGCTTAACTGCATCTTCTAAAACAAATGAGCTATGCACAACTGGCCACACAGGGTTTCCATCATTATCTCTCGACACAAAGGTTTCCATTTTAAGAACGTACTAGACAGAAAAAAGAACAAAAAAAGGACATGAAAAAAAAGAATAAACAATGCAAGTAGGCATGGACATGAAAAAACCAGTACAATAGGAAAAAATGACAGCAAACATTTACTGTGATAAATAAAGGTGAAAGTAGCACACGTTCACCGGAATGATAAGCTAAACCCAATTTAGGGTCTTGCTTCGAGTACTTGATGACAAAATCCATGAGATATGAATTCATTAAAGCTCATTTGCAAAATGTATCATAGATATAGTCAACAGTGTAAGTATCGGCATCACCAAAAGGACTATTCACCATAAAGAACGCGTTCCTGCAGTAAACATACACAGATGGGATCAATAAAATTAAAATTAAAAATAAAACACACAAAAAGGATGAAGGGTACACACATAAAACTTACTCATGGTATTTGGTTACAAAATCTTTGCTGAGAACAAGATCCTTTATTTTCCTCGCCTCATCAATATATTTGAACCTCAGAGGCTTCAATTTCTAGAGAAGAGCATCTTAACTTAAAAGCCCTCTCACCTACCCTCTTGTTCGAAAATACTTCAACCTCATCCACATGAGGACGATTAATTGCTGAACTCCTAGTCCTAGTGACACGTGGACACGACGTAACAAAATCATCATCGTCAACATCAAATACATCATGTGGAGAGCTAGGTCGAGAGACACTTCCACCATCAGGTCCAGACGCCACATTTCTGTTGAAACCATCTCCAGCCAAAGAACCAGAATTATCTGGAGAGATTTCAATGACACAATCCTCCATAACCACCTCAGAACCCTAGGACTCAAACAGTGACGTACAACCTTCATGAAGCCCCCGATCAAAACCTAAAAACATGTAGAAACAACATGGAAACACTCAACACAAAATACAAAACCAAAAAACATATATATAGAAAAATAGAATGCAATCCACTTGTATACAGCAATGCAGCCCACTTATCTACAGCATTGCAGCCAATTTCTCTTCATCAATGCAGTCCACTTGTATACAGCAATGCAGCCCACTAGTCTACATCAATGCAGCACACTAGTCTACATTAAATATAGCACGCTTGTCTACAGCAATGCAACCCACACTTCTCTACAACGATGCAGCCCACATATAAAGAATAATGGAGCCCACATATAAAGAACAATGCAGGTCGCATATAAAGAACAATGTAGCCCACATATAAAGAACAGTGCAGCTCACTTGACCATAGGAAGCGGAACCAAGCAGTAGACAAAAAATAAATAAAGGGAGGATAAAGAAGTTCACTAAAACAACCTTTATCTGCAAAAAATAGAAGTAATGTTAAATCAAGGCAACACTTCCTCGATGTGAGCTAGCTATAGAGCATGGCCTTTCTAATGTAACCAATATGCTCCACCCCAAACTTAGCAACTCGAACACCATCCCAGGTCTGCAAGAATTGAAACATATAGAATCCACAATCATGCCTGCAATGAAAGAATAAAAAACATCAGTTTCACAAAATGAAGTAAAAAAAACTTGAGCAGTATGCTGGAGAGGGGTTGTACAGAACACACCCATTTGGCTGCAGTGGGACAATGACATGTTTGAACACAAATCCATCAAGTGTAGGAGGATTTAGCGGCTCATCAGAACTTGAGCTTCCTTCTTTCCATGCACGCTTGATATTTTTAACCATCCTCCTAAAAACCCTGATCGTATCAGGGCTGCCAGGTTTATTGAGCGAGTCAAGAAATTCAAACCGCCTTTCTTTCACATTTAACGCAACTACGCAATAATGACCAACGCCATCCCTCGTATCCGGCGGATCAAAAGTTGCAAAAAGGATCTGTTGGAAGCACGAAAAAATAAATAAAATTATTATAAGAAGAAGAAACATAACACTATAAAAACAAACACACAAAATATAGTTTTCGACACATAAAAACGTTACTCACCATATCCTTTTTATCAACACGCTCCTCGGCTTTTGAAGAGAACATCATTTTAGCACTCCTGCCTACAATACCACCATTCCAAATATTTGTCTGCCGAAACAAAACCAAAAATCAAATAGTGCTCAAGCAAACAGGTCGTCGCACGAAATCAGAAAAGAAAATAAAAAACAAAAATTTCTACATTCTTACACAAATATGGTACGGGGCAACCATTGTCGGCGATCCCTTAAACTTATCTACCAGCAAAGAAACCCCAAGATCTACAAGACTTGTAGTGAGCATCACTTTATCCCAAAAGGATTGACCAACTTCGCCAATGGTAATATCAGCCATCTCGGTTTTAAAAGCAATCATGTCCCTGAATTTTTCATGGAAAACTAAAACATAAGATACTAAAAAAATAACAACAAAGAAAAAGGGGTAAATACCAAAATTAGAAAATACATATGAACAAAACAATTTCTAAAAAATCATACTTCTTCTTCTTGTCCTTCCGAACCCTCGTAACAGCAGTGTACAACTCATTGTATCTTTTCAGAAGAGCTGGATCAATGCTCGACGGTGTCACAAATGGAAGTTCATCATCTGTAATGAAAAGATGAAGTTCACTTATCCAAAGAATGAAGTTTAAATATTAAGATAAGGAAATTCTGCTAGCTATTTTGAAAATCATAGACAAAAGATCAAGTTTCACTTATCATTAAACATCTAATACAGATACCATAGTAATGAAACAAATTGAATCAGAAAAACTTCAACTGCACTATTCGAAACAAAACTCTTGCCTTCAGTGTCAGAGTCTTCAGGCTGTTGTTCTTCAGACCTGACCAAAATATTTTTTTTGGATAGGTTGCGACAAATCCACCACAACCTCACTGGACTGCCCTTCTGCAGCAAAATCAGCATTCTCTGGATTTACAATAGTCTGGTCAATGACAAAGTCCTTAGATACTTCAGCTACATGAGGCTCCACTCTCGATACTTCCAGAACATCGTTGGACGCCAGACAAACAGGGGAAGCAACAACACTAACAGTAGGGGCGACATTCTCCAGCGGCTTTTCAATGCCAACATCAGAATCTTCATGCCGACTAGGGGGGACAGCATCATGGGATCCTTGAGCTACAGAAGGATCTGCACAGTCAACGGCAACCGATGCAGAAGCATCAACACTGCCACCACCATCGACATCACAACTGCCTTGATTCAGATCAACATGAACTTCCACGTTTTCTTCTCCAAGCTATGGAAAGTTTAAAAAATACACAATAACACAAAAATGAGCATGGGGATAATTAACACAACAACACACAACACACTTATGTCAAAGACTGTTGACAACATACACAGAGCAACTGTAGTCCACATATGCAAAAACAACTGCAACACACGTGTGTCAAAACAACTACAACCGCAACCTACATATACATAAAAAAAGAACTGCAGTTCACTTTGTCAAACGTTGTAGTTCAGTTATGTTAAATAATGAAGCTTACGTATGTAAAAAAATATGGACCACGCATGCGAAAAGAACTGCAGCTCACTTCTGTCAAAGAATGAAGCTCACACACGTAAAACTATTGCAGCTAACATATGTAAATGAAAATGCATATGAGTGAATATAACAACGTACATCAAGTTTATAGCAAACAACAAAAAATTAGATTACAACCCACTAACAGAACAAGTAATACAACTATACCTTATCAACTACAACATCCAGAGGGGACAATGCATCAGCCCAGACCTCATCCTTTCAGAGCCATCGTAGGACTCTTTGTGCACATCACAAGCAGCAACACCAGTCTACGGGCATAGAACAAAACGAAAATGAAAAATAAGATGGTAACAACCAAAAAAGAAAAGACTTCAACTATGCACAAGCAGTAGACACTTTACAACCGTGAAGTACAAAAAATTGAAGCAAACAAATGCAAGTTCAAGAAGAGGGACGCATGGCAGAACAGACATGGCAGAAGTACTTGTACCTGACCAACTCCATCGTCCCTTGTTCCATCGACACCAGAAGATTCCACTCCAGTCTATAACAAAAAACAAAAATAGTGAGGAGCAGTCAATATAATACACAAAAGAGGTTCAAAGCCACAAAAAACCTAGAACATACATTATCAGCGCCAATGCCAGCATCCTGACGGTTCATTTCATCCAAAATATGACCAGCATCCTTCTCATACCGACCACATTTTTCCTCCTGTGAATGTCTCAATTGAGCATATGAAGACCAAACATTCGTCACTGAAATCTTCAGGCTTTCAATCACGCCACAATCAAATTGTGAGCAGCAACAATATCTTCATCTCGTGGGCCATGGCTAGCAGGGGAAAAACCAGCAACTGTCCTCAACCTGTCACCAGAGGTTGGCAAATCTTCAGTCAACTTCAAAATATTCAGAAGAAGCTCATCAATCTGCTCGTGTTTTTTGCCGCCAACAAATGTCTGTATAGAAGAGCTTCTATTATCAAACATCTGTCGAGCCATGAAACCACGAGTATGCGGCACCTCATCATCACAGGCAGGAAGCTGGCTACAGATAGGCTCATAAAACCAAGCATGAGTGCTAGGCCCCTGATGTCTACTACACAACCTTATTCTTGTAGACGTTGTTGGGCCTGCAAGTGCACAGGTTTGTAGGATAGTAGCAAATTTCCCTCAAGTGGATGACCTAAGGTTGATCAATCCGTAGGAGGCGTAGGATGAAGATGGTCTCTCTCAAACAACCCTGCAACCAAATAACAAAGAGTCTCTTGTGTCCCCAACACACCCAATACAATGGTAAATTGTATAGGTGCACTAGTTCGGCGAAGAGATGAAGATACAAGTGCAAAATATATAGTAGATAAAGGCTTTTGTAATCTGAAATAACAAAAACAGCAAGGTAACAAGCGGTAAAAGTGAGCGTAAACGGTATTGCAATGATAGGAAACAAGGCCTAGGGTTCATACTTTCACTAGTGCAAGTTCTCTCAACAATAATAACATATATAGATCATAAATCAAGCCCTCAACATGCAACAAAGAGTCACTCCAAAGCCACTAATAGCGGAAAACAAACGTAGAGATTATGGTAGGGTACGAAACCACCTCAAAGTTATTCTTTCGGATCGATCTATAAAAGAGTTCGTACTAGAATAACACCTTAAGACACACATCAACCAAAACCCTAATGTCACCTAGATACTCCCTTGTCACCTCAAGTATCCGTGGGCATGATTATACGATATGCATCACACAATCTCAGATTCATCCAACCAACATAAAAGTACTTCAAAGAGTGCCCCAAAGCTACTACCAGAGAGTCAAGAACGTGTGCCAATCCCTATGCATAGGTTCCCAATGTCACGAAACCCGCAAGTTGATCACCAAAACATACATCAAGTGGCACATGATATCCCATTATCACCACAGATAATCACAGCAAGACATACATCAAGTGTTCTCATGAAAGACTCAATCCGATAAGATAACTTCAAAGGGGAAACTCAATTCATCACAAGAGAGTAGAGGGGGAGAAACATCATAAGATCCAACTACAATAGCAAAGCTTGGGATACATCAAGGTCGTGCCATAGAGGGAACACGAGAGAGTACACGAGAGAGAGAGAGATCAAACACATAGCTACTGGTACATACCCTCATCCCCGAGGGTGAACCACTCCCTCCTCGTCATGGATAGCGCCGGGATGATTAAGATGGCCTCCGGTGATGGGATCTCCCTCTGGCAGGGTGCCGGAATAGGGTCCTAATTGGTTTTTGGTGGCTACAGAGGCTTGCGGCAGCGGAACTCATGATCTATCTTCTGTTCTGGAAGTTTTAGGGTACGTAGGTATATATGGGTGCAGGGGGTACGTCGGAGGAGCTACTGGGGCCCCATGAGGCAGGGGGCGCGCCCAGGAGGGCGCCCCCCACCCTCGTGGGCAGCCTGTATCTCCCCTGACATGCACTCCAAGTTCCCTGGGTTGCTTTCCTTCCAAAAATAACTTCTCCAGTTGATTTCATTCCGTTTTGACTCCGTCTGATATTCGTTTTCCTCGAAACACTGAAATAGGCATAAAACAACAAATCTGGGCTGGGCCTCCGGTTAATAGGTTAGTCCCAAAAATAATATAAAAATGGATATAAAGCCCAATATTGCCTAAAATAGTAGATAAAGTAGCATGGAGCAATCAAAAATTATAGATACGTTGGAGACGTATCAAGCATCCCCAAGCTTAATTCCTGCTCGTCCTCGAGTAGGTAAATGATAAAAAAGAATTTTTGATGCAGAGTGATACTTTGGCATAATTTCAATGTAAATCTTCTTAATTGTGGCATGAATATTCAGATCCGAAAGATTCAAGACAAAAGTTCATATTGACATAAAAGTAATAATACTTCAAGCATACTAATCAAAGTAATCATGTCTTCTCAGAATAGCATGGTTAAAGAAAGTTATCCCTACAAAATCATATAGTCTGGCTATGCTTCATTTTCGTCACACAAAGATGTTCCCAACTTCTATACCCCCGATGACAAGCCAAGCAATTGTTTCATACTTTAATAATCTAAAATTCTTTTAACTTTCACGCAATACATGAGCGTGAGCCATGGACATAACACTATAGGTGGAATAGAATGGTGGTTGTGGAGAAGACAAAAGGGAGAAGATAGTCTCACATCAACTAGGCGGATCAACGGGCTATGGAGATGCCCATAAATAGATATCGATGTGAGTGAGTAGGGATTGCCATGAAACGGATGCACTAGAGCTATAAGTATGTGAAATCTCAACAAAATAAACTAAGTGGGTGTTCATCCAACTTGCTTGCTCACGAAGACCTAGGGCACTTTTGAGGAAGCCCATCATTGGAATATACAAGCCAAGTTCTATAATGAAAAATTCCCACTAGTATATGAAAGTGACAACATATGAGACTCTCTTATCATGAAGATCATGGTGCTACTTTGAAGCACAAGTGTGGTAAAAGGATAGTAGCATTGTCCCTTCTCTCTTTTTCTCTCATTTTTTTATTTGGGCTTTTCTCTTTTTTTATGGCCACTCTTTTTTTTCGTCCGGAGTCTCATCCCGACTTATGGGGGAATCATAGTCTCCATCATCCTTTCCTCACTGGGACAATGCTCTAATAATGATGATCATCACACTTTTATTTTTCTTACAACTCAACAATTACAACTCGATACTTAGAACAAAATATGACTCTATATGAATGCCTCCGGCGGTGTACCAGGATATGCAATGAATCAAGAGCGACATGTATGAAAATTATGAAGGTGGCCTTTCCACAAATACAATGTCAACTACAAGTTCATGCAAAAGGCAATATGACAAAAGGTGAACGGAACGGTGGAAAGTTGCATGGCAATATATCTCGGAATGGCTATGGAAATGCCATGATAGGTAGGTATGGTGGCTGTTTTGAGGAAGGTATATGGTGGGTGTATGGTACCGGCGAAAGTTGCGCAGCACAAGAGAGGCTAGCAAAGGCGGAAAGGTGAGAGTGCGTATAATCCATGGACTCAACATTAGTCAAAAGAACTCATATACTTATTGCAAAAATTTAGAAGTCATCAAAAATCAAGTACTATGCATATGCTCCTAGGGGGATAGATTGGTAGGAAAAGACCATTGCTCGTCCCCGACCGCCACTCATAAGGATGCACAAGCCAGGTACACTTCATGTTTCAAATTTGTTACACAACTTTAACCATACGTGCATGCTATGGGACTTGCAAACTTTAACACAAGCATTTCTCAAATTCATAATCACCCAACTAGCATGACTTTGATATTATCACCTCCATATCTCAAAACAATTATCAAGCATCAAACTTATCTTAGTATTCAACTCACTCAAAAGAAAGTTTCACATATCTTGAATACCAAGTATATTATCATTAAGCAAATTACCATGCTATTAATGGCTCTCAAAATAATCTGAGTGAAGCATGAGAGATCAATAGTTTCTTTAAAACAAATCCACCACCGTGCTCTAAAAGATATAAGTGAAGCACTGGAGAAAAAATTATCAAGCTCAAAATATATAAGTGAAGCACATAGAGTATTCTAGCAAATACCAATTTGTGTATGGCTCTCTCTCATTAAAGAATTTCAGATCTTGATACTTATTCAAACAGCAAGCAAAGCTAAAGAAAACTACATTGCAAGGATAGCACAACTCATGTGAAGAAGCAAAAACTTAGGCTCAACCGATACTAACCGATGATTGTTGAAGAAGAAAGGTGGGATGCCTTCCGGGGCATCCCCAAGCTTAGATGCTTGAGACTTCTTGAAATATTATCTTGGGGTGCCTTGGGAATACCCAAGCTTGAACTTTTGTGTCTCCTTAATTCCTCTCATATCATGGTTTCTCTTCTTTTTATCAAAAGCTTCATTCACAACAAACTCAACAAGAACTCGTGAGATAGGTTAGTATAAAACAATGCAAAACCTTATCATATTCTACTGTAACAAATCACTAACATTATTACTCAACATTGAATACTAAATTCCTCTGCATATTTAATACTCCTATCCTCAAATAGAATCATTAAACAAGCAAACATATGCAAACAATGCAAACATAACAGCAATCAGCCAAAACTGTACAGTATGTAAAGAATGCAAGAGTAACAATACTTCCCTGACTCCAAAAATTATGAACTAAAATTCCCACTGTTATAAATTTATCAGAGCTTAATATGCAAAAATATTCAACATTAGACCATGCTCTGACTTTTCTAGGGAATTTTTGCAACAGCGGTAAACTTTCTGTTTTCAAACAGCAACATGTATACAAGCAAAATAAGCATGGCAAAGGCTATCCTTGACTTTTTTATTGAAACTAAAGATGCAAAACTTTATTCTAACTAACAGAAAGAAAAAAACTAACAAAATAAATGACGCTCCAAGCAAAACACATACCATGTGGTGAATAAAAATATAGCTCCAAGTAAAGTTACCGATGAACGAAGACGAAAGAGGGGATGCCTTCCGGGGCATCCCCAAGCTTAGTTGCTTGGTTGTCCTTGAATTTTACCTTGGGGAGACTTGGGCATCCCCAAGCTTAGGCTCTTGCCACTCCTTATTCCATAGTCCATCGAATCCTTACCCAAAACTTGAAAACTTCAACCACACAAAACTTGTAAGCTCCGTTAGTATAATAAAATAAAACCACCACTTAGGTACTGTAATGAACTCATTCTAAATTCATATTGGTTTAATATATACTGTATTCTAACTTCTCTATGGTTCATACCACTTAATACTAGCCATAGATGCATCAAAATAAGCAAACAACACATAGAAAACAGAATCTGTCAAAAACAGATCATTCTGTAGTAATCTGTATAAAACGTATACTTATGGAACCCCAAAAATTATGAAATATATTGCTGGACCCTAGAAATTTGTATATTAATCATCTGAAAAAAGAATAAACCTAAAAGCACTCTCCAGTAACAAATGGCAGCTAATCTCGTGAGCGCTAAAGTTTCTGTTTTACACAGCAAGATCACATAAGCTTCACCCAAGTCTTCCCAAAGGTTCTACTTGGCACTTTATTGAAACAAAAGCTATAAAACAAGATTAATACAGTAGCATAATCATGTGGACACACAAAAACAGTAAGGATAAATATTGGGTTGTCTCCCAACAAGCGCTTTTCTTTAATGCCTTTCTAGCTAGGCATGATGATAGCAATGGTGCTCGCATAAAAGATAAAATTAAAACATAACGGGAGCATCATGAAGAATATGACTTGCACATTTAAGTCTTACCCACTTCCTATGCATAGGTATTTTGTGAGCAAACAACTTATGGGAACAATAATCAACTAGCATGTCACGGCCGGTTTTCCAATAAAAATATTTATTGATAAACCAATCTTTTGAGTCCAGTATGAGAGAAATCCTCCTCACTGGTAGACAATTTCTTGATACAATAAGCCAGTAGCATAAACTATATTACAGGGTTGAACTACGGTCGCTCAACCAAATTATTACAAGCACGCCAATAATCATACATAATGGCGGACAGGACACAGTGGTGTGGAGACATACTACTGACTCATGGATAGGTTGGTGGTGGAAAAACACAGCGGGAAGGGAAATACAAGACTCTAAGAATATCATTTCATCGAACGTCGAGGTGAGGCTCGATAAATTTATTTGGTAGCGGAAGCGGATATAAAGCAGTGACCAAATCCAGGGTCGCACGAGACTGACTGGGACTCCTCTAAGTGTCGGACTCGCTATCGAACTCTTCATCCATGAGATCGCCTTCGTCAGCATCTGGCCAAATCAACAAGCCAGTGAGTACTTTGAAAGTACTCGCAAGACAGTTCAGACGTAAGATATAACGAATGCGTGCATGGATGCAACATGATTAATTCCTTAATGCACAATAAATAAAATTGGCATAACGGGTAAGTAAAAAGGGAAACGGCGGTAGTCCGCCTGAAATTCCACAGAGCATAAATAAGGACCGATCGGGTGTCTGAAGCGACGCCTCGAAAGGTGAACAAATAAAAATAAGGAAATGATGCCACAGTCGGGCATCTTAGCGACACCACATAAAGGGCTTTAAAAGAAATGCCACGGTCGGACGTCTGAGCGACATCGCAGAAAGGGCTTTAAATGAAATACCACAGTCGGACGTCTGAGCGACATCGCAGAAAGGGCTTTAAAAGAAATGCCACAGTCGGACATCTGAGCGACATCGCAGAAAGGGCTTTAAATGAAATGCCACAGTCGGACGTCTGAGCGACATCGCAGAAAGGGCTTTAA
>NC_041385.1:436424176-436452295 GCF_002162155.2 Triticum dicoccoides | reverse complement strand
AGATGATTTGGAGGAATATATGACTCTGCAGAGTTTGTACAAAATTTTTCCCACAGCCAACGGATTTCCGTAGTCACGAAGGACTAGTTCCGTTTATGGTATTTCGGAAGAAAACACAGCTAACCGGTACACACCCATCCTACCTCTCGATGCTAGGAATCACCCTAGTCATCGTCCAAGAAAAACTTTTGAGACGGGGAGATCACAATCTCGAATAGCATGGGATCAAATTTATATACGCGCGCTCTAAGGGGTGCCCCCCTCTCGGTCCCAACCGAAAACACCCATGCCCCCTGACCGGATGACTGGCTTTAATCCAGGGCCATGGAACCATCATCACGGCCTCTCCTCTTTGGTGTGTACCATGAAAGCGGTTTGCAACTTACTAAACCATATTCCTTGCGGAAAACATGTGGTAGTACAAGGAAGGAAATGATAGGTACTGGACCGATATGGTTTGACACTGAAGTCACATAGTCTGGCGTAAGACTGGCATGCTACAACACTGCTATCGTACCCATCCTCATGCCAACACATGGCCATTCATATTCACATTCATCCACGTATGGATTATTGAACTCACTCACCTTATTATCACATAAAATAACGTTCATCGGTATGCTCACCAACATGCCATGAAACTAACTAAATGCAAAACATGCCAAGACACTCATCATATCAAAAGTTCAAACATGCTTGCCTGGTTCAGAGTAGTCGGAGCCTAGCTCGGTGAAGTTCGCGGCTCCGTCACCTCCTTCGGTATCTATGGTTTAAAGAAAATATATGCGCTAACGTAAATACCAAGGAGTGCACAGAAGGTAAACCAAATATTTTTCAAATAAATCTGATAAAAAACTAGACAAAATTTTAAAGAGAACAGAAAAAGAATCAATCAAAAATACTTTTCTGATTAAAAGTTATAAGGGTTTTTGTCCAGGGACTTATCTGTAATGAAACAGAAGATTTCCAGGGGCTAGTTTATAAAAACAGAAAACGCTTCGGTAGCGACTACGCCAGCCCGAAGAGAAAACGCATTCTGCCCGAAGGCGCTTCCAGAAAACGATTCGAAAGAGAGAGCAGAGAGGCTGACGGTGGGGTCCCACCCGTCAGGTTCAAATGTTCAAACGGGGCGGCAGAGTTCGCCAGCGCCCGAGAGCCGCGGTGGTCGCCGGCGGCGATCCACGGCGAGGCAGAGAGATCGGAGAGTACCTCCGTGCTCAGGGCACCCTTCCGCGTCAGTTGATGGTGGTGGAGTCGGTCGGCGAGCACCACGTCGACGGCGAGCTTTGCTCCGGCGAACGGCGGCTTGGGTGGTCGAGGGGCTCGTCGGAGAGGGCTGCAAAGGTTAAATTGAAGAGGGGGTCATGCTCCTGGCAGCTAGAGAGGGTAACGAACGGGGTTTGAGCGCCGGAGATGGCCTCACCAGAACGAATCGGGCTGGAGGCCGAGGCGGGGCGAGGCGGCCGGAGCTGGGGGAGGAGACCTCCTCGAGGTCCCCCTAGTGGCCTGGCGGGGTGTTGGTGAGTAGTGGGGGTGCTGCGTGCATGAGAGTGAGCTCGGGACCCCTTTATATAGGCGGTCCGAGGCGGTTGCCGTGAACGAGGATCACCGGCGAGCGATTACGGTGGCGCAGTGCTCGGTCGGGGTGGTTAGGGGGTCGAGCGTCATCACGGAGGTTCAATGGGTCCATTTTGGTGTTAAACTGGCCGGGGTTTGGGTGTTAAGGGCGAGCTCGACGGAACGGTGATGGCGCGGGCCCGTCGGCGGCGGAGAGTGCGTTCCGTGCTTGCCGGCCGCGGTGGCTGTGCTACGGTCGTGCGCTGGCGTGCATGAGGCCACGCGGAGAGCCAGGGAGCGATGGACGGCGCGGAACGGCGTTCTGCCGTGGTGTGCCTCCTGTCGGCCGCCACGGGAGGTCCCGACGCCGCAGAAGACGCCGGCGAGGGCGAGCCAGCGCGCTACCGACGCCAGGAAGGCTCCACGCACGTGTGTGCAACTTCGGACAAGAGGAATAGGCGGCGAGGAACGTGCCAAGGGCACTGTGGCCGCGTGACTGAAAATGACGGACGGAAGATGACACTGAAACTGAATTTTCTGAACTTTGAACAGTAACAGTGCCCACCAGGTGTTCGACCGAATGAAATTGGCCTCTGGTGATTTTTCCTTGAGCTTATTTTTGGTGGAGTGGCTTCTCCTTGCTCAAGTAGGCTGCATGATTTTTGTTGGAATTTTTGGAGCAGTGTGGATATGAATTTCACCAAATTTGGCAAATCTGGTCCAAACTTGCAGAGACTGTATTTTGAAAAATTTGAGAAGAGGAGGAGTGATCAAGATGGTTCTGGGTTGTGGGTTCAAAGGACAATCCAGGAGAATTGGTTTGAGTTCAAAACTCAAATGAAAAAGTGTACTTGCTTTGAAAATCCCTCAGGCTCCAAATAATTTTCAGAATTGAATTGAGGGGAAAAATAATTAGAATAAAAATCCAAAACCAGTTTGGATTAGTTGGGACAGAGAATTTAGGTTGATCACAAGGGGGAGGGGAGGTTTTGGAGGGGTTTTATCTCATGGGCAAAAATACAAAGCCAAGGTTGGCTTCAAAGATAAGAAAAACCCAAATTTTCATAGAGCTTCACTTTAAAAAAAATCTCTCCTCAAAACCACAAAGTTTTTGATAAAAACCAAATAAAAATTTTGGAGTGTCACAACACCTACCCCCTTAGGAAAAATCTCGTCCCCGAGATTTCAGCTGATCCTTAAATAAGTGTGCATGCTCTGTCCGAAGAAAATCCTCGCTTTCCCAAGTTGCTTCACTGTCGGTGTGATTGCTCCACTGGACTTTGAAAAACTTGATGGTTTTCTGTCGGGTCCTCCTTTCAGACTCCTCTAATATTCTTATGGGACGTTCTCGATAAGTGAGGTCTGGCTGTATGTCAATGTTCTCATGAGATACTTGTTTCTCTGGGTTGCTTACGCACTTCCTTAATTGAGAGACGTGGAACACGTCGTGAATGTCGGACAAGTCTTCGGGTAAGTCTAGCTGGTAGGCTACAGTGCCTCTTCGTGCCACTATGCAAAATGGTCCAATGTATCTTGGTGCTAATTTTCCTTTAATCTTAAACCGTTGCAATCCTCTCATCGGGGATACTCTCAAGTATACGAATTCACCGGGTTCGAAGCTGACCCTACGATGTTTCTGATCATAATAACTTTTCTGTCGACTTTGAGCGGTCTTAAGTCGGTCCCTAATTAGCTTGACTTTTTCCTCGGCTTCTCTGAGCATATCTGGTCCGAAGATGCGGCTGTCTCCGGTCTCTGACCAATTTAACGGGGTACGACATCTCCTTCCGTATAGGGCTTCGAAAGGAGCCATTTGCAGGCTGGCCTGGTAACTGTTGTTGTATGCGAACTCGGCATATGGCAGGCTGTCCTCCCAACTGGTTCCATAGGTGAGGACACATGCTCTCAGCATGTCTTCTAAAACCTGGTTTACGCATTCTGTTTGTCCATCAGTCTGTGGATGGTATGCGGTACTGAAGGCTAGTTGGGTTCCCAGAGCCTGTTGTAATTGCTCCCAAAATCTTGAGGTGAACTGAGTGCCTCTGTCGGAAATTATAGTCTTCGGGACACCGTGCAGACAGACTATGCGGGAAAGATAAATCCTGGCAAGCCTCTGAGTGGTGTAGGTTGTCTTCACTGGAATAAAGTGTGCTACTTTGGTCAACCTGTCAGTGATGACCCATATGGCATCATTCCCGTGTCGTGACCGAGGTAATCCGACAATAAAATCCATCCCTATTTCATCCCATTTCCACTCAGGTATTTTGTTAGGTTGCAGTAGTCCGGCTGGTCTCTGATGTTCAGCTTTTATGCGTTGACATGAGTCGCAACATGCAATGAAAGCGGCTATGTCCCTCTTCATACCGTGCCACCAAAATCTTTCCTGAATATCCTTATACATTTTGGTTCCTCCAGGGTGGATCGAATATGGAGTGGTGTGTGCTTCAGTTAAAACTTGCTGTTTAAGGTCTTCTATGTTTGGCACGCATAGCCTTTCTCCGTACCATAATATTCCTTCATTGTCTATGACGAATTCCGAGGCCTTGCCCATACTCAACTTCCTTTTAATTCCTTCAATGCTGGGGTGACCGGACTGAGCCTCTTTAATTTTCTCCACAAGGTGTGGTTGTATTTCCAAGTTTGATATGGTGCCTTCTGCTACCATTATCAAGTTGAGCTTGACAAATTCTTGATGGAATTCGGGCCTCAAGCTGTGCAGATAGTTCCCGCCGGAGCTGGGGTTCCGACTCAGGGCATCGGCCACTACGTTTGCTTTCCCTGGATGGTAATGGATACCAACATCATAATCCTTTACCAATTCCAACCAGCGGCGTTGCCGTACATTTAGTTCTGGCTGCGTAAAAATGTATTTGAGGCTTTTGTGATCCGTATATATCTCACATCGATTTCCAAGTAGAAAATGCCTCCATTCCTTGAGTGCATGAATAACTGCTGCCATTTCTAAATCATGAGTGGGATAATTTTCCTCGTGTTTGCGAAGTTGCCTTGAAGCGTAGGCGACAACCTTGCCTTCTTGCATCAACACGCATCCGAGACCCTTTCTGGATGCGTCACAAAATACTTCAAAATTCTTGTGTATATCGGGTACAATTAATACTGGTGCTGTTGTTAATTTCCGCTTTAGCTCTTGGAAACTTTTCTCGTAGGCTTCTGTCCATTCAAACTTCTTATCTTTCTTGAGTAACTGTGTCATAGGCTTGGATATGGTGGAAAATCCTTCAATAAATCTGCGGTAATATCCTGCCATTCCCAAGAAACTTCGTATGTCTGTTACGCTGGCTGGTGACTTCCAGTCAAGTACGGCCTTGACTTTCTCTGGGTCCACTGCTATACCGTCTTGAGTCAGCACGTGGCCTAGAAAACCTACTTGTCTTAGCCAAAATTCGCACTTGCTGAACTTGGCATACAATTGGTGTTTCCTTAGCTCTCCTAGTACAATCCTGAGATGTTCTGCGTGCTCTTCTGGTGTTTTGGAGTATACCAGAATATCATCGATGAATACTACGACGAATTTGTCCATAAACTTCATAAATACTTTGTTCATGAGGTGAACAAAATATGCCGGGGCGTTAGTTAATCCAAATGGCATCACTGTGAACTCGTATAGTCCATATCTGGAGGTGAAGGCTGTTTTGGGGATATCTTCCGTTCGTACCTTCAATTGATGGTATCCTGACCTTAAGTCAATTTTTGAGAATACCTTGGCCTGAGCAAGTTGATCAAACAAATCGTTTATCCTTGGCATCGGGTATTTGTTTTTGACTGTGACCATGTTAAGTGCTCGATAGTCGATACACAATCTCAGCGTTCCATCCTTCTTCTTGGCAAATAAAATTGGTGATCCCCAAGGTGAGGAGCTGGCCCGAATGTATCCTTTATCCAGTAATTCCTTTATTTGCTTCTTCAATTCGATCAACTCGGATGGTGCCATTCTGTATGGTTTCTTGTATATGGGGGTGGTTCCTGGTGCTAGCTCAATGCGGAATTCTATTTCTCGATCTGGTGGCATGCCTGGCAGCTCTTCAGGGAATACATCTGGAAATTCACACACTACTGGAACCTTGTTTAGCTCAGAAACGTCCACCTTATTTAATCTCGGTTGCCGGGGTCTTTTTCCTTCCTTGGCTAATACTCTTATTGTCTTCCCTTGGTGGTGTGTGAGAATCACGGTCCTGTTGAAACAGTCGATAAAACCTTTATTGGTGGTTAGCCAATCCATCCCTAGGATGACATCCAGTCCTTTATTTTCCAATACAATAAGATTTGCGTAAAACTCCAATCCTTCAAACTCAATGACCACATTCTGACAGTAATTCTGAGAAACTTGCTGAATCCCGGGGGACTTGATTATTATGGATTTCTCCAAAGGAAGCATCGAAAAATTATTTTGCAAAGCAAAACTTTTCGAGATGAAACAGTGAGAAGCTCCAGAATCAAACAAAACCATTGCAGGTATTGTGTTGACAGGAAACGTACCGAGTACGATATCCGGAGCATTTTGTGCATCCTCTTTGGTTACGTGGTTCAGATGACCCTTCCTGTGGTTATTGTTGGGATTGAAATTGTTTCGTTCGGGCGCTGAATTATTGCCGCCGTTGTTCGGCTTTGGGGTTGAGTTCCTTGGCTTGGGGCACTGTTTGGCATAATGCCCTTCTTCTCCACAAGCGTAACAAGTAACGCCGGGGCGATAGGTGAATTCCTTGTCCCTTGCATGAAAATTCTTGATTGGGCGTGAGACATTGGATGAGAATTTGGGTGTCCCACCCTTTTTAAAATCTATCTTGCTTCGGTGATTGCGAGTGTGATTAGTCTGGTCCCTTTTTCGCTTGCGGATATCTTCCAGACTGCGTCTCTCATTTTCCAGAGTAATGGCCTTGTCCACCAGCGTTTTAAAATCAGGAAAAGTGTGCACGACCAGTTGGCATTTAAATGCGGGCGCCAGACCGTCAAGGAATTTCTCCATCTTCTTGATTTCAGTCATACGCTCCTCATTGGTGTAGCGGGATAATAGGGTAAATTGACTGTTGTAATCTGACACTGTCATGTTCCTTTGTTTGAGGTCATCAAATTCTCTCTTCTTGATTTTCATAATACTCTTAGGAATATGTGCACCACGGAAACCTTCCTTGAAATCATCCCAGGTTATGTCATTTTCGTTGGGATGCATGTGCAGAAAATTCTCCCACCACGATGCGGCTGCTCCTGTGAGATAGTGTGGAGCATATAGTACTTTCTCGAGATCTGAACACTTTGCAATAATTAATTTCCTCTCCATATCTCGAAGCCAGTCCTCGGCTTCAAGAGGCTTGTCAGTGTGAGAAAATGTTTGAGGACGTGTCTTCTGTAGCTCAGATAACTTGGAATGTTGCTGATACTGTCCATGTTGATTCCCCATGTTGATGACTTGGTTCATCATCTCGCGATGTTGTTGCTGACTCTGTTCATAAAGGCGGCACATTTGTGAAAGTGCCGATTCACTGCCTTGTTGGCTTGACTATCCCTGAGTGAACTCATTGTTGGGTTGAGTATCATGAATTTCCTCTGGTGGAGTTGGCATGGAACGTGTCCAAGGACGAGACATTTTTCACTCTGGGAAAAGTATTTTTGTAAAACTCTTAAGAAAAGCGGAAAGATTCGCAAAAATAAAACCATAAATGCATAAAGCTGGCAGATATTATTAAATACCCAAGCTTACTTAAGAAAAACAAATCGACTTGCGCACGGAGAAGGACTGCTCATTACATATCTTACACGCGGGCGGTAATTATACAGTACATCACTCAGGATATGCGTACATAATCCTGACATGTTATTAAGGCTAGTGCACTTCTCCAGATCCTACATGATGCGCAAACAGGCTACTTCTCACAACCTATGCACATATCTTACAAAGCGGTACAATACATGCCAGCTAAGCGTACTCAGGCAGAGATGTTGACGATCTCCCTTGCCCTGCCGAGGGCGAGGCGTAGCGAGGTTGGGGACTCGACTTCCTCCTCGCTAATGGGCTCCATACGTGTAGTGTTGCGCAGAGCAGACGGAGCGGTTGCCAGGGGCGGAGCAACACGTACAGGAGTGGGCGCGAAGGTTGGTGTAGTGCGCGCTGGAGTGGGTGCAATGACTTGGTTAAATTCTTCGGTAGAAGGCAGGCGACGAGTAGGCGTAAAAGATGCTGATGACGAGACAAAAGTCGGTGGCGGAGCGATGGGTAGGAGCTCCCTCCTGTTGGCAGCACAGCCATGGACTGAGTCCATGCGGGTAGCTACGAAGTCGTCCACCAGGTTGTCGAAGGCTGCCTCCAGGGCCCGGAGATACTCAATGAGCATCTCAAAAGCCTCGTCTCGTTCTCCTCTGGGGCAGGAGAATGCGTAGTGACAGGTGTAAGGCACATGGCACGGAAGATAACGGTAACGACGAGTCTTCATCACGGGAAGGACATCCCTGAGACGAGCTATTGCCTCGCGGGCTGCCATCTGCATAGCATGCCTCTCCGTAGGCATGGCTCTTCCCACGAACCGGAAGCGGCGTAACTCACCACGCCCTCCCCTGAACTGCACCGCGGCCTGGTGCATGGTCAGACTGTCGTTGACTCGGTGCTGGTAGAGTGTGAAGACTGGGCGCACGGATGGCCCCATCGCGACCTGAACGATGGAAGAAAGAAGCTTGACGAACCCATCGGGCACGTTGGCGAAGGTCTGAGACTCGCAGCTGACGTCGGCCATCTACAAAAGTAGGCAAAATTCTGCAGGGTCAGATCATAAATTTATGCTGACTGACAGAAAATGACTACAATTGCAAAAGCATAAAATAGCCCTGTCATGCTAATAACTAATTAGCGATCGCACCTAGTGGCTTCCTACAGTCAGCCTGGCTCTGGTACCAAGCTTGTCACGGCCGGTTTTCCAATAAAAATATTTATTGATAAACCAGTCTTTTGAGTCCAGTATGAGAGAAATCCTCCTCACTGGTAGACAATTTCTTGATACAATAAGCCAGTAGCATAAACTATATTACAGGGTTGAACTGCGGTCGCTCAACCAAATTATTACAAGCACGCCAATAATCATACATAATGGCGGACAGGACACAGTGGTGTGGAGACATACTACTGACTCATGGATAGGTTGGTGGTGGAAAAACACAGCGGGAAGGGAAATACAAGACTCTAAGAATATCATTTCATCGAACGTCGAGGTGAGGCTCGATAAATTTATTTGGTAGCGGAAGCGGATATAAAGCAGTGACCAAATCCAGGGTCGCACGAGACTGACTGGGACTCCTCTAAGTGTCGGACTCGCTATCGAACTCTTCATCCATGAGATCGCCTTCGTCAGCATCTGGCCAAATCAACAAGCCAGTGAGTACTTTGAAAGTACTCGCAAGACAGTTCAGACGTAAGATATAACGAATGCGTGCATGGTTGCAACATGATTAATTCCTTAATGCACAATAAATAAAATTGGCATAACGGGTAAGTAAAAAGGGAAACGGCGGTAGTCTGCCTGAAATTCCACAGAGCATAAATAAGGACCGATCGGGTGTTTGAAGCGACGCCTCGAAAGGTGAACAAATAAAAATAAGGAAATGATGCCACAGTCGGGCATCTTAGCGACACCACATAAAGGGCTTTAAAAGAAATGCCACGGTCGGACGTCTGAGCGACATCGCAGAAAGGGCTTTAAATGAAATGCCACAGTCGGACGTCTGAGCGACATCGCAGAAAGGGCTTTAAAAGAAATGCCACAGTCGGACATCTGAGCGACATTGCAGAAAGGGCTTTAAATGAAATGCCACAGTCGGACGTCTGAGCGACATCGCAGAAAGGGCTTTAAAAGAAATGCCACAGTCGGACATCTGAGCGACATCGCGGAAAGGGCTTTAAATTCACCAGTAAACAATACTCATAATAAACATTCAGTCCATGAGAATAAACGGGTTAGTCCATCCACAGGGATAATCATTCAATCGGACTTAGCACTCATGCGATTCACCGGAGTCTCTGTCATCAAAGCTGACAATTGATTAGGATAAGATGGAACGAAACTTGACATGGAAGAGATGATTTGGAGGAATATATGACTCTGCAGAGTTTGTACAAAATTTTTCCCACAGCCAACGGATTTCCGTAGTCACGAAGGACTAGTTCCGTTTATGGTATTTCGGAAGAAAACACAGCTAACCGGTACACACCCATCCTACCTCTCGATGCTAGGAATCACCCTAGTCATCGTCCAAGAAAAACTTTTGAGACGGGGAGATCACAATCTCGAATAGCATGGGATCAAATTTATATACGCGCGCTCTAAGGGGTGCCCCCCTCTCGGTCCCAACCGGAAACACCCATGCCCCCTGACCGAATGACTGGCCTTAATCCAGGGCCATGGAACCATCATCACGGCCTCTCCTCTTTGGTGTGTACCATGAAAGCGGTTTGCAACTTACTAAACCATATTCCTTGCGGAAAACATGTGGTAGTACAAGGAAGGAAATGATAGGTACTGGACCGATATGGTTTGACACTGAAGTCACATAGTCTGGCGTAAGACTGGCATGCTACAACACTACCATCGTACCCATCCTCATGCCAACACATGGCCATTCATATTCACATTCATCCACGTATGGATTATTGAACTCACTCACCTTATTATCACATAAAATAACGTTCATCGGTATGCTCACCAACATGCCATGAAACTAACTAAATGCAAAACATGCCAAGACACTCATCATATCAAAAGTTCAAACATGCTTGCCTGGTTCAGAGTAGTCGGAGCCTAGCTCGGCGAAGTTCGCGGCTCCGTCACCTCCTTCGGTATCTACGGTTTAAAGAAAATATATGCGCTAACGTAAATACCAAGGAGTGCACAGAAGGTAAACCAAATATTTTTCAAATAAATCTGATAAAAAACTAGACAAAATTTTAAAGAGAACAGAAAAAGAATCAATCAAAAATACTTTTCTGATTAAAAGTTATAAGGGTTTTTGTCCAGGGACTTATCTGTAATGAAACAGAAGATTTCCAGGGGCTAGTTTATAAAAACAGAAAACGCTTCGGTAGCGACTACGCCAGCCCGAAGAGAAAACGCATTCTGCCCGAAGGCGCTTCCAGAAAACGATTCGAAAGAGAGAGCAGAGAAGCTGACGGTGGGGTCCCACCCGTCAGGTTCAAATGTTCAAACGGGGCGGCAGAGTTCGCCGGCGCCCGAGAGCCGCGGTGGTCGCCGGCGGCGATCCACGGCGAGGCAGAGAGATCGAAGAGTACCTCCGTGCTCAGGGCACCCTTCCGCGTCAGTTGATGGTGGTGGAGTCGGTCGGCGAGCACCACGTCGACGGCGAGCTTTGCTCCGGCGGACGGCGGCTCGGGTGGTCGAGGGGCTCGTCGGAGAGGGCTGCAAAGGTTAAATTGAAGAGGGGGTCATGCTCCTGGCAGCTAGAGAGGGTAACGAACGGGGTTTGAGCGCCGGAGATGGCCTCACCAGAATGAATCGGGCTGGAGGCCGAGGCGGGGCGAGGCGGCCGGAGCTGGGGAAGGAGACCTCCTCGAGGTCCCCCTAGTGGCCTGGCAGGGTGTTGGTGAGTAGTGGGGGTGCTGCATGCACGAGAGTGAGCTCGGGACCCCTTTATATAGGCGGTCCGAGGCGGTCGCCGTGAACGAGGATCACCGGCGAGCGATTACGGTGGCGCAGTGTTCGGTCGGGGTGGTTAGGGGGTCGAGCGTCATCACGGAGGTTCAATGGGTCCGTTTTGGTGTTAAACTGGCCGGGGTTTGGGTGTTAAGGGCGAGCTCGACGGAACGGTGATGGCGAGGGCCCGTCGGCGGCGGAGAGCGCGTTCCGTGCTTGCCGGCCGCGGTGGCTGTGCTACGGTCGTGCGCTGGCGTGCATGAGGCCACGCGGAGAGCCAGGGAACGATGGACGGCGCGGAACAGCGTTCTGCCGTGGTGTGCCTCCTGTCGGCCGCCACGGGAGGTCCCGACGCCGCAGAAGACGCCGGCGAGGGCGAGCCAGCGCGCTACCGACGCCAGGAAGGCTCCACGCACGTGTGTGCAGCTTCGGACAAGAGGAATAGGCGGCGAGGAACGTGCCAAGGGCACTGTGGCCGCGTGACTGAAACTGACGGATGGAAGATGACACTGAAACTGAATTTTCTGAACTTTGAACAGTAACAGTGCCCACCAGGTGTTCGACCAAATGAAATTGGCCTCTGGTGATTTTTCCTTGAGCTGATTTTTGGTGGAGTGGCTTCTCCTTGCTCAAGTAGGCTGCATGATTTTTGTTGGAATTTTTGGAGCAGTGTGGATATGAATTTCACCAAATTTGGCAAATCTGGTCCAAACTTGCAGAGACTGTATTTTGAAAAATTTGAGAAGAGGAGGAGTGATCAAGATGGTTCTGGGTTGTGGGTTCAAAGGACAATCCAGGAGAATTGGTTTGAGTTCAAAACTCAAATGAAAAAGTGTACTTGCTTTGAAAATCCCTCAGGCTCCAAATAATTTTCAGAATTGAATTGAGGGGAAAAATAATTAGAATAAAAATCCAAAACCAGTTTGGATTAGTTGGGACAGAGAATTTAGGTTGATCACAAGGGGGAGGGGAGGTTTTGGAGGGGTTTTATCTCATGGGCAAAAATACAAAGCCAAGGGTGGCTTCAAAGATAAGAAAAACCCAAATTTTCATAGAGATTCACTTAAAAAAAATCTCTCCTCAAAACCACAAAGTTTTTGATAAAAACCAAATAAAAATTTTGGAGTGTCACATAGCATAGGAAGGTAAGACAAGCATAGCTTCAAAACTTTAAGCACATAGAGAGGAAACTTGATATTATTGCAATTCCTACAAGCATAAGTTCCTCCCTCATAATAATTTTCAGTAGCATCATGAATGAATTCAACAATATAACCAGCACCTAAAGCATTCTTTTCATGATCTACTAGCATACAAAATTTACTACTCTCCACATAAAAAAAATTCTTCTCATTCGGAATAGTAGGAGTATCATAAGAGACTTGTACACTAAAAATTGTTTCCACATTAAAAGAGTAATGTTCAGAAAAAGGGTAATCATAATCATGACAAATTTTATAAATATAATCATCACTACTTTTTATAGCATAAGTTTCATCACAATAATCATCATAAGTAGCAACTTCGTTCTCATCATAATCGATTGAAACCTCTCCCAAGATAGTCGAATCACTAAATAAAGTTGACACTCTTCCAAATCCACTTTCGTATTCATCACAATAAAATTCATCATCCTGCAAAATAGTGGGATCACTACTTCCGAAAGTTGACTCTCTTCCAAGACCACTTTCATCAATATAATCATCATTGGTAGGAGGCATGCTATCATCATAACAACTTTGCATATCAAAACTTGGGATGCTAAAAATATCATCTTCATTAAACATAGTGAGGGAGTCCTGGATTAGGGGGTGTCCGGATGGCCGGACTATGACCTTTGGCCGGACTCCCGGACTATGAAGATACAAGATTGAAGACTCCGTCCCGTGTCCGTATGGGACTTTCCTTGGCGTGGAAGGCAAGCTTGGCGATTCGATATGAAGATCTCCTCCCATTGTAACCGACTCTGTGTAACCCTAGCCCTCTCGGATGTCTATATAAACTGGAGAGTTTTAGTCCGTAGGACGAACAACAATCATACCATAGGCTAGCTTCTAGGGTTTAGCCTCTTTGATCTCGTGGTAGATCCACTCTTGTACTACCCATATCATCAATATTAATCAAGCAGGAGTAGGGTTTTACCTCCATCGAGAGGGCCCGAACCTGGGTAAAAACATCGTGTCCCTTGTCTCCTGTTACCATCCGCCTAGACGCATAGTTCGGGACCCCCTACCCGAGATCCGCCGGTTTTGACACCGACATTGATGCTTTCATTGAGAGTTCCTCTGTGTCGTCACCTTTAGGCCCGATGGCTTCTTCGATCATCAATCACGACGCAGTCCAGGGTGAGACCTTTCTCCCCGGACAGATCTTCGTATTCGGCGGCTTCGCACTGCGGGCCAACTCTCTTGGCCATCTGGAGCAGATCGAAAGCTACGCCCCTGGCCATCAGGTCAGGTTTGGAAGCTTAAATTACACGGCCGACATCCGCGGGGACTTGATCTTCGATGGATTCGAGCTACGACTGAGCGTGCTGCTCTGTCCTGATGGGCATGATCTAACTCTGCCGCCGGACAGCGCCAGAGTGCCGCTCAGGTGTCCGCTCCGATCATTAGCTCGGAGCCGACGTCGCTAGTCGGGGATGAACGGTTGGACGCCACCCCGGGAGCCGCAATATCTACGGCGATAGAGGCAAATACCAGCCTAGTCCTTCGCAGGGCCCGTGACTCCAAGGTGCCGGACTCCGCTCCGGACTCTGTATATTCCGCACCCCTTCCGATCGAACCCGATTGGGCTCCGATCATGGAGTTCACCGCCGCGGACGTCTTTCAGCGCTCGCCCTTTGGTGATATCCTGGATTTACTAAAGTCTCTCTCTTTGTCAGGAGAGCCCTGGCCAGACTATGGTCAGCAGGGTTGGGATGCGGACGACGAAGAAATTCGAAACCCACCCACCACCCATTTTGTAGCCACTGTCGACGATCTAACTAACATGCTCGACTTCGACTCCGAAGACATCGACGGTATGGACGCCGATGAAGGAGACGACCAAGAACCAGCACCTATAGGGAACTGGAAAGCCACCTCGTCATATGACATATACATGGTGGACACCCCCAAAGCAGGGGATGGCGATGAAAAAATGAAGGACGACCCCTCCAAGAAGCAACCCAAGCGCCAACATCAGCGGCGCCGCTCTAAATCCCGGCAAAGCAAAAACGGCGATTCCGGCACAGGAGATAACAACACGCCGGACAGTGCTGAAGACAACCCCCTCCAGCAGGATTTAGTGCAGGAGGACGAAGGAGCCATCCCTCAAGAGAGAGCGGCCGACAGAGAGGTCGAGGACGACAATTATATGCCTCCCTCCAAAGACGAGGCAAGCCTCGACGACGACGAATTCGTCGTGCCAGAGAATCCCGTCGAACAAGAGCGTTTCAAACGCAGGCTTATGGCCACGGCAAGCAGCCTCAAGAAAAAAATAGCAACTTAGAGCTGACCAAGACTTGCTAGCCGACAGATGGACCGAAGTCCTCGCGGCCGAAGAGTATAAACTCGAGCGCCCCTCCAAGAGCTACCCAAAGGGCAGGCCGCTACCCCAACTTGAGGAGGAAGCAACTAAACCTACATCACCAGCATATGATGCACCCGATCGGCCATCTCGTGGCCGCGACAAAGAGGCCTTCAGGCCCTCGACCCAACCCGCACCCCGGCACCGCTCAAAACATACCAGAGTACAGGGAGACGCAACAGAACTGCGAGACATATTGGAGAATAAGGCAAGGCAAACAAGATCTATCTACGGATCGCATGGGCGCCCCGCTTCACGTGACGCTAGCCGTCACGCCGGACATGATAAATATGGCCAGGCCGAATACAACAGACCAAGCTCATCTGAGCTGCGTCGTGATATAGCCCAGTACAGGGGCGCCGCACACCCATTATGCTTCACAGACAAAGTAATGGATCATCAAATCCCCGAGGGCTTTAAACCCGTAAACATCGAATCATATGATGGCACAACAGATCCTGCAGTATGGATCGAGGATTATATCCTTCATATCCACATGGCCCGTGGTGATGATCTACATGCCATCAAATAGCTCCCGCTCAAGCTTAAAGGACCAGCTCGACATTGGCTTAACAGCCTGCCAGCAGAGTCAATTAGTTGCTGGGAGGACCTGGAATCCGCATTCCTTGACAACTTCCAGGGCACTTATGTGCGACCACCAGACGCCGATGACCTAAGCCACATAATCCAGCAGCCAGAGGAATCGGCCAGACAATTCTGGACATGGTTCCTAACCAAGAAAAATCAAATAGTCCACTGTCCGGACGCCGAGGCCCTTGCAGCCTTCAGGCACAACATCCGAGATGAATGGCTTGCCCGGCACCTAGGACAGGAAAAGCCGAAATCTATGGCAGCCCTCACGACACTCATGACCCGCTTTTATGCGGGAGAAGACAGCTGGCTAGCTCGTAGCAATAACATAACCAAGAGCCCTAGCAATTCGGATACCAAGGACAACAATGGCAGGTCACGTCACAACAAGCACAAGCGCCGCATAAACGGCGACAATACTGAAGATACGGCAGTCAATGCCGGATTCAGAGGCTCTAAACCCGGTCAGCGGGAAAAGCCATTCAAAAGAAACCCTCCGAGCCCATCCAGTTGAGACCGGATACTCGATCGCTCGTGCCAGATACACGGCACCCCCGAATAGCCAGCCAACCACACCAACAGGGATTGTTGGGTGTTCAAGCACACAGGCAAGTTAAGTGTCGAAACCAAAGACAAGGGGTTGCATAGCGATGACGAGGAGGAGCCCCGGCCGCCGAACAACAGAGGACAGAAGGGATTCCCCCCGCAAGTGCGGACGGTGAACATGATATACGCAACCCACATCCTCAAAAGGGAGCGGAAGCGTTCTCTCAAGGACGTCTATGCGTTGGAGCCAGTCGCCCCAAAGTTCAACCCATGGTCCTCCTGCCCGATCACTTTTGATCGAAGGGACCACCCCACTAGCATCCATCACGGCGGATTCGCCGCATTGGTCCTGGACCCAATTATCGACGGATTTCACCTCACCAGAGTCCTAATGGACGGCGGCACCAGCCTGAACCTGCTTTATCAGGATACAGTGCAAAAAATGGGTATTGATCCCTCAAGGATTAAACCCACAAAGACAACCTTTAAAGGCGTCATACCAGGTGTAGAAGCCAGCTGTATAGGCTCGGTTACACTCGAAGTGGTCTTTGGATCCCCGGATAATTTCCGAAGCAAAGAGTTAATCTTCGACATAGTCCCATTCCGCAGTGGCTATCACACCCTGCTCGGACGAACCGCATTTGCAAAATTCAATGTGGTGCCGCACTACGCATATCTCAAGCTCAAGATGCCAGGACCTCGCGGAGTCATCACGGTAAATGGAAACACCGAACGCTCTCTCCGAACGGAGGGGCACACGGCGGCCCTGGCGGTGGAAGTACATAGTAGCCTCTCAACGCAATTCTCCAATCCAGGTGTCAAATGTCCGGACAACGTCAAGCGAGCCCGAAGTAACCTACAACAAATCCGGCTGGCATGTTCCGAGCAAACATAGCAATGCAGCCCCAACCCCAGCCTCGCCAGATGGTGATATCGGTACCACGCGTACATAATTACGCCTTAGAGATACCATGGACATAAGGGGAGGGGCAAAACTACGGCACGCCCAGAATGCGGCTCAACCGCACTAAGGGGCTCCCTATCCCGCCGTTTCCTTTTTATACACTTTCAGGATCCAACTATTCGGAAGGCCTGTCCGGCAATACACTCGCCGAACATACGATGCAACAGCCAGGGAGAGAACAAGCCGCGTCAAATGTCCAGGTGGTCTCTATAATGAGCTTAATACATGTTTTACTTAAAATCCCGCAGCTTGCCCCTGGAGGGGGACATGTCAAATAATCCCATCTCTTGCTTATCGCACTACTTGTATCGTTCTGCTTTCATAGCAGCCCTTTTTTAATAAACAATACATAGCTCTTATCTATTATTGTACTCATCTATTTTTTATATACAAATATGTTCAGTCATGACATTCTGTAACCGTACACTTTGGTACGGCCAATACACCAGGGGCTTAAGCACCCCATAACATGGTGTGAGAAGACCGAACACTCTCATGAGTGCGGCACCCCGAACTTATAGCACTATATGCATCGGCTCCGAATCACGTCTTTGGTCAATAGTTGGGTTTGCCCGGCTCCCATGTTTTGGTACCTTACGTTCCGCAATGTTGGCTAAGGTAGCACTGGGAGAACTACTGCGATTGTGCCCCAGTTGAGCTGGGTTAACACCTCAGTAGAGAAAGCTAAAACTGACCGTCATGATAGTGCGAGAGACCGGTCGCTGTTCGCGAGGTTTTTTCGAGTCCTTAAAGACTTATACCGCTTAGAGCGAGGAGCCGGACTTATCCGTCCTAGGCGTGGATAGCGCCCCGAACTCGGTCTTCCGAATACTAGGGGCTTCGCCAAAATTTAAAATTATAGAATTCTATGGCTAAGTGAGAGTGATAAAACATTATAAGTCCGATGGCCTGGTTCGTTGTGCTGAGCGCCTCCCTAGATGGACCCAAGAATGGGAACAAGAGCGCTCAGGTTTATCCCGAACACCCCAGCACTCATGGCATGGGGGTAGAAGTCGACGACTTGCATCTCTCAGATTTGATAAATGGCCGCACAGAATGTAATATTTTAAATTAACAAAGCGTTGCTTAACGCATATGAACAAAGTTTTCAGCGTACAGGATAACAGATGCGAGTCTACTGAAAAATTACATCTTTGGAGCATTCGTCCGCTATAAGGCGGGCACCCTTCAGGACGCCCTTATAATACATCTCGGGTGTACGATACTCCTTGCCCGGCGGTGGCGCGTCCGTCAAAAGCTTCTCACCGTCTAGCTTGCCCCAGTGCACTTAAGCACGGGCAAGGGCCCGACGGGCACCTTCGATACAGACGGAGCTCTTGATGACCTCAATCCACGGACACGCGTCCACAAGCCGCCGCACCAAACCGAAGTAGCTCCCAGGCATGGCTTCTCTAGGCCACAGCCGAACTATGAGGCCCTTCATGGCCTGTTCGCCCACCTTGTGGAGTTCGACTAGCTGCTTCAGCTAGTCGCTCAGGGGCACCGGATGTCCGGCCTCAGCATATTGAGACCAGAACACCTTTTCCGTCGAGCTCCCCTCTTCGGCTCGGTAGAATGCGGCAGCATCAGAAACACTACGGGGCAGATCGACGAACGCTCCTGGAGAACTCCGGATTCGGGTAAGTAACAGATAATTTACTTTTATATTCTTGCTTTGCATAAAGAATGCCTTACCCGCTGCTATCTTCTTGATCGCCTCGATCTCCTGAAGGGCCTTCTGGGCTTCGGCCTTAGCGGTCTTGGCACTCTCAAGAGCCAAGGCGAGCTCGGACTCTTGAGTCTTCGAGTCACGCTCCAAACTCTTGTGTTTTTTCACGAGATCCTGGAGCTCTTCCCGCACCTCCGCCACCCGCGCCTCCTGCTTCTCTCGCTCGGTGCGCTCCAGGGCCGCACTATTTTCGCCCTTGAAAACCGCCTCCTTCAGGGTCGCCACCTCGGCTGTGGCTCCTGCAACATTTACGTTGGTCCTGTCATTATTTGCAACCAAGTATTTCTATATACATTTACATGCGGTATTACATACCCTCCTTGTCCTTGAGTTGCTTCTTGGCACGGTCGAGCTCGTTCTCGGACCGCTCGAGGTTCTCCTTCAATACTTTAACCTCCGCAGTCAGTGCGGCAGAGGTCAGCAGCATAGCCTGCGTTCCCATATTGACATATTTTTGTAAGACTCCTGCGTATATCTTTTTAGATCCTCAGCTCGGCTTTTCTTTCCGAACACCGAACTGAGCATCAGGGGCTACTGTCTATGCGGTGACATTTTTATATGTTTTTGAACACATACCTCAAAGCCTGTTAACAGACTTGTACAGGCTTCCGTCAGCCCGCTCTTGGCGGACTGAACCTTCTGAATCACCGCACTCATAACAGTGCGGTGTTCCTTGTCGATGGAGGCGCCGTTAAGCACCTCCAGCAAATTGTCCGGCGCCTCCGGATGGACGGAGGTCACCGGCGTCGTAGGCTTGCCCTTCTTATGAAGGCGCCGCCTGTCGGACTCTGGAACCATTGATGGTTCCGGAGCAGCATCCGGCCCGGGGCCGGACTTGGATCCCTCCGGGGCTTTACCCCCTTTGGGCATGGAGTCCGGGAGGTCACCTTGCGGTGCCTCCAAGACCACCTCCTCCTGGTTTAGTCCCTTTAGGGACTCCACCTCGGCGTCGTCTATAGGGAGAGGGGAGGAGGCCGTCGGAAGTGAAGCGCTATTCACATCCGACGAATCCAAGGAGCCGCTCGTCGAATCATCGAGCTGAGCCTTGGGTGGACTGCATGATCAAATTCGGCGTCAGGAAATGCCAAATAATGGAAGGGAGTCATAAGTTATTCAGATAGCCGGACACTTACGATCTTGCCAGGGGCTTGACCCTGGACGGCCATTCCTCCCCGCCGCCTTCGGCACCGGAGGCGTAGTCCGGCAGAAGGTTTTTCTGTTTCTTGGACCCTCCGGCCTCCCCAGTTGGGGCGGCCTTTCTTTTCTTTCCTCCCCCCGTCGGAGGTGGAGAGGCTTCTTCTTCTTCCTCCTCCTCGTCTTCAGAGGCGGAGGGTGCTTCGGGGTTGTCGGGCGATGAACCCGACACCACCAGGCGCCGGGAGCTCTTGCGAGTCTCCGTGGCCTTCTTCTTGGCCTTCTTCTCCGGCACCACGTGAGGTGCCGGAACTAGCATCCCTGTCAATTGGGCGTCCGCTGGGTCTTCTGGTAAGGGAGCCGAATAGTTCATCTGCCCGGACGTCTTCAGCCAGTCCTGTTAAAGGAAAGGGAGGTTAGACCCCACATACAGTCAGACTATGAAAGATAAGGGTCCCGTAAAGGGTAGAGTAGCTTACCTCGCTGGCCTGACGCCGCGAGATTAGTCTGCGATCTTCGGTAGCGGATGCGGGTGCCTCGGCGCCCTTAAATAGCACCTTCCAGGCATCTTCGTACGTAGTGTCGAAAAGCTTGCTCAGGGTTTGGTGTTGTGCCAGATCAAACTCCCACAATTTGAAGGCCCGTTGTTGGCATGGGAGGATCCGGCGGATGAGCATGACCTGGACTACGTTGACAAGCTTGAGATTCTTGTTCACCAGTTTTTTGACGCAGGTTTGAAGTCCGGTCAGCTCCTCCGAATCCCCCCATGTTAGGCCCATATCTTTCCAGGAAGTGAGCTATGTGGAGAAGCCAGATCGAAATTCGGGGGCCGCCGCCCATTTGGGATCGCGCGGCTCGGTGATGTAGAACCACCTCGATTGCCATCCCTTTATTGTCTCCATGAAGGAGCCCTCGAGCCATAGGACGTTGGCCATCCGGCCCACCATGGCGCCTCCGCACTCCGCTTGGCGGCCGCCCACTACCTTCGGCTTGACATTAAAAGTCTTCAGCCATAAGCCGAAGTGGGGCTGGATGCAGAGGAAGGCCTCGCACACGACGATAAACGCCGAGATGTTGAGGATGAAGTTCGGGGCCAGATCATGGAAGTCCAGGCTGTAGTAGAACATGAGCCCCCGGACGAACGGATGAAGAGGAAAACCCAGTCCGCGGAGTAAATGGGGAAGAAAAACAACCCTCTCATGGGGCCTAGGGGTGGGGATGAGTTGCCCCTCATCTGGAAGCCGGTGCGCGATGTCGTCGGACAAGTATCCGACCTTCCTCAGCTTTTTGATTCGCCCCTCCGTGACGGAGGAGGCCATCCATCTACCTCCAGCTCCGGACATGATTGGAGAAGGTTGAGGTGGGAAGTGCAGGCTTGGGCGTTGGAGCTCGAGCGCGCAGGGACGAATAAGCGAAGGAAGAAGAAGGCGTAAATGGAAAGGGTAGATTCTTATCCCCTTATATGGGCGGCCGAAACTACGAGCCCCCACCGGCCTAATAAAACTCGCTTATCTCCCAAGCGCCACGGTTAATGGCGCGGTTGGGTTACCCACGCCCGTATTGATGAGAATCCCGGAATAAGGGGACACGATCTCTGCTTTGACAAGACGTGCCAAGGAAACCGCCTCGCTAAACGTGCTGAGGTGGAACAGTAAAATGATTCGAATAAAAGCCTAGCCGTGGCGTGATGTCACGCTGCGGAATACGTCAGCATATTAGATTGGTGCAAATATTATTCTCTCTACGGTGGCATGTGAAACATATTTTGCAGAGCCGGACACTATCCTTGTATTCAATATCTTCTATGAAGTATTCGGAGGAGGAACCCGCCTTGCAATGTCGAAGACAACTTGCGCGCCAGACTCGTCGTCACTGAAGCCTGGTTCAGGGGCTACTGAGGGAGTCCTTGATTAGGGGGTGTCCGGATGGCCAGACTATGACCTTTGGTCGGACTCCCGGACTATGAAGATACAAGATTGAAGACTCTGTCCCGTGTCCGGATGGGACTTTCCTTGGCGTGGAAGGCAAGCTTGGCGATACGATATGAAGATCTCCTCCCATTGTAACCGACTCTGTGTAACCCTAGCCCTCTCCGGTGTCTATATAAACCGGAGAGTTTTAGTCCGTAGGATGAACAACAATCATACCATAGGCTAGCTTCTAGGGTTTAGCCTCTTTGATCTTGTGGTAGATCCACTCTTGTACTACCCATATCATCAATATTAATCAAGCAGGAGTAGGGTTTTACCTCCATCGAGAGGGCCCGAACCTGGGTAAAAACATCATGTCCCTTGTCTCCTGTTACCATCCGCCTAGACGCACAGTTCGGGACCCCCTACCCGAGATCTGCTGGTTTTGACACCGACACATAGCATCCCCAAGCTTGGGACAAACATTAACTCCAACAAATATATTCTCAAATATTTCATCCCAATCAAACATAGCTTCCCCAAGCTTGGGCCCTTTCATATCATAAGCATAATCACTCTCATCATTAAAAATATTGATAGCACCAATAGTATAGCAATTATCATCATCACAAGTAGTAGTAGGAGCAACATCACATGGGAGGGATACCTTTCTACCTTTGTTTCTCCTTCTTTTCTTTTTCTTCTTCACATTATGTGTAGGTTCAACCTTCCTCTTTGAGCTCCTTATTGATGGGATTGGTTGAATAGAAAGCTCCTCCTCGTTACCTGATTCATCATAAGAAATAATAGGAGGAGATTGGGAAGCCTCTTCCCTTTCATTAGTATTCTCATCATCTTCCATTTTCTTTCTTTTCTTTATGTAATTGGCAATATAAGGATTTTCAATGCAATTCACCGCACAATACATATAAATTTTCTCTAGATCAAAATCAAGAATTTTATCAAGACTAAATTTTGGAATACCCTCAGTTATACGTTTCATTTCTTCATAACCCAAAAGAAGGCTAAGCTCTTTATGATGCTCAAGGGTAATCAAATTATCACAATATTTGGACACGACTTGATCATGAAACAAATAGCATCGGAGCTTTAAATGACCATGTTCATTGCAAAGTTCACAAGGAGCACGAAAAATATTGAATCTTTCAGCACATTCATCTAGCTCTTCTTGCAACAATTTGGTTTCTAAGTACTTATGCCTCTTGCAATATCTATCTTCCCTATTTGGTGTGTACTTACAAACCCAATGCACTCCACAAAAATTGACATGTTTATAGGAGACATTTTCATCATAACTAGTGCAATCATCATTAGCATCATGGATATTCAGGGAATTCATACTAATAACATTGCAATCATGCTCATCATTCACATATTTTATGCCAAGCATTCTATGTAATTCTTCTTCTAGCACTTGAGCACAATTTTCCTTTCCATCATTCTCACGAAAGATATTAAAAAGACGAAGCGTGTGAGACAAACTTAACTCCATTTTTTTTGTAATTTTCTTTTATAAACTAAACTAGTGATAAAATAAGAAACAAAAAGATTTGATTGCAAGATCTAAAGATATACCTTCAAGCGCTAACCTCCCCGACAACGGCGCCAGAAAAGAGCTTGATGTCTACTACACAACCTTCTGCTTGTAGACGTTGTTGGGCCTGCAAGTGCACAGGTTTGTAGGACAGTAGCAAATTTCCCTCAAGTGGATGACCTAAGGTTTATCAATTCGTAGGAGGCGTAGGATGAAGATGGTCTCTCTCAAACAACCCTGCAACCAAATAACAAAGAGTCTCTTGTGTCCCCAACACACCCAATACAATGGTAAATTGTATAGGTGCACTAGTTCGGCGAAGAGATGAAGATACAAGTGCAAAATAGATAGTAGATAAAGGTTTTTGTAATCTGAAATAACAAAAACAGCAATGTAACAAGCGGTAAAAGTGAGCGCAAACGGTACTGCAATGATAGGAAACAAGGCCTAGGGTTCATACTTTCACTAGTGAAAGTTCTCTCAACAATAATAACATAGATAGATCATAAAACAAGCCCTCAACATGCAACAAAGAGTCACTCCAAAGCCACTAATAGCGGAGAACAAACATAGAGATTATGGTAGGGTATGAAACCACCTCAAAGTTATTCTTTCGGATCGATCTATAAAAGAGTTCGTACTAGAATAACACCTTAAGACACAAATCAACCAAAACCCTAATGTCACCTAGATACTCCATTGTCACCTCAAGTATCCGTGGGCATGATTATACGATATGCATCACACAATCTCTGATTCATCCAACCAACATAAAAGTACTTCAAAGAGTGCCCCAAAGCTACTACCAGAGAGTCAAGAACGTGTGCCAACCCCTATGCATAGGTTCCCAATGTCACGAAACCCGCAAGTTGATCATCAAAACATACATCAAGTGGCACATGATGTCCCATTGTCACCGCAAATAATCACGGCAAGACATACATCAAGTGTTCTCATAAAAGACTCAATCCGATAAGATAACTTCAAAGGGGAAACTCAATTCATCACAAGAGACTAGAGGGGGAGAAACATCATAAGATCCAACTACAATAGCAAAGCTCGGGATACATCAAGATCGTGCCATAGAGGGAACACGAGAGAGAACACGAGAGAGAGAGAGAGAGATCAAACACATAGCTACTGGTACATACCCTTAGCCCCGAGGGTGAACTACTCCCTCCTCGTCATGGATAGCACCGGGATGATGAAGATGGCCTCCGGTGATGGGATCCCCTTCCGCCAGGGTGCCGGAACAGGGTCCCAATTGGTTTTTGGTGGCTATAGAGGCTTGCGGTGGCGGAACTCCGGATCTATCTTCTGTTCTGGAAGTTTTAGGGTACGTAGGTATATATGGGTGCAGGGGGTATGTCGGAGGAGCTACAGGGGCCCCACGAGGTAGGGGGCGCGCCCAGGGGGGGCGCCCCCCACCCTCGTGGGCAGCCCGTATCTTCCCTAACGTGCACTCCAAGTTCCCTGGGTTGCTTTCCTTCCAAAAATAACTTCTCCAGTTTATTTCGTTCCGATTTGACTCCGTCTGATATTCCTTTTCCTCGAAACACTGAAATAGGCATAAAAGAGCAAATCTGGGTTGGGCCTCCGGTTAATAGGTTAGTCCCAAAACTAATATAAAAGTGGATATTAAAGCCCAATATTGCCTAAAATAGTAGATAAAGTAGCATGGAGCAATAAAAAATTATAGATACGTTGGAGACGTATCAGCCTCGCATCAGAGTTGCCGTGTACAACTGCAACATGACGGTTGTACACAATATCACATGACGCCTTCCACTGCAAAAAAGACAACAGGCAAAGAGAAGTACACAATGAGTACTAGAAAAGTTCAGATTTATAATGGCTGCACTTTTAAAAAAATGATATTAAAAAAATCAGATGCACTAACCGCCAGCTTCCCAAATTTGTAACTTTCCAAGTAAATATTTCCCTTCACAAGCACATCCTCATTGTAGAACTTCATTAGGTCCTTGGTCGTAAAGAATGATGCACGTGGCGTTAACGTGTGCATGAATGAAAATTTGCGAAGCTTCAAGCAATCAAGATACATAATCAGGGGGACAATGGCACATCCCTCTACACAATTCTGCTTGCTGCCTTCTGTTTTCCACCTCACCACAGCTGCCTGCAACTCATCAACAACAAGCTGGCAAAAGTCCATCTGAGCCATAGCCACATAATCCATGTTCTCTACCATTGCAGCAACTCTACCCAAACGAACTGCAGGCTTGGGGCATAGCAAATTCTGGTAAAGTATCAGGAAGAACACCTTCATAGCAAGGTCAATAGTCACATGATCATCTTCCTCCACCAACACCTTCAACTTCTCTAGCAAGTCATTGACACCTATACTTTTTGAACGGTCAAAGCCAAGCTCATCTTTGAGGGCAGCCAATGATTCATCATGGCCGCTGGAAGCAGGCATGGGTGCAGTGTGACATCCCATAGGTAAATCAAAAATGTGATGAACTGCATCACAATTGATTCGAAGAACCCTGCCATTCCCAAAGTCCATTACCATGGTGGCAGGGTCAATCACTCCCATCAGATAGCACATAAGAATGCGCGACACATTTTTCTTTACTGTCAGTTCAAAGACAACACCGAATCCAGCATCCTTAACACGACTACAATCTGCCTCTTTCAACAAAGAAGCAGCCTTGCAAATAGTAGGAAGCGACAACCATACGGTCTTGTTAAATCGAGAATCATCTCCCTCAGCATCATCTTCAGTTGCATTGCTCTTACTAGACTTCTTCCTCTGTGTAAAGGGAAATGCAGTCCACATTAGAAGACTAGCCATAAAAAAGAGACATAGAAAACACAGATAGAATAACAATGAAGGAAACAAATGCAGTGCACTTCAACAAACCTTTGGAGCAGCATCCACCTCATCGCCAGAGTCACAACCAACATCTTCATCGACATCATCACGGGCACGCTTGGGTAGACTCTTAGATGAACGACAGTCTTTGCGTCTACAAGCATGAACACCCTTCACATAATCAGCAAGCACAAAGTCATCATCATCAGAGTTGGGACCTTCAGTGACATGTAGTCGCTTGCGCTGAGGATCATCATTTCCACCAGCTTCAGCAGTTCTCTTGCCAAGATTCTTCTTAATTCCAGCAACACGTGGACTCCACCGAGGTGTACCACCTTCCTCAGCAACAATACTCAGCCTCTTCTTCTCCAAAGAAGGTTGCTTCACCTTGTCAAATTTGCCACCCTTGGCACCATCTACATCTCTCCTCTGCTTCTCCTTCTCTGCAAACTCTTTTGACTCAATTTCAGACCTCAACTTCTTCTTGCTTTGCTTCAACTCATATTGACGAAGCTATTCCGAGACCATCTAATCCTGTGTAACTTCCTCTGTACCATCAACACACTGCGATTGTGTTTCAGACAAGACGGGACGTCTCTGGTCAAAGCTCACACCAACATTACCCTCTGCAAAATAATCGTCAATCAATTGAGTAACCTCCTCAAACCCAGGCGCCCCAGGATGGAAAACAGACATTGCGTCAAAATGAAGTTTGACTATGATCGTTAAAAAGTGCACAAAAAGAACAAATGCAGTACAATTACACATATAAATGCAGTGCTCCAACCATAAGCTCAAAATAAAAAATAATGCATTGTACAAAAAACTTGAATAAAACAACAATGTAGTTCACACATACATATAGTGGAGTTCACATATACAAATAAATGCAGTACTGCATACACTAACTTCACGGTTGTTCCCAACAAAATGCCAGACTAGATACAACAAGGCAACACCAATTTGTACAACATCAAGCAACCAGCATACACAAAAATAAACAAATCAATCACATACCAGAAGGAGGGGACACACTTATGGGAGAAGATTCAATCGGCGAATTCACTTGATGTCCTCTCTTGACACCATGATCCTTACCACCAGGACAAGGAGAGTCAATTGGTGTATCATTATGAGCACTGCAATCACCTACTGGATTCAAAAAGAAGCAGAAAATAGAAATTACAAAACATCACATGTCAAAATAATGCAAACGAACGCTGACAACTAACAGAGCATAAACCAATATGCAGGATGAATTAGGAAACTAGATAAACATCAAAAAAAATAAACAAAGACTAAAATAAGCACTCCACATACCATGAACTCCTCCTCCCACCCTGCTCGGCAATGACATGGCATTTGACTGCAGCACAAGGACGAAGTGACAGACATAAGCAACAAAATCGGCGAAAATCTCACGAAACCCTAGATCGACATTGCTACACACGACTATCGACTTCAAAACGAGATAAAATCGACTGCCTATGGAAAAATTACACAGGCAAAAACAGCAACAATAACTACGTGAACCACAAAACAAGACGAGAGGACGATCAAGAACGAGGCCAAGCGGAACGTATCACAAAAAAAGGTTCGGCGACGGTGGCGGGGAAGGGGAAGGGGGCGGCGACAAGAACGGACAGGAAAGGGCTGCGGGAGCATAGCGGCAATGGCTCACGGAGAGGACGGCGACGCGGAATGCAAGAATAAGGACCTCTTGAGGGCGGTGGTTCCTCGGGCGACGGCGGTTGCTACGGGTGACGGCGGTTTTGCTCAAGGGAGAGATGCCTCGGGAGAAACTGCAAGAGAGGAGAGGGGATTGTTCTCGGTCTCTCTCCCTGTCAGCGGAGCGGTGAGATAGCCTGGAAGGGACATGTAGGAGGCCCACGTGTCGCAAAGGGCCACAAAAAACGGGCTGGCCCAAAAATGGCATGGATAAAATAAACCAGAGTACATCAAAATGCACATGATGTCAGTTCTCTGTGAAGAATAATGAAGTTTAGATGGTAAAACAAAATAAAATACATACAATTCATAAAAAAGTTAAAATCAAAAATAACACGCATGTTAAGAAAAC
>NC_041385.1:436410489-436423663 GCF_002162155.2 Triticum dicoccoides | reverse complement strand
AGCACAGGCAAAAAACAAATGCAATACGCAGCACTAGAAACTGCAGTGCATTTCGTTACGTGATGCTGTGCGGTATAGCAATCCAGTTCCGCATTACCTAGATGAATAAATACACGGCATAGAACACAACAATGAAGAAAAACATGAACACGTAAATAATCAATGCAGTGCAAAAATATATGAACGTGCAGTACAGAACCATAACCAATGCAGTACAGGTATGATTTACTAAGCAGTGCACTCCCATACATTGGAAAAAAGATTACATAATAGCAAAAACACGGAAACAAAAATGAGAACTGTACATGCAGTACGGAATGCGTGCACATGCAGTACAGAACCATGATCAATGCAGTGCACGCATGATTTACTAAAAAGCAGTGCACACCCTGACATTGAAAAAAATACTTAAGACAGAAAAATACAAAGAAAAAAATTGACCACCCAGGTGCTACCGGCCCCAGCCAGTCTTGTAATAGGTCTGCGCCCACAGAAGGCGAGTCGTTCTGAATAACAATGCATGGGGCCAGCCACACATGAGCCCACAGGTCAGAGAGCATAGAGCAGCGAGCATCGTGTATAAGCGCACAAATAAGTAACCAGAGGAGTTCGACCGATATCCCTTGCCAGCGCTTATAAACATGTCAGGCGCACCTTCCGCGGGCGAGGTGGGACTAAACATTAGAGCGCACACACAGCGCACCGGGAACCAGCCCTGCTCACAGGCCGACTTGGGCCCAAATGCGTCATCACTACCCGAACACAGGCCCAACAAGGACGACTAAGAAAAAACCATAAGTTCAAAAAAAGTGCCCCCCAACCCCCCTTCCCCTACCCCTCCCGTAACATTGACTGCAGTAAGTACAGGCAAAAACAAGATGCAGTACGCAACACTAGAAAAATGCAGTGCACTTTCTTACACGATGCAGTACGATGTAGCAATCCAGTTCCGGATTACCTACATGAATAAATATACGGCATAGAGCATAGCGAAAAACACCAAGCCTATAGTAAGGACACGCAGAAAATGGTGAAGTACGCACATGTAGACAAAAATGCAGTTATGTGTTGTACACGATGCAGTGCGGAACTATAACCAATGCAGTTCTGTTATCACGCAGTATACATATATAGAACATGACAAAATGCTCGTTCGCACAGAAAAGTGGTGGTTAAAAAATTTACTGATCAAAAATAAAATAAAACCACCTTAAAAAAACCACGTTCGCATACAACCACCCAATCGGAGCGGTTCATTCGGAACAAGCCCACGATCACAGATGCAACACCAACCCACGATCTGCACAACCGCATCGTCAGCGAGATCGTGCAGTTCATCTGACGTGGCCATCCCACCTCGCGCCCTCCCATTAAATTCAGACCCCTGCCAAAGGCCTTCTCATCCACAACAACACAACTATCCATCCATTATGCTGCCACCAAATCGCTCCATATCCATGCAAAAGCACCAAGCCCTGCTACCGGCGATGGCGTTCACCGACGAGTACAAGGGCGTCAAGGCCGTGGAGGCCCACTGCAACACCAAGTTGCACGTCATCCACACCAACGACAAGAAGCAGATGGCGATCTCCCTCGCGCAGTACGAGCGCCACCTCAGCCTCCAGCGCCACAAGATCGTCGGCATTGATCTCAAGTACAACAACGAGCCTGAAGCGACGCAGAAACCCGCCCTCTGCCAGCTCTCCATTGGCAAGAATCACCCGGTGCTGCTCTTCCAAATGAGTGCCGCTGAAAGGTGCACCGTCTTCGACAACTTCCTCGCCGACCCCAGGTACACCTTTGCAGGCTTCTCCATCGACGGCGACAAAACCAAGCTAGAGTGCGTCAATCTGGAGGTTGCCAACTTCGTCGACATACAGAAGGAGTGGAGGGTGCCCGAGGCAACCAAGGAGTTGGACTCCCTTGGAGACGTCTCCGGCATGCTCATCGACGACTACTACAACAACATGAAGAAGAAGATCACCGACGACGAGCACATGCGCTGGGCCACCCTCCCTCTGTCCATGAGGCACATCGAGTATGCGGCAAAGGACGCCTATGCAGCGTATGAGATATAGAACCGCATCACACTCACCCAGGATGAGCTTCGCCGTGCAAAGATGGAGAAGGAGGAGCCCCCCAAGAAGCACGCCAGGAGCAGCTGGGGATGGGAAGAGCCTAACTGGTGAAGAAGAAGATGGTGCCGCCAAGAGCCAACAATGCCAGCATTGTTTTAGAATTATCATCAAATTTTATTTATGTTGTTTGCTTATGTATCGTTAGTTTGCTTGTGTGCTGAACTTAGTTTGCTTGAAATGCAGAATCACTTGTAATGATGAACTTTGATTATGTTAGATTGCTTTCTGTTCAACTTAGTTTGCTGATGATGAACTTGTCATATAGAATGCTTGTGATAATTTGTTTTCTGTTGTTTGCTCATGTATCATTGGATTCAAGCAGTGCACAAAACAAAAATAAGATGTAGTGTGAAAACAGGACACACGCAGTGCAAATTGTGTACGAATGCAGTACAGACTCTGTCGTATGAAGTTTGAACATACCCAACAAAGCAGTGCATGAACCTAATTTTAAAAAAGAATACATAAGAGCAAAAACACAAAAATAAAAATGCAAACACATAAATAATCAATGAAGTGCAAAAATATATGAGCGTGCAGTACAGAACCATAATCAATGCAGTACAAGTATGATTTACTAAGCAGTGCACTCCCATACATTGGAAAAAAAGATTACATAATAGCAAAAACACGGAAACCAAAATGAGAACTGTACATGCAGTACGGAATGCGTGCACATGCAGTACAGAACCATGATCAATGCAGTGCATGCATGATTTACTAAAAAGCAGTGCACGCCTCGACATTGAAAAAATACTTACGACAGAAAAATACAAAGAAAAAAATTGACCACCCAGGTGCTACCGGCCCCAGCCAGTCTCGTAATAGGTCTGCGCCCACAGAAGGCGAGTCGTTCTGAGTCACAATGCATGGGGTCGACCACACATGGGCCCATAGGTCAGAGAGCATAGAGCAGCGAGCGCTGTGTATAAGCACCCAAATAAGTAACTAAAGGAGTTCGACCGATATGCCTCACCAGCACTTATAAACAGGTCGGGCGCGCCTTCCGCGGGCGACGTGGGACTAAATATTAGAGCGCACACAAAGCGCACCGGGAACCATCCATGCTCACAGGCCGACTTGGGCCCAAATGCGTCTTCACTACCCGAGCACAGGGCCAAAAAACAAAAGAGAGGCCACTGAAAATTAAAAAAAATCCCACATACCATACACAAACACAGGCCCAACCATGTGTTCTGCAGTTCGTCGTGATATGACAATGCAGTTTGCTATTTTCAAGTAAGCAGTCCTGTTGCTTCTCAAGTGCATTCGCGTACACTGAATCAGAACCAATCCACCACCTAACACCAACCACAACATTTATTACTTACATTGCTCAATTGGTTGCATAAAAATGTATCCATTCGTGCTCCAGACTAACACAACTCCTCCCCCCGTTCCTCATTTTCTTCAAATCGTAGATCTAGGGTTCATCCCATCCCCAGCTCTTCTCTGGAATTCCATTGAACCCGCCATGGACTGTAAGTGCGGGTGTTTCGCAAGGATGGCGCCGGTAGCGGACACATGCATGTACGCAGAAGGTCTAGAGCTCATCAACACCGAGTGGCGCAGCATGCTCGGGTGCCTGATGATACCCAACAGGGGGGTTCGTGCACCATTTCTTCATCGCCTCACAACCGCAGATCTGCAGGAAAGTTGGGTATGTTTTTCCCCTCACAATTTTGGACATAATCTACCCTGCAAATCCACATCTGAATATATAGTTCAATCAATTTGTTCAGTAGTGTCAACAAAATACAAAACAGAATTTGTATTGTTGTTCAGATTTGTTAGCTATTAAGACTAGATGCTTCCACCTATCTTTCTTCAGTAGGTATCGACACTAGTTAGATCAGAATCCCAACACACGAACAAAAAAAAGGGTTTGTAGATAAGTGTTGCAGTTCTCTTAACATGCTGGTGAAGTACACTATTACTGACATTGCAGTACAAGCATGTTGAAGTATAATATATATCCTAGTAAAACTAGGGGTCAATTGCGTATATAAGTTTGTTCATACATTCCAACTACTTTAGAAAATAGCAGTCATATGTATGTAACTATTTAAGTCAACATAAACAGACCATACTAAGTATAAAAGAAAAAAAAGCTTTTTACTTATAAAATTGTTTTTCCACCCATTCCAATATGCAGAAACTGCCATCCACAATAAAATTTCCTACTCCGAGTTCAGGGAAGGTTACTTTGGAGACAGAACACAAGAATGGGTATGCAGACATGCAAGCTGACTACCACATCGGCTCTGAAGACTGCATCAACATAACTACTGGTTGGAAAGATTTTGTCTCCTAGAATGGCTTTGAGGTCGGAGAAGTGGCCATGGTGTTTTTCTACAAAGAAGAAGACTCCATCAAGTTTACAATATTTGCACTCTAGGCTGTCTAATATGAAGCAACCAATATTTCTAATGCTTTGCTTATGCTATATGCTTTTAAAATTATTGCCATGAGACAATTTGAATGATGCCTATTTAAAGTATGCAACCTCAACTGCATCATTTTATCATACTTTTTAGACAAAGTTGTTGTTGGCAGTAACGCAGTTCTCTCAAACACATAGTGTGGTACTGATAATAAAAAAAGTAGCCCTCTGAACAGTAACAAGGAAATGCAATTGGTCGAAACTTTGCAGTTAACATATGATGTTCAAAACAATTCTCATAGTATGCAGTTCAAAAAAATTCTTATAATAACTATTCAGCTAACACAAGCGTATAATGGACCATCCATTCTAATAGCAGAATAGAACATTAACAACACTGCTAATGCAGTATGGAAATGCATATTATGTAGTCATCTAGAACACAGAATGTAGTTTAAGAAACGGAGAAATCTCATAAGCAGCCATAACCACTGTAATGCAGCTACATCGAAGTACACTACCAAAGAAAATGCAGTACACTATAACATATGCCACGACTACAACAAATAAAATTAAAGAAGTAAAACTATAGACATGTGATAGACTAACAGAGGTGTCAATTTCACTCGCACTTCCATAACTCGCCTAAAAATTGTAAAGCCACTAAACTATCGAAAATTCCCCCACAAAATTTTACATGGAAGACACGGCAACTGGACGAACAACATCAGCTTTCATTTAAAAATGTGATTCAAAAAATGACAATTGTACCCGCAATACAATGAATTCAAACTATAGCAATAGTAATTACAATATTCAAACACGCATGGACGGGCAAAATCAAAAAAATCAACAAGAACAGAGAAGCGGACGAAGCTCACCCGCCCACACAATCAAAATAACAAGAATTGAAAACTAACTCCTAAAAATTGACAAATTATAGAGTGAACGGACCAAGTAAAACAAACGCAATCAAAGAATTCCTACTAAGAAACAACATCTGAGCACAAAAATCGCATCTGACGCGAACACGAACGAACAGAGAAAGCTCATCCGCCAAATCCCTTGATTTGCAAGCACTCTAGTAGATTTTCCTGTAAATTAGAAAGAATAAAGCTAAAATGAGATGCAGACACAAACTGAATCATCCCGCAACACCCGATTCCACACAGAAAATGCAGGCGGAACACCAGAAAATGAAGCAGTTCTCCCGTGAAGCATTGCAGTGCCCAACGTAAAGAAGATGCATTTCACTTCTGTTGAGCGTGCAGTGCGGAAGTGTTATCAGAATAGTTATTCTGCTAATATTAGCCGAATAGACCGACAATTTTTGGCCTTTTCTAGTCGATCCCCTAAACTTAACGTTGTAAGCTTCAATTTGATCCAGTTCAAAGCAGGTTCAACCGAAAGTAGCATGCATTCAAACATAAACATAGATAGTTTGGCATAACCAACCATAAAACATAAATTTAAACTAAGCTACTCTAGCAATTTTTGGCCTTTTCTAGTCGATCCCCTAAACTTAACGTTGTAAGCTTCAATTTGATCAAGTTCAAAGCAGGTTCAACCGAAAGTAGCATGCATTCAAACATAAACATAGATAGTTTTGCATAACCAACCATAAAACATAAATTTAAACTAAGCTAAACTACTTTCGGTCGAAGTAGAGGTTGAGTCAATCCTTCCTCGTCATGTACGGTGTGCCGCGAGCCGGGCTTGGGCCGGTGCCATCGTCGGGGTTGTTGGGGAAGGCACTCCTCCACTCGTTGACATTGATCTCCTCGTCCTCGGGGCCCACCTCGACGCCCGCCATGCCGCCGCCTTCGACCTCGTCATTGGAGGAGAGCGTGATAACCTCGCCGCCCTTCGCGGCGCCGTCCTCGCCGCCTTTGACCTCGTCATCGGAGGAGAGCGCGATAACCTTGCTGCCCTCCGCATCGGCAAATATTGCCCGCTCCGCCTCCACGAGCTCCGGGTGCTGCCGACGGAGCTCTTGCATGTAGGCCTCGTCAGCGGCCTCGGCCCCGAGGCGCTCCCATGCCTCACGGTCCTCCCGCACCATAGCTGAGCTCACCACCTTTGGCTCCGGTGAAACGAGGTCGACCGGAGGTGTGCCAATGGGGAAATTGAGCCTAGCCGCCACGCCGTGGTAGCGGACCTGCAAGGGGTCATACTCCATGGCCGCGAGCTCGGCCCTGTGGAAGCTACCGAGCCACCGGCGGCTGTGTCTCTCCTGATCTATAATCTCGGCGACCCACATCCCCCACCGTCGCTGCCGGACCCCGAGGTAGGACCTTGTCGGCTGCCGGGTCCGAGGGAGGACGGGGAAGTCCTTGAACCGGTGTAGGGGCGCGGCAGCGGGTGGATCAGGGGACCAACGACGACGGATCGAGCCCGCGGAGGACGACGGGGACACCTCGGCGGCCACCTCGCCTACGTCGGGTGAAAAGGCCATGATAAACCTCTTTTTGGCCATTGTCTCCTCGAGCTCCCTGGCACACAGGCCGAGGTTGAGGATGGAGGCACCGGCGATGGCGGCGACCTACCAATGGTTTCGAGGGTTGTGTGTGTCTGTGTGAGCGGAGGTTTTGGGGAGTGTGTGGTGTGTGTGGAGGGGGCGGGGGGGGGCAAGGAGGTGTTTGAGGACATACTGCGGCAACTAAAAATTTTACTAGGTGGGAGTAACAAGGTGGGGCTACTGAAAATTTGGATTAAGGGTGAGCAGTATTTTTGAGATTGCAAGGGATGCAGAAGCGGGAGTAAAATGCCAGGCTACTGAAAATTTGAATCAAGGGACTGAAGCAGAGCGGGAGTAACAGACATCGCACACGGTCTGCACATACTAATCGTGTGCTATCGAACACTAAAACCTTCTAGGCGGTAGATATTTTCGAGATTACGAGGCAGTAATATTTTTGAGATTGCGAGGGATGCAGAGGCGAGAGTATTTGGGGAGCGAGCTAGTGTGCTTGACACGCCGGCTGTGGATTGTAGCCGACGCTCCTTCTCGCATAAGCCATAGGCATACTATACACCGACGGTGCTCTAGGATATCTTCTACTACATCTCACACGGTTGGTGATAATAAACTATGTGGAATCTACTTGATTTTTCATCTTGATTTGAATTACATAATGGGGTCACAGCGGCAATGGACGGTGTTTAAATTGCTAGAACTTTTATCTGTAGTGAACATGCAACTATATGTGTGTCGTAAAGTAATTGGAATTATTCAGGGTCCGTTTGGACATTTTATACATTAAACTGGTTTTCTAGCCATTTCAGGGGCACAATTCAAAATTAAACTAAATGCACATTCTCTGGTGCATATAAATTTGTTATAAAATCAAATTTGTGTCCTTGGGCGCATGCTTAGGTCCCATGCAAGAAATGGGAATGAATTTCAAACATCAGGGCACTGTTGATTGCCGGCAAAACATTGAGATACCTGGTTTTCAAATTCCAGTAAATCCAGAACTCGTCTGAAATTCATAAAACTTGGCATGATATCATGGAGCGGCATCAACATGTCGTGGTAAAAAACGGTCCCATTTGGGGCAAGTTTGGGTATAAGCTTCTCACAAACCAGAGCTTCTCACAACAAGCTTGATGGTTTCAGTACGGAATGTGTCACCTTTGGGGACGAAACGATATCTGTTGCCACTTATAGCTTTCAAAAAAAATTAGTGTCAACATAGAACAACATGAGTGTTGTGTTAAGTTTTCGAATCTTTTGGGATTTGTTTGGACATTTTTATACATTAGCTGGGTTTTCTAGGCATTTTAGGTGCACAATTCAAAATTAAACTACATGCACATGCTCCGGTGCATATAAATTTGTTATAAAATCAAATTTGTGTCCTTGGGTGCATGCTTAGGTCCCATGCAAGAAATATGAATGAATTTGAAACACTAGGGCACTGTTGATTGTCGGAAAAACGTTGAGATACCTGGTTTTTAAATTCTAGTAAATCCAAAACTCGCTTGAAATTCATAAAACTTGGCATGGTATCATGAAGCGGCATCAACATGTCGTGGTAAAAAATTTATCCCAGTTGGGGCAGGTTTGGGTATAAGCTTCTCACAAACCAGAGCTTCTCACAACAAGCATGATGGTTTTAGTACGGAAAGTGCCACCTTCGGGGACGAAACAATATCCATTGCCTCTTATTGCTTTCAAAAAAATTCTAGTGTCATAATAGAACAATAGGAGTATTGTGTTAAGTGTTTGGAATTTTCGGGGTTCGTTTGGACATTTTTATACATTAACTGGGTTTTCTAGGCATTTTATGTGGATAATTCAAATTTGAAATACATGCAAATGCTCTATGCATATAAATTGGTTAAAAAAACAAATCTGTGTCCTTGGGTGCATGCTTAGGTCCCATGCAAGAAATGGGAATGAATTTCAAACCCTAGGGCACTATTGATTGCCGGCAAAACATTGAGATACCTGGTTTTTAAGTTCTAGTAAATCCAAAACTCGTCCAAAATTCATGAAACTTGGCATGGTATCATGGAGCAGCACCCGACATGTCGTGGTAAATTTTTCGTCCCATTTGGGGCAGGTTTGGGTATAAGCTTCTCACAAACCAGAGCTTCTCACAACAATCCTGATGGTTTCGGTACAGAACGTGCCACCTTTGGGGATGAAACGATATCTGTTGCCTCTTATTGCTTTCCAAAATTTTCTACTGCCAACGTAGAACAATAGGAGTCTTGTGTTATGTTTTGGAAATTTCGGGGTTCGTTTGGACATTTTTATACATTGACTGGGTTTTCTAGGCATTTTATGTGGATAATGCAAATTTGAAATACATGCACATGCTCCAGTGCGTATAAATTGGTTGAAAAATCAAATATGTGCCCTTGGGTGCATGCTTAGATCCCATGCAAGAAATGGGAATGAATTTCAAACACCAGGGCACTATTGATTGCCGGTAAAACATTGAGATACCTGGTTTTTTAATTCTAGTAAATCCAAAACTCACCTAAAATTCATGAAACTTGGCATGGTATCATGGAGCGGCACCCGACATGCCGTGGTAAATTTTTTGTCCCATTTGGGGCAGGTTTAGGTATAAGCTTCTCACAAATGAGAGCTTCTGACAACAAGCCTAATGGCTTCGGTATGAAACGTGCCACCTTTGGGGGCGAAACGATATCCGTTGCCTCTTATTGCTTTCTAAAATTTTCTAGTGCCAACATAGAACAACAGGAGTGGTGTGTTAAGTTTTGTAATTTTTCGGGGTTCGTTTGGACATTTTTATACATTTACTGGGTTTTCTAAGCATTTTATGTGCATAATTCAAATTTGAAATACATGCACATGCTCAAGTGCATATAAATTGGTTGAAAAATCAAATCTGTGCCCTTGGGTGCATGCTTAGATCCCATGCAAGAAATGGGAATGAATTTCAAACACCAGGACATTGTTGATTGCCGGCAAAACATTGAGATACCTGATTTTTAAATTCTAGTAAATCCAAAACTCATCTGAAATTCATGAAACTTGGCATGGTATCATGGAGCGGCACCCGACATGCCATGGTAATTTTTTTGTCCCAGTTGGGGCAGGTTTAGGTATAAGCTTCTCACAAACCAGAGCTTCTCACAATAAGCCTGATGGTTTCGGTATGGAACGTGCCACTTTTGGGGACGAAATGATATCCGTTGCCTCTTATTGCTTTCCAAAATTTTCTAGTGCCAACATAAAACAACAGGAGTGTTGTGTTAAGTCTTGGAATTTTTCGGGGATCATTTGGATATTTTTATACATTAACTGGGTTTTCTAGGCATTTTATGTGGATAATTCAAATTTGAAATACATGCACATGCTCTAGTGCATATAAATTGGTTGAAAAATCAAATCTGTGCCCTTGGGTGCAAGCTTAGATCCCATGCAAGAAATGGGAATGAATTTCAAACACAAGGGCACTGTTGATTGCCGGCAAAACATTGAGATACCTGGTTTTTAAATTCTAGTAAATCTAAAACTCATCTGAAATTCATGAAACTTGGCATGGTATCATGGAGTGGCACCCGACATGCCGTGGTAAATTTTTTGTCCCATTTGGGGCAGGTTTAGGTATAAGCTTCTCACAAATGAGAGTTTTTGACAACAAGCTTGATGGTTTCGGTATGAAACGTGCCACCTTTGGGGGCGAAACGATATCCGTTGCCTATTATTGCTTTCTAAAATTTTCTAGTGCCAACATAGAACAACAGGAGTGGTGTGTTAAGTTTTGGAATTTTTCGGGGTTCGTTTGGACATTTTTATACATTTACTGGGTTTTCTAAGCATTTTATGTGCATAATTCAAATTTGAAATACATGCACATGCTCCAGTGCATATAAATTGGTTGAAAAATCAAATTTGTGTCCTTGGGTGCATGCTTAGGTCCCATGCAAGAAATGAGAATGAATGTCAAACACCCTGCCACCGTCACTCGGCCGCAAACATTGAGATACCTGGTTTTTAAATTCCAGTAAACTCCTCTGAAATTCATGAAACTTGGCATAGTATCATGGAGCGGCATCAACATGTTGTGGTAAATTTTGTGTCCCATTTGGGGCAAGTTTGGGTATAAGCTTCTCACAAACCAGAGCTTCTCACAACAAGCCTGATGGTTTCGTACAGAACGTGCCACTTTCGGGGACAAAATGATATCCGTTGCCTCTTATTGCTTTCCAAAATTTTCTAGTGCCAACATAGAACAATAGGAGTGTTGTGTTAAGTTTTGGAATTTTTCGGGGATCGTTTGGACATTTTTATACATTAACTGGGTTTTCTAGGCATTTTATGTGGATAATTCAAATTTGAAATACATGCACATGCTCCAGTGCATAGCAATTGGTTGAAAAATCAAATATGTGTCCTTGGGTGCATGCTTAGGTCCCATGCAAGAAATGGGAATGAATTTCAAACACCATGGGACTGTTGATTGCCGGCAAAATGTTGAGATACATGGCTTTTAAATTCTTGTAAATCCAAAACTCGTCTAAAATTCATGAAACTTGGCATGATATCATGGAATGGCACCCAACATGCTGCGGTATTTTTCGTGTCCATTTTGAGAGAAGTCGCACTCGAATAACAGCCAACAAAGGCATTTTGAAAAAATAGGTGCCACTTTAATATCTCAAACGTTTGTATAATTCAAACCGTGTATCTTATGGTAAGCATTCACGTGACCCCAGTGTCTTGTTTTTAATGGCTATGGGAGGTGTCGTGCGGATAGCTGCTTGACTGAACGAGAGGCGTGCAAGCACAGTCCGGTGCGCAGGCTCATCGGGAAGCATGCAAGTTGTTCAATGTAGGATCTGTGCATCTCTTCAATGCAAACGGTTCAGATTACGGTATGCAAATTAAAGCTAGACATTGGCGCTAAGCCAAGAGACACTGCGATTTGTCAAAATTTGCAGCTAAAAATCAATAGCACAATCTAATTTTTGCAACTGAACCAAACATCTGGGGGGTCGTGGCTCGGCCGAAAAGATTGAGAAACTTGGTTTTTTTAATTCTTGTAAATCCAAAACACGCTGAAAATCATAAAACTTGGCATGGTGTCATGACATGGCACCAACGTGTTGTGGTAATTTTTTTGTCCGATTTGTGAAGGCGCACACATTAACAATCAACAAAGTCATTTTGGAACAAGTGTTGTCACGTTACTAATCGGAAACACAAGTATTATTGAAACCATGGGCGTTCTACTTACCAATTACGTGCCGCCATGCGTCCCCTTTTTTTATTGGCTAGGTGGTGCAGTGCGGGGTAGCTATTTGAGTACGGGAGGCGTTCGATCCGACCCCTGCGCGTGCTCATCGGGAGGAGAGCCCTTTGACCTCTACCCCTGCGCACCTCCCTCCCAACGTCTCCATTAATGGCGCCCGAGCTCATGTTCTATGGCGTGCCTATATGTCTCACTGGACTAAGATTTAAGAGAGAAAAATGAAAATATGAAAAGAAAGTTTTTCACGGATCTTGATGTAAGATCCGACGGACCTATATAGCATAGTCTGCGACTTATAGCAAGCATGATGAATATAAGGATGATGACAGCGGATAATAATTATCTTACATATTTAGGAACATAATCAAAAAAATCCACACACTACAGAAAAAAGACACATCCGTGACATTTTGGGCCGAACAAAAAAAATTATGTCATACTTATGACACTTCTATGACGATAATTGTGACAAAACCCGGTATCATCATAGATGTGGTGGGCTCCTACTTCTATGACAAAAAATCATGACAGAAAATGGGCTTTTTGTCCTGGGCGGGCCAGAGACGCAGCTGCATGACATTCTTTGGGCCGTCCATGATGGAAAAAACCGTGCTAGAAGCGAGGGCGAGGAAAATTTTGGGGAGTTCCCGGTTACGGTGGGTGGTCGGGGGCCGAGCGATGCTCGTTTTCTTGTACACGTATGTGTGTGTTTGTGAGGCGTTGGCTCTAACTGAACCCGAGCGAGGCGTTGGGCTCTAACTGAACCCGAGCGATTGCACTACAGGCTACGTGTTACTGAACCCGAGCGATCGATCGATGGCTGTTAACTGAACCCGATCGAGCTATTCCTTCTCTATTGCTGCTAACTGAAGGCGATCGATGTTGCCTCTCTGGATGAACAGTGAGCGTTGCGGGGG
>NC_041385.1:436393352-436410092 GCF_002162155.2 Triticum dicoccoides | reverse complement strand
CTGGATGAACCAGACCCCGTGGTGTGGAGGGCTGGATGAACAGGACGACCCCGTGGAGGGCTGGATGAACAGTAGACGGTGGAGGGGTGCCCGTGGAGGGGTGGTTGAACAGTAGTCGGTGGAGTAGCGCGCGGTGGAGGCTGGATGAACAGGAGCCCGTGGAGGCTGGAGGAGGTCGACGGTAGCCCGTGGAGGCTGGAGGAGATCGACGGTGGAGATGAACAGTATCACTTGGAGTCCCGTTTTGCGGTACGCCACACCCCTCCCGATGAATAGGACCCCCGTTTCAACCGTAGTGCTCCAACACAAGTCCGTTTCGTCCATTTTGCGATACGCCACACCCCTCCCGACCAACAGGACCCCCGTTTCGACCGTAGAGCTCCAACACAAGTCCGTTTCGTCCGTTTTGCCGTACGACACAGCCCTCCCAAACAACAGGACCCCCGTTTCGACCGTAGTAGGTCTGTTTCCTCCGTTTTGCGGTACGCCAGACCCCTCCCAATGAACAGGATCCCGTTTTGAATGTAGCCAGTCAAACACAAGGTTGTTTCCTCCGTTCTGCGGTACGCCAGGCCTCGTTTCCATTGCCTGTTCCGTCCAAGCCCTCTCAATGAACACGACGACGCATTCCGTTTCGACCCAGCCGGTTGGCTCCCCATGAACACGACAACGATGATGTTTCTTTGTTCTGACCCAGCCATGTACACGAGCATGGCCATACGTATGCGCGAGTAGGCGTTCGAGACCCCGCCCGTATGTACACATACGTGGCCGTATTTTCTTTCTTGCACACTAGCCGTTGTACGTATGTGTACATGCTACGTGCGCGCCTCTACTACGACACGTGCGCGCCTCTACATTGACACGTGTGTGCCTCTACATCCACCAGTATATATGTACGTACATGTTCTCGACCAAAATGAAAACGCTACGTACGCTTCGACCAGGTGGGTCCCGACTGTCAGGCACTTCCTTGCGTGCGAAGATGTAACTGGTGGGTCCCAGCAGTCAGGGGGGCGAATCATTTTTTTTGCCCACACGCACTTCCTTGCGTGCGAAGGTGTAGCTGGTGGGTCCCAGCAGTCAGGGGGTGAATTTTTTTTTTCGGACGCACTTCCTTGCGTGCGAAGATGTAGCTGGTGGGTCCCAGTAGTCAGGGGGGCAAATCGTTTTTTTTCGGACGCACTTCCTTGCGTGCGAAGATGTAGCTAGTGGGTCCCAGCAGTCAGGGGCGAATCATTTTTTTGTGAAATACGGTGGCCCATCCGGTGGGTCCCCGCTGTCAGGTGGAGGAATAATTATTTTGTGCATAATAAGGAGGCACTTCCTTGCGGCTGCCGTGGACCCAGCTGTCAGCCTCTCCACGTACAGTCCACGTCCGATGGAAGTCGTTCCTTGACCACGTTGACCACGCCGCACCGAGAGCACCACGGCAGTGGACGACGGCAAGGCCTAGGAAGGGGACAACGCAGAGCCGGGGAAGATGCAGTAGTGGATGCACATGCGAAGAGGAGTACGAGGGTTCACTGGTTCGGCTGTGTTGTTGTCGCCGCAGAATAATAGGGAGTGTGGGTGAGTGGAGGGATGGCATGGCCAGCGGTGGGAGTAGTAGGGGGCGGTGAGGCCTCCGCGGCAGCACAGCCAGCCACGAGAGGCAGGAGCAGGCAGCACGACTGGCACTGCTTTGGGCGGCTGGAGCAAGAAGACCAGAGGTTGAAGAAGCACGACGGCCGTTGGATGAACATCGTACGGTCACCGCAGCTAGAATCGTTTATATTCACTAAGTTGACAAAGCCCTTGGTACGTCAACTTAGTAGGCCCACAGGTCAGCTTCCGAAACGGTGCGCCCTAGATGTCAGGGGGAGGAATCATTTTTTGGGCGGGTGAAGCTAGAATATCCGAGATTGAAGAAGAAGCACATCATCTGTTGGATGGACATCCAACGGCCACTGCTGCTAGAACCATGTGTTGACTATAAGTTGACAAAGTCTTGCATATGCGTCAACTCTATTTTTTAGGGGACGCATCAACTTAGTAAGGCCAGAAGTGTGTGGCAGAGAACTTATAGCCCATTTGAGATTTGTAAGAATGTGCAACCCATTTTTGAATTCTAATGGAATTTACTACAGCCCATTTACAGTTTGTTAAAAGTACAGCCCATTTCAACCAACCGTTCAAAACAGAATTCAATAAAATTTCCCACATTTTGATGGGATCCGAAATATTTTTATCCCGAAATTTCTAGTCAGATTAAATACAATTTCAATATAAATTTATATTACATAAAAATCCAATGAAATATTGCACTCGCAACAATTAATGAAATTAAAATTTTCAGTATCCAAAATAATATTTTATAAAGTAATTACGTGTTTGGTGCATTTTTTATAGTCACTACCCAGTTTTTATAATTACATCCCATTTATTATTTCTTAAAGCACATTTTTCTTGTTAAGCCTAATGCATCCCTCCTATGAAAGATTTACAGCCCAGCGGGGCAGAGAATAACAACTTGACCTTGCCTGGGTGTTCCTAAAAAAAAGTATAGCTGGCCTAGCCATTTTCAGCTTGAAAAAAATTAATATCTGGGCTCGATATCTGGCCTGGGCTAGACGGGCCACAACCCGCCCAGTTAATACCTACAGCGATGTTTTCGTTGTTGTTCAGAGGAGAAAAATTAATATCTGGGCTAAACATCAAAAATCTCTTCAGTGCTCACACCTCAAAAACACAAATACTGCTCGAGCTGCTTGGTCCCAGCTGTCGGCCGCTCCTTGTGCAATTCTCTCGTTTATTTACTAGTACATAGGTTGACAATGGTTTGGGACCGTGATGTCAGGAAACCAGAAGGAAGCAAAATAAATTATAGTTATATATATATATATATATATATATATATATATATATATATATATAAGGAGGCACTTGCGTACGTTAGGCTATGGCCCTGGTGGGTCCCCATTGCCATCCTCTCCAAGTAAAGTCATCTCCTCGCCCGCGCGTGCTTTCCGCCCGAAACAGTCAGCACCGCCCACCCCTATTCCCGGTGCAGGCAATTGCTCCGCCTTCAAACAACACAAGTGTCGTCTGTCCGTCCATCTGCCGCCCACATTAATGATACGCGGTTGCCGAGGCGGCTACTCCGGCGCCACACGTCCGTCCCTCCGCCGCCCACCATTGCTATATAAACTGCTGCGCTGGCCATAGCCGCAGTCATCCGCATCCGTTCCCTTTCTCCTAGTCCACACCACTACTGCCCACCATGGCTTCCTCGCGCTCCAGTGCTCTTCGGGACGGGGGTACGACGGACCACAAGGAGACGGCAGCCATTGCTACCGACCGGCTGGCCGGCAGGCAGCCGGAGAACGATGACGTCCCAATGGAGAACATGGTAGTCGACAATCCGGCGCCAACCCCCTCCTCCGCGCCATCCTCGCCGGTGCATTGCACCATGACCATCGGCGAGGCCTGTGCCCAATATATGGACAGGGTGAGGCAGATGCGTGAGGAGTAGTTTCGGGAGCCGCAGGCCGACGCCACCTACAACCACCATCTCCTCCAGGAGCACCTACAGACGGAGGAGCAGATAGCCGCGGAGTAGGAGGCGCTGCTCGACTCGTACCACTCCGCCCGCAAGGGCCGCCTCGAGCACTGGCGATACTGCATGCGGGTGGCGGAGGCTGTGGCCGCCTACAAAGAGGGCGATGAAGCGAGCGAGGCGTTGTTTGGCGAGATCGAGGGCGAGGCATAGGACAATGCAGGCTCCGACGAGTCACCGCTCCGCTGGCGTCGCCGAGGTCCCGTGGCGCCAACAACGAGGCAGAGGACACCGCCGGTTCCACCAAGGCCCTGCCCCGCCAACAACGAGGCAGAGGACATCACTGGCTCAGCCGAGGCCCCACCCTGCCAGCAACATGGGCAAGGATTTCCACCGATCCGCCGAGGCGACGCCCTCCGGCAACGAGACAGAGGACATCGCCGGCTCCGCCCCGCTGCCAACGAGGCTACGCCACACAGAAAACAAGGAAGAGTAGAACACGGTAGGTCATCGCCGCTCGGGTCCAAGTAAGGCCACCACTGCTACCCTCCGGTTGAAGCCAAGCTAGGCGGGTTGACCGTTGACGGTCGGTTAGCTTCTTGGCGGTGATGTGGAGTCGGAAAGTTGCGCTGGAGAAGAACGCTGCTTCTACTTAACTGCTGGTGCAGTTAGCTGACTGACACATGGGCCCAACAGGCCACATGTTAGTTACACAACTGCACCTACAGTTAAATCGCTGAAGCTTCTGTTCGTCTCAGCGAGACACCGGTGGGTAGCTTCGGTTAATTAATTATACCTCCAGCGTACCCCTTTTTAGTTGAAGAATGTATGAAATGTAATGAAATTCGGCATGTTTATATGAAATCCGACCAGGTATGAATGAATTTATTTCGATTAGTTCGAATTCCTGTATCACTGGCATTGGATGAACATGCAAAACAATACGTACTAGCATTATTCCCAGGGTGATCACCTGGTTTGCAGCAGTTTCACATGTACTCCCTCCGGTCCTTTCTAGTCTGCATACAAGTTTTGTCTGCAGTCAAAGTATCTCTACTTTGACCAATCTTATACAAAAAAGTATGCACTTTCACAATGTGCGAAGTAAAAAGGAACAAAAGAAGTACAAAGAGTTTGAGCAGCTTTTTAGCGTTTATGTACATTGCAATCAAACACACAGGCTGGCAATTCATAGAGAATATTCAAAACAATCGATGATTATGCATCTCAGCGACTCACATGTCAGAGGCAATATTTACTTCACAACTAAAGAATAAAGAAAAAATTGATCGACGCTGCTGACAGCAAAGGGCGTCCCATTCGAAAATATCAAACGCATCTCTTGCTAAAATCAATGAGCGAAATTTGACAAGGTTTTCCCATTCCAAAATATCAAATGCCTATGATTGTGGAATGGGAAGGGTTTGCCATCAGTTCGGACATTGACATGGCACCTCGTGCTAAATAAAGCAATTGTTCTTTTTGTGCAGTTCCGCCAAAATCAACCAAATTCGCGTGTAGCTTGTATGATTTCGCCCTTATATGTTGCAACGCCTTGAACTTATCGGCACCTCCCTTCTTGTGGTGGAAATGAATGATTCGATGTATTCATGAACATTTTGTGCAGTTCCATTGAAATCAAGCTGAGCACCCTTGTTTGCACAAATACAAAAAGTGATTAGTATAAAGCAAACTATACTATGAATTGACAGTTTAAACAGGCACCTATATGGTCCATGTAGAGCACACTTTTAGAAAAATGGAACTCACCAGAAAGAATCCTAGAACAACATTGTACTCGTGCATCACAGCAAAAAAATGGAGATTTGTCAGTCCTTCTGAGCTGAAGTTAGTTTGGTCTTGTGGGGAGTAATGTAACCATCCTTCAACTGCTCCTTCTGATGAGAAGATAGACATGGCTTCTTCATCCTGGCATAATCAGAACTAGTCACTTCACGTACTCCATATTCTTCTTCAGAGGAAGATGATCATGTTGTGCAAAGACAAGAGGACTACTAAATGCTAGCATCCCTGTTTGCTCGAAAAAAAAGGAAAGGAAATATTTAAAACAACACAGATGAAGCACTTCTCAAGGACAATACCACTTTTTCATGACAGTATCTAAATAGTAGCACAACACCAATAGAGATGACAAAGCTCAATCATATGGATGAAATCAGTGGGCGAGTACCAACCTTTGTCAGGAGGCTTATTGTGTAGAGCATACAGATGAAGCACTTCTCCGGAACCATCTGTTGCTATCTACGGTGGTGGCCATGCTTACTATATACCCCTCGATTAGTTTAATGTTTCCAACATCTTCTTGTGCAGTTCCACTAAAATATATGGTATCTTCAAAGAAGATCCCTATTTGCACAAGTAGAGATAATTACGTATTGCATTAAGAGTGGCATCAAATCAGTGGCAAAACAATTGCTCGTTCCAGCCATAGCAATAAGTTAAGATGCAAAACTATATCATTACTTGTGTCATCACAGTTCTAGTGCTTCATTACAGCACCGGGAGTTGATTTTTGTTTTTCTTCCGCTTGTTCTTCCCCTTCATCACTTGGTTCAATAACAGACAAGCTTCGCCTTCAATGTAAGATTTGGCATGTCAATTAGGGAGCAAAAGTATAGTATTAAACTTAATTTTCTGATGAAAGTGGCAAAATACAGGCCAACAGTTGTGAAATATCCTTATCTTACCTTAATGGGATATTACGGTGCACATACAAATTGGAAGTCTTGTCTCCATTTGTGCAGTTCACTAAAATCAAGCAACATTATCGTACAAGTAGCACAACATATGAAAGCACACTGCACAATCATGTGAAAGAAGGCTAGTACTGACCTCTCATGATGCGGAATTCAAACAACTCACAAGAAGAAGATCTGAACCAAATTTGCCAACACGGATAGGAAGTAAGATCTCCTTTTGTGCAGTTCCACTAAGATCAAGCAATCAAGCAACATTGTCGGTGTGACATTTTGGTTGAACTGCACAAAACACTCTTAAAACAAAAGTGTTTTGTGCAGTGCAACAAAAGGTCACAATGGCAACGAGGTGAAGTAGATAACCCTGTTTACACAGAGGTGCAAAGGAAACAATTAGTGGTCAATAACGATGGATGACACAGAAGCCAACAAAAAGAAGCATCTACCTTATCTAAATGGGAAAGAAAGCAATACAATAGCATTTCTCTAACGGTGGCATTGATTAATATTAACATAGAGATTATATTAACAATAAAATTCGTTAAACATGTAATTTTCTTTTAACTATGGAATTGTATCAATTTTCCAGCGGCATTATTAGAGAGTGTTTGATTACAGGGACATTTTGGTGTAGGGACTAAAAAACTATGTGTCAGTCCCATCTAAATCAAACACGAGGGACTTTTAGGGACTAAAAGTGGGCATTTGGGACTAAAAAAGAAGACTCTGAGGGAGTCTTTTTGGGACTTTTTCCAACAGTTGCCCCTGCCACGCATCGCACCTTGTCTCTATTAGTTCATTACTAGGGGTAACATGGTCTTTTAGCATGTCATTTAATAACCTCTAGTCCATGTTTAGTCCCTGGAACCAAGCAGGTAGGGACTAGGGAGTTTTTAACCAAACAGGGCCTTAGATTAACAACAGCTAATGAGTTGCACGGGACAGTGGACGCACCAGCACCATGTGCATCTACCGATGTACTGTGGTCATGCACAGTCTATTGCAACAAAGAACAAACAACCAAGCAGCATATTTGTGTTGGTCCCAGTTTTGTTATCTTTAGACACCTTTCCCTCTGTGAGCGCAGCAAATCTAGTCCTGCTCAAACTCTACAGCCTTGTCCCCCAAAACAAAAGATCAGTTCGTTACAGATGTGCGTACTGCGTTTGTCATTGTTTTCCCTTTTCGACCAACGTAGGTGCTGGATAGCCAGTTTGTACTAGTACTTTCGCCCCTTCCTTTCCTCTTTGAACCACGTCCTAGATTTATGCGATACAACTTTCCCCACTACTTTCCCCCATTCCTTTCCTCTTTGAACCACGTCCTAGATTTATGCGATACAACTTTCCCCACTACTTTCCCCCATTCCTTTCCTCTTTGAACCACATCCTAGATTCATGCTATACAACTTTCCCCCTTCATTTCCTCTTTGAACCACGTCCTAGATTCATGCTATATACAACTTTTGCCACTACTTTCCCCCACTCCTTTTCCTCTTTGAACCATGTCCTAGATACATGGTATAATGCAGCTAGAGCAATGCACGTGGAGTAAGTAAATTATACCTTAAGGTTCTTGGGGCGTGGTTCGGTGGGCGACGAGACGGCTGCGGAGAAGAAGGGGTCGGAGGCCCTCCCGCGCCGCCGCTGGGTGAAAGTGAACAGCTGCGCCGGTAGTGGATTCCCCCCCTCGCCGACGGCGACAGCATTAAGCCTCCTTCCCTTCCCGGCGGACGGATCATGCCGGCTCTTTGAGCAGCAGTGAGGGGAGAGAGAGGCCAATGAAGTCTTGTTTAGATCTGGAGTGGGTGAGAGAATTTGAAGAGAGCAACTACAAGCACTGAGGCTCCAACGTGTATATATATACTGGAGAGAGAGTGTGAAGCGTGCAAACCCTAGAAAACAAGTGTCGAGGCTGCAGCTTATACATGATGAGGTGATTATACGGTCACTACGAGATCGTATAGCTCCGTATCCATCCATTTTGACCAGTCAAAGAATCCTCCTCGCACAAATTATGCTCAAGTGTAGTTATCGAACCCGAGACCTCAAGTTTGATGAGTGAACAGGCTAACCAGCTACACAACCCTCACATTATGTTCAACGAGAGGAAAATAACCTTTTATACATTCCTGCATTCATGTGACAAGCATGCCGTGTTTTTTTTGTGTGTGTGGGAGTCATTGGGATTTCAATCATACTCGTGTCATGTGGCTTTGGTGGTAAGACTATCCACAGTGGTGCAGAAATAATGCAGCCTTAGTCACCTTACCTCTCTCCAGGTAGTACGTTGGGTCCCACCAGTCAGAGGGTGAAACAAACAAATTAATAAGAAAAATTAAAAGCGCCAGCGGTGTATCTTACCTCACACATCTCGCTACTGCTCGGGAACACTGTCCAATTGATCCCTCTGTTCACTCACGTACTATTTTAAGTGAATCCTTATTATAACATGCACACAATTTTGGGCACTTGTATTCGACTTAAGTCAGTGTGCCACCGTATCTCATATACTTACTACTCCCTCCGTCTAGGTGTAATAAGTCACGTTAGAAGGTGCAACGGGACCAGGGTGCGTGCGTGTGCGCGCACGTGTGTGTGTGTGTGTGTGTGTGTGTGTGTGTGTGTGTGTGTGTGTGTGTGTGTTTAACAGCATGTGTGTGTTAGAGAGAGCGACAAATCGACCTACTCCTATAGAGAGATGGTGTGTAGTGTACGATTTTAGCCGCGAGAGTCGGTGCATCCTCTCGTTTCCGAGTGTGTCCGGTAGGGACATGCGGACAGCTGCCACGCCCGCTCCTGACCAGCCTGGCCCACCCAAAGCCCCTCCATCGCCCGCGCGCGCTTCCCGCCTGAAACGGTCAGCACCGCTCCAAAGAATCGGTGCCGCATTCATGCCCGGGCAGAGCGGACGCGACCTCTCACTGGCGCAAGAGTGATGGTTGCTTCGTCCGTCCAACTTATTGCTGGGTCTATGTGATTTGATGGCTCATTGGTCTTTATTATCGAGGTGGTAGGACTGCTGGATGTCCCACGCATTCGGCGAAAGGAGGTACTACTAGATTACAATTTTCTCCATTCTTACAGCGGAGGAGTGCAAGAGCAGTGAAAACACGCAGGCTCAGTGATTACATGGCCCACCTCACACTATCACCGTGCGACACCTAACTCTTTACATAGTACTCCCTCCGTTCCTAAATATTACTAGATGAGTCCCCACGCGTTGCCGCGGAACAGCCATACATCTCTCTACGCAAAATTATCGATTTCATAGAACTAAAAAAACTCTATAACTGCATGACAAATGTGGTAGCCAAACTAAATAAACTCCCATCATCATTTAGATCATCCCACGTAAGGAAAAAAGATCAGCCAACTACTACTGCATAATGGGATTATATTTTTCTTTTTGACATGTTAATGGGACTTAAAAGCTCACTTACATGCATGCTACCGGTGCATGCTTGCATGCAGACATGTTGATGTGATTTAAAACCCACTCACATGCATGCCATGGTATTTCTGCATGCTTGCATGTGGCTTAGTGCGGAGCCTCTCAATGTTTAGATTAGACGGCTATTATGGACTGATTTAGTTCATCTAACGGCTACATTAATTTTGATGATGTGGCTCAAGGAGAGGATAGAGAATTCCTAGTAGTGGGGGCTAGCTATTACTAGTAGATAAGTCTTTGTAGAGATTCCACTAGGTGAACTACATACGGAACAAAATGAATGAATCTACACTTAAACTGCATCTATATAAATCTGCATGTGGTTCATGGTGAAATCTCTACAAAGACTTATATTTAGGAACGGAGGAAGTACTAGTATAGTAGGTACTGTAATTTATCAGCGAGATAAATTTGTACAATGCAATGAAGCTTCCAGCTTCTGTTACATGTATCTTGCGTCCAAGGTTGCCCGTTGCAACATTTCATCAAATACAAAGGAGACTAACATGCATGCTATTGCATCTCAATGATTGACAGATCATAGCAAATATGTACTCCCTCCGTTCCAAAATAAGTGTTTCAACTTTGTGCAAACTTTAGTACAAAGTTGTACTACTACTAAAGTTGACACTTATTTTGGAACAGAGGTAGCTAAATAAAAAAAGATCCATCCAGTCCCTAGCCCTTGAACCGTGAACCCTAACCAGGCTTCAATTTGCCGGCAATGTTCGAGCTTCCTAATAAATGAAGTTTGCAACCTTTTGACCATTGGATCATTTTGTGCAGTTTCACCAAAATCGAGATGAGCATCCCTGTGGCAAAGAAATTGAAGAAGCGTGATTAGAATAAGATTACTGGGACTAGTTGATGAGACATAAACTCATCACAAATACATTACATTGAAGCTACTAGAGGTATGTGCAGGGCAAAGAAGTAGAGAAATATCCATAGGGAGTGATGTGGGCAGTTGGAGCAATGGTGCAAGCCGGCTGTAAAGGGAGTTGTACCTGAGGGACGTAGCTCAACCTTGAGGAGGGCGGCGGGAGGCGGCAACTTCCCACATCGCGACAGTGAGCAAGGGACGAAGGCAATCTCACCATCTTTGTGAGAGAGAACGGCAGGGGCCCCTGATCGGGAAACGCCGAAAGTGGGTTTTCGCCGTCGGCGACAGGGACCGCATCTAAACTAAGCATCCATCCCTTCCCCCAGCGGACGTGATCCGCCGGGATGTTAGAGATGTGGCCATAGTTGTTTTGTGCGAGAGAGTGTGAAGAGAGCAACCCCAGCAAGCAACCGTGTAGGCTGGTGAGGTATTCCTGCATAAGGGGGTATCCGGACAGCCGGCCTATGTACTTTGGCTGGGCTGTTGGACTATGAAGATACAAGATTGAAGACTTCGTCCCGTGTCCGGATGGGACTCTCCTTTGCATGGAAGGCAAGCTTGGTGATTCAGATGTAGATCTCCTTCTCTGTAACCGACTCTGTGTAACCCTAGCCCCCTCCGGTGTCTATATAAATCGGAGGGTTTGGTCCGTAGGACAACAACAATCATACCATAGGCTAGCTTCTAGGGTTTAGCCTCTACAATCTCGTGGTAGATCAACTCTTGTAATACTCGTATCATCAAGACCAATCAAGCCGGAAGTAGGGTATTACCTCCATCGAGAGGGCCCGAACCTAGGTAAAACATCGTGTCCCCAGTCTCCTGTTACCATTAGCCTTAGACGCACAATTCGGGACCCCCTACCCGAGATCCGCCGGTTTTGACACCGACATTAGTGCTTTCATTGAGAGTTCCTCCGTGTCATCGCTGTAAGGCTTGATGGCTCGCCTCATTGTCAAGGACAACATCACCATTGGGGGAGCCCTGGCCCTAGGCCAAACTCTCCAGCTGGGCGGCTTCGTCATGACCGCCGGATCGGCTGTCACGCCGAAGATGACTTCTCAGGTCGTCAAAAACAGCCTCCACGTCAATTTGGAACTCGCCGAACAGATGGAGCTGATGGAGCTCTCTTCCCTTAATGAGCTCTTGGATCACATCACCGCCCTGGGCGTCGCTACGGACTATGACCTGATCGGGCTTAAACCCGACCAAAGGGAGATTCACTCTTTGTCGGTCACCCATGAGATAGCGGTAGTGGAAGAGCATCACATGAACCCTCCTTCTATTTTGAGGACGAACTATGTCCGGATTTCCGAGATCTCTGAGCCAGACACCCTCTCGCGGGAGGACATGTCCCAAACCCCGAATTCAGAGTCGGGTAGCGGGCCGAAGAAATTGGGCAACATCCCGGCGCCCAAGCCGTTAAACTCGGAAGCTTCTTGGCCCCTGGGTCTTGGATTGGGTCAGAATTCAAAACCACCCACCCACCTAGATTCATTCAATCTTTTGCATATCAGACAAGAGCCCCAAGAGACAGTACATCATTACTGGGCCAGATTCCTCCTTGTGATAAACAGGGTCAAGGACTGTCGCGAGGAAGACGCAATCTCCCTCTTTTGCAAAAATTGCACGGACAAAGGGATCCTCAACGCTATAAGTCGCCGTGACATAGTACACTTTGCTGACTTAGTGGCCATAGTGCAAAAATACTGCGCAATCGAAAGCACTTGGAAAACCCAAGAAAACTTCTGGGACAATCGGGCCCTAACCAAGCCCTTCGTCCGAACTAAAAGGGCAAACTCTCGAAAGTTACCCGATTCAATTACCAAAAAACCAAAGCTCGATACAAGGCGGGGAACCGTATTGGAGGAATTGCTCAATGGGCCTTGCAAACTTCACAACACACCGGACGCCACGCCAACTCATAGCCTTACAGCATGTTGGATACTCCGGCAGGTAGCAAAGAGCGACGAGGGTCACCTCATAAACCATACAGAGGAACAACATCCCGCCGAAAATAATAATACGGGATTAACAGTCTTCGAGACTTCCGCCTGAAATAATAGGCGCAAGCGAGCTCAACGCAGCCTCGCCGAAGTTTTCCATGTGGCAACAATAAATCCATGGAACGACACGGCTATAACCTATAATGCCAGTGACGAACCTCAATTCTGAACAGTCTAGGCACCAGCCGCGTTGGTCCTTAGTCCAATCATAGACGGCTTTAGGCTCACTAAAGTGCTCATGGACAGTGGAAGCGGACTAAACCTCATCTAAAAGGAAACCCTCAACAAGATGGAAATTGACAAGAACCGCACTGAGCGAAGTAGCACAACCTTCAGGGAAATCATCCCTAGTCGGGAGGCGCGATGTGCAGGAAAAATCACACTGGATGTGGTATTCGGCACGCTGGATTACAGGTCCTAAGAAATTACATTCCAAGTGGCCCCGTTCAGCAGCGGATACCATGCCCTCTTAGGGCGGGATGCATTCACGAGCTTCCAAGCTATACCCCATTACGGATACATGAAGCTCAAAATGCCCGGGCCCAATGGCATAATCACTCTAGCTAGTGATCCGGACGTCGCACTCTGCGCCGAAAATAAAACTGCCGCACTAGCCGTGGAGGCATTATCAGAAGCCCTCGCGACCGAAGAACTGACGACGCTGCATGCCACAGTGGACAGAGACGACGTGATACTCGACAAGCGACCTAAGTCCACCTCTTTCAAACTCGCGGACGAGATAGTCAAATTCCAGGTCCATCCAACGGACCCTACAAAGACAGCTTCCATTGGGACACAGTTGAACCCCACAATAGACTCCGCACTACGAGATTTCCTGAGGATAATTGGGATATTTTCGCCTGGCATCCTTCAGACATGCCGGGCATCCCACGTAGGCTGGCCGAACACAACCTCAATATTCTGAAGGGATACAAGCCAGTCAAGCAGACTCTTAGGTGCTTCTCAGAGCCCAAGCGGCAAGCTATGGGACAAGAGCTAGCCAAGCTACTCGAGGCCGGATTCATCAGAGACATAAAACATCCGGATTGGCTAGCAAACCTGGTAATGGTACCAAAGAAGGACAAATCCTGGCGCTTATGTGTCGATTTCAAGGACCTCAATAAGGCTTGCCCCAAGGATCCCTTCCCCCTCCCCCGCATTGATCAAATCATCGACGCCACCGCAGGACACGACTCATTGTGTTTCCTCGACGCATACTCCGGATACCATCAAATCAAGATGGCAGAATCCGATAAAGCTGCAACGGCCTTCATTACGCCATACGGCCCCTTCTATTTCAATACAATGCCTTTCGGGCTCAAAAATGCCGGCGCAACCTATCAACGCATGATTCATACATGCTGATACATCTCCGTCGTATCTACTTTTCCAAACACTTTTGCCCTTGTTTAGGACTCTAACTTGTGTGATTTGAATGGAACTAACCCGGACTGACACTGTTTTCAGCAGAATTGCCATGGTGTTGTTTTTGTGCAGAAAATAAAAGTTCTCGGAATGACCTGAAACTCCACAGAATGTCTTAGGATAATTAATAAAAAATCCTCGCCAAAGAAGAAGACCAGGGGGCCCACACCCTGTCCACGAGGGTGGAGGCGCCCCCCTGGGCGCGCCCCCTACCTCGTGGGCCCCCTGGTGGCCCTCCGACGCCAACTCCAATTCCATATATTGGCTTTCGGGGAGAAAAAAATCAGAGAGAAGAGATTAACACGTTTTACGATACGGAGCCGCCGCCAAGCCCTAATCTCTCTCGGGAGGGCTGATCTGGAGTCCATTCGGGGCTCCGGAGAGGGGGATTCGTCGCCGTCATCATCATCAACCATCCTCCATCACCAATTTCATGATGCTCACCGCCGTGCGTGAGTAATTCCATCGTAGGCTTGCTGGACGGTGATGGGTTGGATGAGATTTATCATGTAATCGAGTTAGTTTTGTTAGGGTTTGATCCCTAGTATCCACTATGTTCTGAGATTGATGTTGCGATGACTTTCCTATGCTCAATGCTTGTCACTAGGGCCCGAGTGCCATGATTTTAGATCTGAACCTATTATGTTTTCACGAATATATGTGAGTTCTTGATCATATCTTGCAAGTCTATAGTCACCTACTATGTGTTATGATCCGGCAACCCCGAAGTGACAATAATCGGAACCACTCCTGGTGATGACCATAGTTTGAGGAGTTCATGTATTCACTATGTGCTAATGCTTTGTTCTGGTTCTCTATTAAAAGGAGGCCTTAATATCCCTTAGTTTCCAATAGGACCCCGCTGCCACGGGAGGGTAGTACAAAAGATGTCATGCAAGTTCTTTTCCATAAGCACATATGACTATATTCGGAATACATGCCTACATTACATTGATGAACTGGAGCTAGTTCTGTGTCACCCTATGTTATGACTGTTACATGATGAACCACATCCGGCATAATTATCCATCATTGATCTGGTGCCTACGAGTTTCCCATATACTGGTTCTCGCTTATTTATTTTTCCGTTGTTACTGTTACAATCACTACAAGATACCAAAACATTACTTTTGCTGTCCTTACTTTTGTTACCATTACCACCACTATCATATTACTTTGCTACTAAACACCTTGCCGCAGATACTAAGTTTCCAGGTGTGGTTGAATTGACAACTCAGCTACTAATACTTAAGAATATTCTTTGGCTCCCCTTGTGTCAAATCAACAAATTTGGGTTGAATACTCTACCCTCGAAAACTGTTGCGATCCCCTATACTTGTCGGTTATTGTCACATCCCTAGGTTCTGGCATTGCTCTAGGTTAGCTTCATGTGTGCATCATGTCTATATTTTTGAAACTTGAATTGAGGAATATTGGAAGCCTCAAAACCCTAAATAAAAGAGGGGCAAAAACCCTAGAAATCTCATTCATTGCTCCAAAAGGCTCTTCTTAAATGTTTGATAATTTTTGGTAAGGGTTCTGGTCCCAACCAAAATATTGAACATTTTTAAGGATTTATCTTTGGGACTTTGAATTTAAATCATTAGCTATTTGAATTTGAATTATATTCATATAATTAGAATATAATTTCAAATCCCCCTGAAATATTTTATGAGCTTTTGGAAAAGTCCATCTAGCCAAATAAAATTATTCAGAGGAGTTTTTGGCATTGTTTGAATTTGTTTAAAATTCAAAACAGTGGCAAAACGAAATTAAATAAAACAAAACAGAAGGAAAAAATAATAGAGAGAGAGAGAGAGAAGGACTTACCTGGGCCACTTACCTGTAGCCGGCCCAGCTGGCCAGCTCCTCCCGCTGGCCCAGCCCACCGCCGCCTCCCTCCCCTGTCGCCTTCCTCCTCTGCCAGAAGGACGGACACCGCGACACCGCCGCACGCGCCACCTCCACCCTGCTCGGCCACCTCCTGCTTCCTCCCTGGCCTCCCCAGCGACGCCCCGGACGACGCCACGCGCCTCCCCGACCCCTCTCACTTCTCCCTCACTCTTCTTCGCTCCTTCCCCTCCTCTGTTTCTCCCTCCCGCGAACACCCGAGCGAGTTCGTCGCCGCTGTTCACCATAGCCGCGGCCACCGCCTCCCCCTCTACCCCTCATCATGCCTGTGAGCTCCGTCTCGACGTCCCCGACCTCCTCGACGACCCACGAGGCCCCGGACGTGCTGCAACGCCGCCACCGATGTTTTTCCCCTCCTCGGCTGCCAGAGATCGACCTCGCCGCCCCGCTCAGCTCCGGCCTTCCCCGAGCCCGCTCCGACGCTGCCGCAACCACCGTGAGCTACCGCTCCTTCTCCCCCTCTCCGTTCTCTCGTTTGCATGCCGCAGCTGCCACTTTGCCGACGACCGAGAGCTCTTCGCCGCCGGCCATGTCGCCGCCGTAGCCACGGTTGCCTAGAACTGCAACCGAGCACGCAGCCGTGCTCAGTGCACCCCCAGGAGGCCATAGCACCCATCCGCACCTTCTGCTGTGCTCCCTAACGCCGACTCCGAGCTCACCCGAACTCCGGCGGCTACCTAGTTCGTCGCCGGCGCCGATTCCGGCCGCCCCGACCCCAACCGACTCCACAGGAAGACGCGGCGCTCTTCCAGCTATTCGTAGAGCCCCTCCTCCGTCCGTTTGGTCGCCGGAGCACGAAACCCGAAG
>NC_041385.1:436357781-436393282 GCF_002162155.2 Triticum dicoccoides | reverse complement strand
TTACCCCCCCTGCTGACACTGACATGTGGGCCCTAGTGCCCTAATCCTTAATTAAACTAAACTAAACCCCCCCTGTTTAACCTGTGACGCTGACATATGGGTCCCACAGGTCAGTTTGACCTGGACGGCGCCCGTTGACCTGCTGACGTCACTATGAGGTCATGCTGACGCAATAATTCCTTTCTGGAATTAAAATAAATTAGGAAATAATTTATAAATTCCAGAAAATGGTATAAACTTCTAAAAATCATAGAAATTCAACCGTAACTCCAAATTAAATAATTTATATATGAAAAATTATCAGAAAAATTCAAGGAATCCATCTGTACCATTTTCATGCATGTTAGAACAACTTATAACTACTGTTTAGGACAAATGAAGTGAATGGCATTTAAATAATCACATATGGAGTTTGAATTTGAACCTAGGATTCAAACCAACTCCATTTAACTTGTTGCTAGTTGCATTAGCCCAAAACACATTCATTTTGCCATGTCACGATCATGCATCATATTGTGCATTGCATTGATTGTGTTTCCTTCTGTGTTGCCGGTATTTGTCCCCTCTCGATAGACGTGTACCGACGATGTGATCATTGACACTGATGAAGACTCAATGTTATCTTCAGAAGTGCCAGGCAAGCAAAACCCCCTTGTTCATTCCGATAAAATCCCACTCTCTCGCTCCTGCTCTCTTTTACTGCATTAGGACAACAACGACATATTTGTTACTTGCTGCGGTAGCTGAACCCCTTTATCCTCTGCATGACCTGTCATTCCACAGTAATTAGATGAAACCCACTAGCATGAGTAGGAGTTGTTTGAGCCCTGATGTGCCTACTCATTCATGCTTGTTGTCATGCCTGCTACTGCTTAGAGTTGAGTCAGGTCTGATTCATCGGGGATGAATCAGAGGTGTGTGAACATGTCCTACGGTGTGTGAGCTAAGCGTGTGAACACGATTTGGTAAAGGTAGCGGTGAGAGGCCATGTACGAGTACATGGTGGGTTGTCTCATTGCAGCCGTCCTCAGGAACTGAGTTCTGTGTTTGTGGTCCATGACCAGTTACTACCACACATTGGGTTCCGGTAACTCGACCCCTCTCGACTTATTAATCAACATGATCTCTGTCCAGGAGTTGCAACTAGTTTCTGGCGTTTGTAGGTAGTGTTAGTAGTCTACCAAGTGGCACCCGGTACAGGTGGGCTTGGGACAGACTAGGCACAGTGGCACGGTGTACCAAGTGGCACCCGGTTGGTGGGCTTGGGAACCCTGCACACATCGTTTGGGGCCGTGAGCGACACCCCGGCCGGATCTCCTTGCGGATGGAACCCGAATAGGCGATAAACCTGGACTAGAGACTTGTTCGGTTAGTCAGGTCGTGGCGGACTCCCTCGCCCGGCTTCCGCTTGAAGGTTGCCGAGGTACAAGACGTGTACAGGGCGGTAAGTGGCGAGAGCGTGTGTGAAGAAGTACACCCCTGCAGGGTTAACATCATCTATTCGAATAGCCGGATTCCTCGGATATGGAAACTTGGACCCCATTGCATAGTTCATAGACAAGTGAAAGTGGATACTCTAAAATACGCAAGATAAGCGTGAGTGCTATGGATGGCGTTCTCGTAGGGAGACGGGAGCGGATCCATAGTGGTGTATTGATATGGTGAATATGTGGACTCGTGTGCGCCACCTCAAAAGAGTTACTTGCAGTCGTAGTTCAGGATAGCCACCGAGTCAAAGCTGGCTTGCTGCAGTCAAACTCCACCATCCCTTTGTTGATAATGATGCATATGTAGTTAGTTCTGATGTAAGTCTTGCTGGGTACATTTGTACTCACGTTTGCCTATTTTATGTTTTGCAGAGAGACTTCAGTCTCACTAGTAGTTCCACGTGGACTTCGACGTTTAGCTTGTTACCTCAGCTACGATCTTGTGCCCTCGGCAGGATCTGATAGATAGTCAGGCTTCTCAGCCTTTTTCATTTATAGATGTCTGTACTCAGACATGATAACTTCCGCTTGTGCTTTGACTTGTATGCTCTGATTGTTGGGTCATGAGACCCATGTTTGTAATATCTCGCTCCTCGGAGCCTAATGAATAAATTACTTGAGTTGTAGAGTCATGTTGTGATGCCATGTTGTATCTGCACATATCGAGCATATTGTGTGTATGTTGTTGAAATGCTTGGTATGTGTGGGATCTGACTATCTAGTTGTTTATCCTTAGTAGCCTCTCTTACCGGGAAATGTCTCCTAGTGTTTCCACTGAGCCATGGTAGCTTGCTACTGCTCCGGAACACTTAGGCTGGCCGGCATGTGTCCTTCTTCGTTCCTGTGTCTGTCCCTTCGGGGAAATGTCACGCGATGAATACCGGAGTCCTGTTAGCCCGCTACAGCCCGGTTCACCGGAGTCCTGCTAGCCCAGTGCTACAGCCTGGATTCACTCGCTGATGACCGACACGTTCGATGTTGGGTCATGGATGCCTGTCCCTGTAAGTTTGTGACACTTTGGGTTTACGACTAGCCATGTCAGCCCGGGCTCCTTACCATATGGATGCTAGCGACACTATCATATACGTGTGCCAAAAGACGCAAACGGTCCCGGGCAAAGGTAAGGCGACACCCGTGGGAATACCGTGCGTGAGGCCGCAAAGTGATATGGGGTGTTACATGCTAGATAGATGTGGCATTGAGTCGGGGTCCTGACAGCGTTGGTATCAGAGCTTGACTGCCTGTAGGATTACCAAGCCAAACTGGTTGAAGTTGAGTCTAGAAATTCCTTAGTTATATAAGGGAATTGATTGTGGGATGGAACGTAAGGCTCTTTTTACTCCTTACACCTTATGCCTTCTGATTTGAGTCATCATCTTTTCTTCTACGGGGATTACGAACTAGGCTATCTCTTCTTTCTATTAGGATCACGTGTTACTATTCCGTAGACTTATAAGATTGTTGGATTTAAGTCTCAGTTCAGTTCCTACTACTTCCGTACGTTAACTGTTGATCTCCAAACCTTGATATTGTGCTTCTGAGTGGTTATGCCACCATTTTTGTGAATGTCTCAAATCTTTTCTGAGCATTTACAGCCGTTATGATGTCCGAGTCATTCCAGGTTTCTAAATAGTCTGATGCATTTGCAAAATCCCTTCCCTCTGGTTTCGATGTTCCTTTATGCCAGCCCAATCACACTAATGGTTAAGTTGAGGTATTCTATTGCCTTGACATTTATGTTGGAGTTACTATTATGACCCTAGGTATTTAGGGAGTCACCTAGTAATCTAGCAATGTTTTGTGATCCCAGTGTGATGATTCTGGCTTTTACTCTCGAAAGCATCCCGTGATGCCACTTAGTAGTAGGTATTCTACTCCTTGGGTTTTGAACCCGAGATTCACCCTACTTACTTCATGTTGATAGTAATTGCTAGCTCCTTTAGGTTATTAGTAACCTTTGCGATAGACCTTGGAGTCCGTGGTATCTTCTTCTTCCAAATACCATGAACTACTTATGGCAGAAGTTCCTCGTTGGACTGAACGATCACAACCAGAATGCTCTTGATGAGTTCTCCATTATATACTGTGACTCTGCCAGTTCAACCTTTCCGCATAGGTTATCCGGAAGAAACATGTTGAGCTCTGCTCGACATACTAATCTATGCATCCACAACTCAGAAAACATATGTTCCTTTGGGTTGTCCCTCGTTAGTTGTCTTCTGACCCTCGTCTATCAATTGATAGTCAAGAGTATGTGTGCAATCGTTCATCGATGCCTATTATTCTTGTGGTCCGTCAAGCCATTCTGTCCTGAATGACTTGGAGAAACAAACTCCAGTACCTCTTCCATATCCAGGATTGGGTCAAAGAAGTTGTGCTCCGCAGATCAAAATGCTAATCCAGCTTTTGCTCTGTTCTACCTTAGAGTATTACCATCTTTATGTCAGGATTTTCATGAGGATTGCACCGGCTCTTGTGAACTCTTGATGTAGTGATACTTCTCGCCATCGTTAGTCATTTCTCGGTCCCCGTGTTGTTGAACCGGAATGCCGACAAGTGAATCGTGATATGTGAATTCAATACTCCTGGCAACCTTGTTGCTTGGTAGTTAATGGACAATAACTTCATTCCTAGCATGTTGATTTTTGAATCATCCTTCTAAGACTGATCGTGCTACCTAGTCCTTATTTCGGTGCACCCTTTGATTGATGAGTTAGGATCTTGTCAAGTCCTCACTCATTTGATCATATCGTCTTGCCCTCAAAAGCGAGATTGTTCTCGATCTTAGTAACATATCGGTGGTTCGTGATTTTCCGAATATCTTCTCGGAAGTATTACCAGGTTGTCACCTGACTGTTATGTTGAGCTCGTGATCAAGTTGGTTTCTTGTGAACCACCCTTTCTCCAAGAATCTGTGATGGATATCCCGGAGCTAGTTGGTTAAGCTAGACAACAACTTGGAGAGTTGGAAGATAAAAGCTTGCCTGACTTAGTTCGTTCCAAAGGGATATTCTTGTGTAGTGTGTGTTGAAGAAAGATGATATCTTCATCGATTGGTCCTTGTGATCAGTTGCTGGATCTATTGTCTTATCAATCCTCTGATTTGAGTGTGGGCTATCGTCAAATCAAATCAGTACCAACGATGCTCGTAATGTTGTCTTATTCGTGGTTGATCCCTCAAGCATACACCATTACATCTTTGGTCTGACCAATGCTATCACCGTGTTCACTTAACTATGGAATTCCTTTTAAAAGGAAACCCGGATGAATTGTTGTTGAGCCCATTGACAACATCTTTATCTCCTCCATGATTTTGTTGGACAATAAGTTAGTGTTGGAAACTTTTGAAGCATTTGTTCATGCTAGCTCATGAAGCATATGTTCGGATGTAAGAAGTGACTTCCTCTAGTTCATGTGCATTTGATGCAAGTTGCCGCCGTGGACTCGAGAAAGTCAATGTTGTTTCCTTTGGAATCATCCCAAATCAGTCATGCATACGTGCGAAGTATTCGGTGGTTCGGAGACTTGCAACCTCCATTCCATATGTATACCCTAGCACACCAAGCCACTGATTGTTTTGTTCACGGAAAAGGAGTTGATGTGCTAATCCTAGGTCATGCACAAGACTTCCATATCCTCGATTATGGTTCCCAACCAGAACTCGGTAGTGTTTTAGTATAAGACTACCACGTGGTCATGTTTGTCTGGGACAGCGTGTTCACATGTTTGTAGTAGAACCAGCTCATGTTTTGGAGCTTACTATCGTAGTTCATCTCCCGAGAATCCCGCAACGTCATCTCGTCGATTTGTGTTGCAAACTTTCATTTTTCTTCCTAGACTCGATGAGTCTGGAATATCCTGACACCAACCAGATCTAAATCTCAGGCAGATATGATGGTTGGAACATTTCCCAAGAACTATAATATTGGTCCCTCGATAACCGGATAGGTGGATGTCGTGGCCAACACACCCAGCCGAAAGACCTATTATTGTAGTATCTTGATTGAAGAAGTTGGCCACCTTCCCATAAGGATTTCGTAGGATTTACCTCCGTAACTGTTCCTTATGGATTCTATTGCTCCCAAAGTCCGACCTTTTACTTGATGTTCTAGTTATCAAACCATATCTATGAATGGGTTACGCTAGCACATCAAGGAGAACATTAGAAGCGGAGTGCTAAATGTCTCTCGGTCGATCATCCAGATTTTATTTCCTTGGCCTCGCTAAGATGAAATCTGAGAAGTGTTATCTTCCTTTGCATCTGCATCATCCATCATCATTCATCATGGTAGCAAGTTGTGTTGCCAGGATCCTTGACACGGATGTTGGTAAAACCTTGATGAATATGGAAATGCTCAAGTTCTTGAGAGCACGCACAAGCGCTACGTGTTATCATCGGCACTAACTGGGATGCTCTCAGTTCCCTCGGCAATGCTATGACCTTCTCAAACAGTGAATTCACTCTCTATTGTTGGGTTCCTCCCCAGTTACCAGAATCATTCCCAGCATTTGCATTTTGTTCCCAGCTTGCACCACCAATGTGCCATTCTACCATGGGTCTCTTCCATTTCCGGTGATAAGCAAATTCATCCATTACGTTGTCTTCAACAAGGTAATCCACATCATCCAAGTCCGGGTATGCCATTCTACCGACCCCCTACAAACGATCGCTCGAGAATTGCCTTAGGCTGGCCTAAAGAGTTTCATTGATCTTTGAATCAAAGGTAATTCTTTTTGCCACTTAAGGAGATATTTCTACGAGTCACCTTCTCTAAGGTGCATCGTTATGGTATCATGGCAACTCAACTCCTCGCTACGTTGGCAATCGTTTACCACCTTCTTAAGTGTGGAATTATTGTCTACCTAGTGAACCTTCGTCATCTGCTTCACTCCATTCCCATGGATGTATGTTTAGTGTCTCAGCTCGAGAGAGGTTGCTATGTCTCATTCCGTGAGTTAATACTGAGTTGTTCGATCTTCGAGAAGATCGACCCTTCTAGAGTCTCCTTCTTCTCTCCATGTCATGTTGGCAGGATTTCTCAGAGCAAGACTTCGAGACAATGATGGTGATCGAATCAACGTTCATTCGAAGCGCAACCTGGATCGTGAAGACTGTACTAGTTTGCGTTTCCCCTTCATCCTACCCTACGCTTGAATCTCGAGGCGAGATTCTTGTTTAGTGGGGGTGAGTTGTCACATCCCTAGCTTCTGGCATTGCTCTAGGTTAGCTTCATGTGTGCATCATGTCTATATTTTTGAAACTTGAATTGAGGAATATTGGAAGCCTCAAAACCCTAAATAAAAGAGGGGCAAAAACCCTAGAAATCTCATTCATTGCTCCAAAAGGCTCTTCTTAAATGTTTGATAATTTTTGGTAAGGGTTCTGGTCCCAACCAAAATATTGAACATTTTTAAGGATTTATCTTTGGGACTTTGAATTTAAATCATTAGCTATTTGAATTTGAATTATATTCATATAATTAGAATATAATTTCAAATACCCCTGAAATATTTTATGAGCTTTTGGAAAAGTCCATCTAGCCAAATAAAATTATTCAGAGGAGTTTTTGGCATTGTTTGAATTTGTTTAAAATTCAAAACAGTGGCAAAACGAAATTAAATAAAACAAAACAGAAGGAAAAAATAATAGAGAGAGAGAGAAGGACTTACCTGGGCCACTTACCTGTAGCCGGCCCAGCTGGCCAGCTCCTCCCGCTGGCCCAGCCCACCGCCGCCTCCCTCCCCTGTTGCCTTCCTCCTCTGCCAGGAGGACGGACACCGCGACACCGCCGCGCGCGCCACCTCCACCCTGCTCGGCCACCTCCTGCTTCCTCCCTGGCCTCCCCAGCGACGCCCCGGACGACGCCACGCGCCTCCCCGACCCCTCTCACTTCTCCCTCACTCTTCTTCGCTCCTTCCCTTCCTCTGTTTCTCCCTCCCGCGAACACCCGAGCGAGTTCGTCGCCGCCGTTCACCATAGCCGCGGCCACCGCCTCCCCCTCTACCCCTCATCGTGCCTGCGAGCTCCGTCTTGACGTCACCGACCTCCTCGACGACCCACGAGGCCCCGGACGCGCTGCAACACCGCCACCGATGCTTTTCCCCTCCTCGGCTGCCAGAGATCGACCTCGCCGCCCCGCTCAGCTCCGGCCTTCCCCGAGCCCGCTCCGACGCTGCCGCAACCACCGTGAGCTACCGCTCCTTCTCCCCCTCTCCGTTCTCTCGTTTGCACACCGCAGCTGCCACTTTGCCGACGACCGAGAGCTCTTCGCCGCCGGCCATGTCGCCGCCGTAGCCACGGTTGCCTAGAACTGCAACCGAGCACGCAGCCGTGCTCAGTGCACCCCCAGGAGGCCATAGCACCCATCCGCACCCTCTGCTGTGCTCCCTAACGCCGACTCCGAGCTCACCCGAACTCCGGCGGCTACCTAGCTCGTCGCCGGCGCCGATTCTGGCCGCCCCGACCCCAACCGACTCCACAGGAAGACGCGGCGCTCTTCCAGCTATTCGTAGAGCCCCTCCTCCGTCCGTTTGGTCGCCGGAGCACGAAACCCGAAGGCCTTCGCCGCCTCGGCCTCGCCGGCGACTCACCACCGGCGGGTTAGGCCCTGTTGACCAGGGGTTTGACCCCCCCCTGGGTCGATGACAGGTGGGGCCAGCCCCCTGTTAATTAGTTTAGTTTAATTTAATTTAATTACCCCCCCTGCTGACACTGACATGTGGGCCCTAGTGCCCTAATCCTTAATTAAACTAAACTAAACCCCCCCTGTTTAACCTGTCACGCTGACATATGGGTCCCACAGGTCAGTTTGACCTGGACGGCGCTCGTTGACCTGCTGACGTCACTATGAGGTCATGCTGACGCAATAATTCCTTTCTGGAATTAAAATAAATTAGGAAATAATTTATAAATTCCAGAAAATGGTATAAACTTCTAAAAATCATAGAAATTCAACCGTAACTCCAAATTAAATAATTTATATATGAAAAATTATCAGAAAAATTCAAGGAATCCATCTGTACCATTTTCATGCATGTTAGAACAACTTATCACTACTGTTTAGGACAAATGAAGTGAATGGCATTTAAATAATCACATATGGAGTTTGAATTTGAACCTAGGATTCAAACCAACTCCATTTAACTTGTTGCTAGTTGCATTAGCCCAAAACACATTCATTTTGCCATGTCACGATCATGCATCATATTGTGCATTGCATTGATTGTGTTTCCTTCTGTGTTGCCGGTATTTGTCCCCTCTCGATAGACGTGTACCGACGATGTGATCGTTCACACTGATGAAGACTCAATGTTATCTTCAGAAGTGCCAGGCAAGCAAAACCCCCTTGTTCATTCCGATAAATCCCACTCTCTCGCTCCTGCTCTCTTTTACTGCATTAGGACAACAACGACATATTTGTTACTTGCTGCGGTAGCTGAACCCCTTTATCCTCTGCATGACCTGTCATTCCACAGTAATTAGATGAAACCCACTAGCATGAGTAGGAGTTGTTTGAGCCCTGATGTGCCTACTCATTCATGCTTGTTGTCATGCCTGCTACTGCTTAGAGTTGAGTCAGGTCTGATTCATCGGGGATGAATCAGAGGTGTGTGAACATGTCCTACGGTGTGTGAGCTAAGCGTGTGAACACGATTTGGTAAAGGTAGCGGTGAGAGGCCATGTAGGAGTACATGGTGGGTTGTCTCATTGCAGCCGTCCTCAGGAACTGAGTTCTGTGTTTGTGGTCCATGACCAGTTACTACCACACATTGGGTTCCGGTAACTCGACCCCTCTCGACTTATTAATCAACATGATCTCTGTCCAGGAGTTGCAACTAGTTTCTGGCGTTTGTAGGTAGTGTTAGTAGTCTACCAAGTGGCACCAGGTACAGGTGGGCTTGGGACAGACTAGGCACAGTGGCACGGTGTACCAAGTGGCACCCGGTTGGTGGGCTTGGGAACCCTGCACACATCGTTTGGGGCCGTGAGCGACACCCCGGCCGGATCTCCTTGCGGATGGAACCCGAATAGGCGATAAACCTGGACTAGAGACTTGTTCGGTTAGTCAGGTCATGGCCGACTCCCTCGCCCGGCTTCCGCTTGAAGGTTGCCGAGGTACAAGACGTGTACAGGGCGGTAAGTGGCGAGAGTGTGTGTGAAGAAGTACACCCCTGCAGGGTTAACATCATCTATTCGAATAGCCGGATTCCTCGGATATGGAAACTTGGACCCCATTGCATAGTTCATAGACAAGTGAAAGTGGATACTCTAAAATACGCAAGATAAGCGTGAGTGCTATGGATGGCGTTCTCGTAGGGAGACGGGAGCGGATCCATAGTGGTGTATTGATATGGTGAATATGTGGACTCGTGTGCGCCACCTCAAAAGAGTTACTTGCAGTCGTAGTTCAGGATAGCCACCGAGTCAAAGCTGGCTTGCTGCAGTCAAACTCCACCATCCCTTTGTTGATAATGATGCATATGTAGTTAGTTCTGATGTAAGTCTTGCTGGGTACATTTGTACTCACGTTTGCCTATTTTATGTTTTGCAGAGAGACTTCAGTCTCACTAGTAGTTCCACGTGGACTTCGACGTTTAGCTTGTTACCTCAGCTACGATCTTGTGCCCTCGGCAGGATCTGATAGATAGTCAGGCTTCTCAGCCTTTTTCATTTATAGATGTCTGTACTCAGACATGATAACTTCCGCTTGTGCTTTGACTTGTATGCTCTGATTGTTGGGTCATGAGACCCATGTTTGTAATATCTCGCTCCTCGGAGCCTAATGAATAAATTACTTGAGTTGTAGAGTCATGTTGTGATGCCATGTTGTATCTGCACATATCGAGCATATTGTGTGTATGTTGTTGAAATGCTTGGTATGTGTGGGATCTGACTATCTAGTTGTTTATCCTTAGTAGCCTCTCTTACCGGGAAATGTCTCCTAGTGTTTCCACTGAGCCATGGTAGCTTGCTACTGCTCCGGAACACTTAGGCTGGCCGGCATGTGTCCTTCTTCGTTCCTGTGTCTGTCCCTTTGGGGAAATGTCACGCGATGAATACCGGAGTCCTGTTAGCCCGCTACAGCCCGGTTCACCGGAGTCCTGCTAGCCCAGTGCTACAGCCTGGATTCACTCGCTGATGACCGACACGTTCGATGTTGGGTCATGGATGCCGGTCCCTGTAAGTTTGTGCCACTTTGGGTTTACGACTAGCCATGTCAGCCCGGGCTCCTTACCATATGGATGCTAGCGACACTATCATATACGTGTGCCAAAAGACGCAAACGGTCCCGGGCAAAGGTAAGGCGACACCCGTGGGAATACCGTGCGTGAGGCCGCAAAGTGATATGGGGTGTTACATGCTAGATCGATGTGGCATTGAGTCGGGGTCCTGACAGTTATCAAGACCTTTTTCTGGCGCCGTTGCCGGGGAGCATAGCTCTATTCTTTGAGTCACTTGGGATTTATATCTGCTGGACACTATGAAGAACTTGAAAGACGCTAAGACCAAGATTTTGCCCTGAACTACGAGGGGAGGTAAGGAACTCCCATCTAGCCCTGCACTAGATTCTCCTTCTGTTATAAGTAAGCTTGCGACACCTAAACCTGCTACCGCTATGAATTCTGATATGTCGCATGTTATTGATGATGCCACTTCTGCTATGTGTGATACTTATGATGAAACCACTTCTATGCTTGATACTACTGTGCCCCTTGGTGAATTTCTTGATGAGCAAATTGCTAGGTCTAGAGAAAGAGAAATTATTGCACCTGAATACAATGATGAGAGGATGATGAAAATATGCCTCCTATTTCTGGAGGTTATCTTTTTGATGCAGAATCTTCTGCAGCTATCCTTGCTTGCCAGGATAGATATGAACTTACGAGGTTGATAGTTAAATGGAGTAAAGAATCTTCTAGAGATAGAATGAGACCTGACCCTGCTTTTGCTACTTTACCTATTTGTGTTCCCGATAAGGATTATTATGATTTTTCTGTTGATCCAGATATAATTACATTGGTCGAATCTGATCCTTTCTATGGCTATGAATCTGAAACTGTTGTGGCACATCTTACTAAGTTGAATGATATAGCTGCCCTGTTTACTAATAATGAGAGATCGCGCTACCTTTATTTACTCAAAATATTTCCGTTCTGATTAAAGGGTGATGCTAAGATATGGTTTAATTTTCTTGATCCTGGTTGTGTGCAAAGTCCCCAGGATATGATTTATTACTTCTCTGCTAAATATTTCCCTACCCATAAGAAACAAGCAGCCTTGAGGGAAATATATAACTTCGTGCAAATTGAAGAAGAGAGTCTCCCACAAGCTTGGGGGAGGCTTCTCAAGTTACTTAATGCTTTGCTTGATCATCCTCTTAAGAAACCTGAAATACTTGATATCTTTTATAATGGACTAACCGATGCTTCCAAAGATTACCTGTATAGTTGTGCTGGTTCTCTTTTCAGGGAAAGAACACCGGATGAAGCTGAAATTCTATTGAACAATATGTTGACAAATGAAAATAATTGGGCACCTCCTGAGCTAGCTCCTGAGCCAATTTCTGAGCCAATTATTGAACCTATTCCTAAACCAACTCCTAAGAAGAGAGGTGTTCTATTTCTCAGTCCTGAAGATATGCAAGAGGCAAAGAAATCTATGAAAGAAAAAGGTATTAAAGTTGAAGATGTTAAGAATTTACCTCCTATTGAAGAAATACACGGTCTTAATTTACCGCCTGTTGAAGAAGTATATGATCTCAATTACTTATTTACTAAAGAACCTCCCGATATCCCGACACATGTAGTAAAGGTAAATTCTCTCCATAGATATGATAAAGCTAAAGTCCCTCCTACTAAAATTGCTAGTCAGTGCTTGGATGAGTTCGATAACTTTATGTTTAAGCAAGATGACTTTAATGCTTATTTTGGTAGACAATTAAAACAAGATGCTTATATGATTAAACGCTTGGGTGATTATATGGCTGATATTAGAGGTGAACTTAAACTTGTTAGCAAACATGCTTCTATGGTTACCACTCAAGTAGAACAAGTACTTAAATCTCAAAAAGAAGTGCTTGATGAAATGAATAGTAAGAAAAATGATTATGCTGTTAGAGTGGCTACTAGAACCATTAGAATGACTCAGGAACCTTTGTATCCTGAAGGCCGCCCTAAGAGAATCGAGCAGGATTCTCAGAGTAATGATATTGATGTACCTAGTTCTTCTAAAAAGAAGAAAAAGAAAAATGACAGGACTTCACAAACTTCTAGTGAACCTATTGCTGAACCACCTGAGAATCCAAATGATATTTCTATTTCTGATGCAGAAACACAATCAGGTGATGAACATGAACCTAGAGATAATGTTAATGATAATGTTCATGTTGATGCTCAACCTACTAATGATAATGATGTAGAAGTTGAACCTGCTGTTGATCTTGATAACCCACAATCAAGGAATCAACGCTATGATAAAAGAGACTTCGTTGCTAGGAAACATGGTAAAGAAAGGGAACCGTGGGTTCAAAAACCCATGCCTTTTCCCCCGAAACCATCCAAGAAAAAGGATGATGAGGATTTTGAGCGCTTTGCTGCAATGATTAGACCTATCTTTTTGCGTATGCGATTAACTAATGTGCTCAAAACAAATCCTTATTCTAAGTATATGAAGGATATTATTACTAATAAAAGAAAGATACCTGAAGCTGAAATTTCCACCCTGCTTGCTAATTATACTTTCAAGGGTGGAATACCAAAGAAACTTGGAGATCCCGGAGTACCTACTATACCATGCTCCATTAAGAGAAATTATGTTAAAACTGCTTTGTGTGATCTTGGAGCCGGTGTTAGTGTTATGCATCTCTCTTTATATCGTAGACTTGACTTGAATAAGTTGACACCTATTGAAATATCTTTGCAAATGGCTGATAAATCAACTGCTATACCTGTCGGTATTTGTGAGGATGTGCCTGTTGTGGTTGCAAATGTTACTATTTTAACGGACTTTGTTATTCTTGATATTCTGAGGATGATAGTATGTCTATTATTCTTGGAAGACCTTTCCTTAATACTGCAGGGGTTGTTATTGATTGCAACAAAGGCAATGTCACTTTTCATGTTAATGGCAATGAGCACACGGTACACTTTCTGAGGAAACAACCTCAGGTTCACAGTATGAACTCTATTGGAAAAATTCCATCAGTTATATTCGGAGGTTTTGAATTTCCTCTCCCTACTGTCAAGAAAAAGTATGATATACTTATTTTTGGGGATTTTCATATCCCGTTGAGGTAACTTAGTGCTATTCGAAATTTCTCCGGTTCCGTGTTAATCGGAATGAGCTCGTTAACAAGACTTGATCAACCTTGTTAGTGGATTCTTTTTGATGAACATGAGATGGATGAAACTAGAAGCACAACCTTTTGTACCCTCTTTATATTTCCTGTTATTTAGTAGAAATAAAGTAAAACAGTAATTTTTTGTCTGTCTCCCGGCTTATCCGTGCAATATAAAAATATACAGAAAATAAAAGTCCTCAGAATTCCATGCCAATTTAATATGATTTTTTCGGGAATATTTAAGAATTTACTGTGCAAAAATCACCGCGGGGGGAGCTGCCACCTGGCCACGAGGGTGGAGGGCGCGCCCGCTGCCTTGTGGGCCCACGGTGGCCCTTCTCCACTTATTCCTGCACCCATCTTCTTCCCCTGCCTCACACAAACACAAAAAACCAACTCAAGCACGAGTTACAGCCCCCGTTGCTGTGATTTTCGATCTCCTTGCTCAAAGCACCTCTCGCAAAACTGCTTGGGGAGATTGTTCCTTGGTATGTGACTCCTCCATTGGTCCAATTAGTTTTTGTTCTAGTGCTTTATTCATTGCAAATTTGTGCTACATAGGTGACCATGTTCTTGAGCTTGCATGTCAAATTTATATGGTTCCAAGTAGTTCCAATGCTTTATATGGGCTCTAGGCACTTGCGGGAGTTGTTGCTATCAATTTTATTGAAGTTGGTTCACTTTTATTTGAAGTTCTTAAAAAATTCAGATTGTTTCAGAAATAATGAAGAGATTTTTGAGGGGCTCATCGAGCCGAAGCTCGAAGGAAAAACAAAAGGAAGAAGAACAGAAGCCCAAGTTTAATTTGCCTCGCACCATGGAGGTCCAGCCGTGTGAATGGCCTTCCGATGACTTCTTGAGGGGAGCCGGGATTTATGAAGATTTCTATTTATTAATTGAGAATGCTGGCCTCACCGACTTCCTCCGCGACCAATGTCATCAGTATCTCTTACTCACAAATACTTTTGTGCAAAATTTCTACTTTTTACCTAAAAGTTCACCTCCATCGGTAGAATTTCATTTATATGACGTTGTTAAGAGAATGCCATTAGCTGAATTTTGTGAGGTTTGCAAAATACCTTTTGAGGGTACCTTGGATGAACCACACCGTAACGAAATAGAAGCTTTTATTAACACTATCACAGTGGGAGAAACCAGGAAGGTTTTCGATGCACGAATCACTAGCATACATTTTCCTGTTTTACGCTACTTCGCCTTATTTGCTAGTCGTTGCTTGATAGGGCGCGGAAACTGTGGAAACCTTAGTCTTCCTGATGTTATCATTTTGTTCCATGGTTTATATCAAAATAACTCTGTTAGTATGGGTGGAATTGTTGCTAGGCGGTTGAGTCTGAACCGTACTAAAGGACCCATTTTTGGAGGCATTTATGCCTCACGCCTAGCTGAACATTTTGAAATACCTATTAGGCATGAGGAGAAAGAGGAAACATCGCTGCCTCGTGCTTATTTAGATTATAGGAGTATGATAGCACATGATTTTCTTGTTAAAAGCCGCGAAGGGGAACTCAAATATAAATTGTACTTTGATAAACATCACCCTGAGACTATTACTTTGCCTGCTCCCTCTTTGTTTAACTTGTCTACAGGTCCTCACATCGTTCCGTGGGCTGCCATTCAAGCCTATCGGAATCTTGCACCCGCCTCGGAACCGGAGCCACAAGAGGAGCCTCCATGACTATCTGTTTATTCTTGGGATCCAGAGGAGGCTGCCAGCCAATGGCAGCCGGAGCCTTCTTCGTCACAGTATGACCCCAGCTTCACTTACGGGTATCCGCCAGGCCATCCCTGGCAATAGACTAACTTAGGCTAAAAACCTAAGCTTGGGGGAGTACGTATTTCCCACCGACATTACATTCATGTTCACACACACTCATTGCTAGATGTCGGTGTTCATACTCTTTCACTGTAATATCCATGCTAGTTTAGTTTCTTTTTCCTGCTTCTTTTTGTGTGTTTATTAAACCTTTAGAAAAACAAAAAAAATAGTACTACTTTATTTCTTTGTTGTAGTAGTTAAAAAGGAAAACCCAAAAATATTTCCTGTTCTTCTTGTGCTTGTTGGGAGCTTTCCCGTGTAAATAGTTTTCCTTTTCTTTTCTTTGGGGGTCAGTAGGAGAAGACCATGATTAAATTGTTGAAGTGGCTCTTATATGCATGATTGTTTATTTAACTTAGAGCCCATAATACTTGTCTTATCCTGGTTATTGAATGCTTGCAGATTCCAGCTTAGTCCAATGCACATGCACTCTTATTATTATTCACATCGTTCGGTCGTGCAAGTGAAAGGCAATAATGATGATATATGATGGACTTATTGGGATGAGAAAAGCTGGTATGAACTCGACCTCTTTTGTTTTTGTAAATATGATGATTCATCGTTCCTGGGTTAGCTATTATGAAGTAAGCATATTTGCAATGACATTTAGAGATTATAGTTGCTTGTGCCATGCTTGATTACCTATGAGTTATAATGGTTTGCTTGCGTGCCAACATGCTATTAGAATGATTATGATGTGGTATGATGGGATGGTATCCTCCTTTAAATGAATTGAGTGACTAGACTTGGCACATGTTCACGCATGTAGTTGAATCAAATCAACATACCCTTCATGATATTTATGTTCATGGTGGATTATATCCTACTCATGCTTGTATTCGGTGTAAATTAATTTTGATGCATATTTACGACTGTTGTCGCTCTCCCAGTTGGTCGCTTCCCAGTCTTTTGCTAGCCTTCACCTGTACTAAGCGGGAATACTGCTTGTGCATCCAAACTCCTTAAACCCCAAAGTTGTTCCATATGAGTCCACTATACCTTCCTATATGCGGTATTTACCTGCCGTCCCAAGTAAATTTGTATGTGCCAAACTCCAAACCTTCAAATAAAATTCTGTTTTGTATGCTCGAGCAGCTCATGTTTCAACTAGGGTTGTCCTTATCTTCCATGTTAGGCGGTTATTCTCAAGGGGAGTGGACTCCGCTCCTCATTCACGAGAAATGGCTGGTCACCGGGATGCCCAGTCCCATGCTTTATGCAAACTAAATCAAAATAATTGCAAACAAAACTCCCCTTGGGACCCGTTGAATGTTGGAAGGCACTCGTTGTTTCGAGCAAGCCATGGATTGATGCTTGTGGAGGAGGGGAGTATAAACTTTACCATTCTGTTTGGGAACCGCCTATAATTTGTTTAGCATGGAAGATATCATCATCTCATAGTTGTTGCGTTGACAGCAAAAGTATGCCGCTCAAAATGTATTCAATCTCTATTTTAAAACCGAGCTCTGGCACCTCTACAAATCCCTGCTTCCCTCTGCAAAGGGTCTATCTATTTACTTTTATGTTGAGTCATCATCCTTCTTACTAAAAAGCACCCGCTGGAGAGCACACTGTCGTTTGCATTCATTATTATTGGTTTATATTGGGTATGACTTGACTGGATCTCTTTTACCATGAATTACAATGTTTATTCAGTCCTTGATCTTTGAAGGTGCTCTGCATTTATGTTTTGCGGTCTCAGAAAGGGCTAGCGAGATACCATTCTGTTATATCATGTTATGATTATTTTGAGAAAGTGTTGTCATCCGAGTTTTGTTATTATAGCTCGCTAGCTGATTATGCTATTGATATGAGTAATTGTGAGACCTTTGTGTTATTTTGAGTATGGTTAGTTCATAATATTTGCTGAAACTTGAATGTTGGCTTTTCATGTTTACAACAACAAGAGCAAACAGAGTTTGTAAAAGTTTTTCTTTTTCTTTTTCAGTTTGTCAACTGAATTGCTTGAGGACAAGCAATGGTTTAAACTTGGGGGAGTTGATACGTCTTCGTCGTATCTACTTTTCCAAACACGTTTGCCCTTGTTTTGGACTCTAACTTGTGTGATTTGAATGGAACTAACCCGGACTGACGTTGTTTTCAGCATAATTGCCATGGTGTTGTTTTTGTGCAGAAAATAAAAGTTCTCGGAACGACCCGAAACTCCACGGAATGTCTTAGATAATTAATAAAAAAATCCTCGCCAAAGAAGAAGACCAGGGGGCCCACACCCTGTCCACGAGGGTGGGGGCGCCACCCCCTGGGCGCGCCCCCCTACCTCGTGGGCCCCCTGGTGGCCCTCCGACGCCAACTCCAACTCCATATATTGTCTTTCGGGGAGGAAAAAATCAGAGAGAAGAAATCATCGCCTTTTACGATACGGAGCCGCCGCCAAGCCCTAATCTCTCTCGGGAGGGCTGATCTGGAGTCTGTTCGGGGCTCCGGAGAGGGGGATTCGTCGCCGTTGTCATCATCAACCATCCTCCATCACCAATTTCATGATTCTCACCACCGTGCGTGAGTAATTCCATCGTAGGCTTGCTGGACGGTGATGGGTTGGATGAGATTTATCATGTAATCGAGTTAGTTTTGTTAGGGTTTGATCCCTAGTGTCCACTATGTTCTGAGATTGATGTTGCTATGACTTTGCTATGCTTAATGCTTGTCACTAGGGCCCGAGTGCCATGATTTCAGATCTGAACCTATTATGTTTTGATGAATATATGTGAGTTCTTGATCATATCTTGCAAGTCTATACCTACTATGTGTTATGATCCGGCAACCCCGAAGTGACAATAATCGGAACCACTACCAGTGATGACCATAGTTTGAGGAGTTCATGTATTCACTATGTGCTAATTCTTTGTTCCGGTTCTCTATTAAAAGGAGGCCTTAATATCCCTTAGTTTCCAATAGGACCCCGCTGCCACGGGAGGGTAGGACAAAAGATGTCATGCAAGTTCTTTTCCATAAGCACGTATGACTATATTTGGAATACATGCCTACATTACATTGATGAACTGGAGCTAGCTCTGTGTCACCCTATGTTATGACTGTTACATGATGAACCACATCTGGCATAATTATCCATCATTGATCCGGTGCCTACGAGTTTCCCATATACTGGTTCTCGCTTATTTACTTTTCCGTTGTTACTGTTACAATCACTACAAAATACCAAAAACATTACTTTTGTTGTCTTTACTTTTGTTACCATTACCACCACTATCATATTACTTTGCTACTAAACACCTTGTTGCAGATACTAAGTTTCCAGGTGTGGTTGAATTGACAACTCAGCTGCTAATACTTAAGAATATTCTTTGGCTCCCCTTGTGTCGAATTAACAAATTTGGGTTGAATACTCTACCCTCGAAAACTGTTGCGATCCCCTATACTTGTGGGTTATCACATGCCTGGAAAAACAAATTGGCAAAACAGTAGAGGCTTACGTAGACAATGTGGTCATTAAAACAAGACACGTTGAAACTTTAATAGATGACTTGAGGCTTACGTTCGACAACCTCCGAACATACGACATCAGGCTCAACCCGGAGAAATGTGTCTTCGGTGTACCCTCCGGGAAATTGCTCGGCTTCATTGTCTCCAATAGAGGAACCGAAGCAAATCTGGCAAAAATCTGAGCTCTGTCATAGTTGGCTATCCCAACGGACCTCAAGCAGATCCAGAAATTAACTGGATGTGTGGCTGCCTTAAGCCGCTTTATCTCCCGATTAGGAGAAAAGGGACTACCTCTTTATCGCCTTCTTCTACGCATCGAACACTTTGGATGGATGCGGCCACGGCAGGACTGGAAGAAATAAAGGCACTTTTGGCCACTAATCAGGTCCTGACCGTGCCAAATACTGGTGAACCCATGCTATTATACATAGCCGCAACACACCAAGTTGTAAGTGCAGTGCTCGTGGTCGAACGAGAGGCAAAAGGACACAAGTTCCCGCTTCAAAAGCCGGTATATTACGTGTCCACTGTCCTCACTCCATGCAAATCTTGGTACCCACACTATCAAAAGATAGCATACGCGGTCTTCATGGCATCCCGGAAGCTACGACACTACTTTCAAGAGTGTTCAATCACGGTTGCCTCCGAAGTACCACTCAATGACATAATAAACAACCGCGACGCAACGGGCCGAGTTGCAAAATGGGCTATCAAGCTCCTTCCGTTCGACATAACATACAAACCATGGCGGGCCATTAAGTCAGAGAAAATAATCAAGCGGCGGACGTCCTCGCCCGCATCGGTGCTAAACGCGACCCCGTCCCACCTAATATATTCTTGGAAAGGTTGTTCAAGCCATCCGTGGTATGGAAAGGGGAGTCTGGCAAAATTAGCTCGGCTCCGCATACAACCCCGAATTCCGAACCATCTGACGTAACCGGAGGCTCTGCTACCAAAATAACACCTTTGGCCCATGAAATCATCGCTGTAATCGCCCCGTGGACCGAGCCCTTCTTAGCCTACCTAAATAGGCAAGAGCTCCCTGAGGACCAAAATGAGGCACATTGTATTGTGCGACGCTCCAAGGCCTACAAAGTCCATGAAGGAGAGCTCTACAAGAAAAGTACTACCGGAGTGCTCCAAAGATGCATCTCCGAAGAGGAAGGGCGGCAGCTCTTATCCGAAATCCATTTCAGACTCGGCGGGCACCACGCTGCAGCTCAGGTACTTGTAAGCAAGGCCTTCCATACAGGTTTTTACTGGCCGACAGCCCGAGCAGATGCGCAGGACCTTGTCCAACATTGCGTTGGTTGCCAACTCTTCGCCAATCAGAGCCACATGCCCCCTACCGCTCTCCAAACAATCCCCATAACCTGGCCCTTCGCGGTCTGGGAGCTGGATATGGTTGAACCTCTCAAAGGGGGAAGCCATAAGAAAAAATACTTATTGGTCATGGTGGACAAGTTCACCAAATGGATAGAAGCCAAACCAGTTAAAACGGCCGAATCCGGACCAGTGATAGACTTCATATCAAGGGTCGTACACCGTTACGGTGTCCCCAACAGCATCATCACTGACAATGGCTCAAATTTCACGGCCGATGAGGTGAAAACCTGGTGTGGCAACATGGGCATTAAGCTCGATTACGCCTCCGCCTATCACCCCCAAACAAACGGACAGGCGGAACGTGCAAATGGTCTCATCATGAGCGGCATCAAACCCAGACTAGTGCGATCCTTGAGAGAATCAGACACGCATTGGGTCGAGGAGCTCGACTCCATACTCTGGGGGCTGCGGACCACACCGAATCATACCACCGTATACACACCATTTTTTATGGTGTACGGCGCAGAAGCAGTTCTACCCTGCGACATAAACCATAACTCACCTCGTGTGCGCATGTATGAAGAGAAGGAAGCCGAGCTAGATCGGCAGGACAACTTAGATGCTCTGGAGGAGGAGCGTGACGTAGCAAAATCCTGTTCCGCATTCTATCTGCAACGTGCTCGAAGGTATCAAAGCGAAGAAGTACGGGCCAAAACTTATAACATCAGAGAACTAGTTCTACGCCTCCCCGAGAAGAAGAAGGACAAGCTCAAACCCAAGTGGGAGGGTCCCTTTATCATTGATAAAGTCCTCACCGGAGGAGTGTACCGTCTGCACAATGCTTCTGATAACAGACTCGAGCCGAACCAATGGAACGCCGCCAGACTTCGAAGATTCTACTGTTGGGGAACGCAGTAATTTCAAAAAAATTCCTACGCACACACAAGATCATGGTGATGATATAGCAACGAGGGGAGAGTGTTGTCTACGTACCCTCGTAGACCGAAGCGGAAGCGTTGACGCAACGTAGAGGAAGTAGTCGTACGTCCTCCGGTTCAAACGATCCAAGTACCGTTACTCCGGCACCTCCGAGTTCTTGACACGCGTACAGCTCGATGACGCACCCTCGATCTCCGATCCAGCAGAGGCGCCGAGGGGGAGTTCCGTCAGCACGACGGCGTGGTGACGATCTTGATGTTCTCCTGTTGCAGGGCTTCGCCTAAGCACCGCTACAATATGACCGAGGTGTAATATCGTGGAGGGGGGCACCGCACACGGCTAAGGAACGATCAATGATCAACTTGTGTGTTCTAGGGTGCCCCCTTACCCCCATATATAAAGGAGGGAGGGAGGAGGTGGCCGGCCCTGGGGGGGCGCGCCATGAGGAGGGGGAAACCTACTCCAAGTAGGTTTCCCTCTCTTTTCCTTATCTTATTTGGAGGGGGAAGGAAAGAGTACTAGTATTAGGAAGTAGTACTAGTAGTAGTAATAGGAAGAGGGGGAAGGAGAAAGGAAAGGGGGGGCCGGCCCCCTTCCCCAATTCGGATTGGGCTTGGGGGGGGGGCGCGCCCCCTTCCCTTGCTCCTTCTCTCTTCCTCCTACATGGGCCCAATAAGGCCCATATACCTCCCGGGGGGTTCCGGTAACCTTCCGGGGCTCCAAACTTCTCCGGAACCTTTCCGGTGTCCAAATATATCCGTCCAATATATCAATCTTTATGTCTCGACCATTTCGAAACTCCTCGTCATGTCCGTAATCATATCCGGGACTCCGAACAACCTTCGGTACATCAAAATACATAAACTCATAATATAACTGTCATCGAAACCTTAAGCGTGCGGACCCTACGGTTCGAGAACGATGTAGACATGACTGAGACACATCTCTGGTCAATAACCAATAGCGGGACCTGGATGCCCATATTGGTTCCTACATATTCTACGAAGATCTTTATCGGTCAAACCGCATAACATCATACGTTGTTCCCTTTGTCATCGGTATGTTACTTGTCTGAGATTCGATCGTCGGTATCCAATACCTAGTTCAGTCTCGTTATCGACAAGTCTCTTTACTCATTCTGTAATACTTCATCTTATAACTAACTCATTAGTTACATGCTTGCAAGGCTTAGGTGATGAGCATTGCCGAGAGGGCCCAGAGATACCTCTCCGACAATCGGAGTGACAAAACCTAATCTCGAATTATGCTAACTCAACATGTACCTTCGGAGACACCTGTAGTACTCCTTTATAATCACCCAGTTACGTTGTGATGTTTGGTAGTACCCAAAGTGTTCCTCCGGTAAATGGGAGTTACACAATTCTCATAGTTACAGGAACATGTATAAGTCATGAAGGAAGCAATAGCAGAATACTAAACGATCAAGTGCTAAGCTAACGGGATGGGTCATGTCAATCACCTCATTCTCCTAATGATGTGATCCCATTAATCAAATGACAACACATGTCAATGGTTAGGAAACATAACCATCTTTGATTAATGAGCTAGTCAAGTAGAGGCATACTAGTGACTATATGTTTGTCTATGTATTCACACATGTATCATGTTTCCGGTTAATACAATTCTAGCATGAATAATAAACATTTATCATGATATGAGGAAATAAATAATAACTTTATTATTGCCTCTAGGGCATATTTCCTTCAGTCTCCCACTTGCACTAGAGTAAATAATCTAGATTACATAGTAATGATTCTAACACCCATGGAGTCTTGGTGCTGATCATGTTTTGCTCGTGAGAGAGGCTTAGTCAACGGGTCTGCAACATTCAGATCCGTATGTATCTTGCAAATCTCTATGTCTCCCACTTGGACTTGGTCCCGAATGGAATTGAAGCGTCTCTTGATGTGCTTGGTCCTCTTGTGAAATCTGGATTCCTTTGCCAAGGCAATTGCACCAGTATTGTCACAGAAGATCTTCATTGGTCCCGATGCACTAGGTATGACACCTAGATCGGAAATGAACTCCTTCATCCAGACTCCTTCATTTGCTGCTTCAGAAGCAGCTATGTACTCCGCTTCACATGTAGATCCTGCCACGACGCTTTGTTTAGAATTGCACCAACTTACAGCTCCACCGTTTAATAAAAACACGTATCCGGTCTGCGATTTAGAATCGTCCGGATCAGTGTCAAAGCTTGCATCGACGTAACCATTTACGACTAGCTCTTTGTCACCTCCATATACGAGAAACATATCCTTAGTCCTTTTCAGGTATTTCAGGATGTTCTTGACCGCTGTCCAGTGATCCACTCCTGGATTACTTTGGTACCTACCTGCCAAGCTTATTGCTAAGCATACGTCAGGTCTGGTACACAGCATTGCATACATGATAGAGCCTATGGCTGAAGCATAGGGAACATCTTTCATTTTCTCTCTATCTTCTGCTGTGGTCGGGCATTGAGTTTGACTCAACTTCACACCTTGTAGCACAGGCAAGAATCCTTTCTTTGCCTGATCCATTTTGAACTTTTTCAAAATTTTGTCAAGGTATGTACTTTGTGAAAGTCCTATTAAGCGTCTTGATCTATCTCTATAGATCTTGATGCCCGATATGTAAGCAGCTTCACCGAGGTCTTTCATAGAAAAACTTTTATTCAAGTATCCCTTTATGCTATCCAGAAATTCTATATCATTTCCAATTAATAATATGTCATCAACATATAAAACTAGAAATGCTACAGAGCTCCCACTCACTTTCTTGTAAATACAGGCTTCTCCAAAAGTCTGTATAAAGCCATATGCTTTGATTACACTATCAAAACGTTTATTCCAACTCCGAGATGCTTGCACCAGTCCATAAATGGAACGTTGGAGCTTGCACACTTTGTCAGCACCTTTTGGATCAACAAAACCTTCAGGTTGCATCATATACAACTCTTCTTCTAGAAATCCATTCAAGAATGCAGTCTTGACATCCATTTGCCAAATTTCATAATCATGAAATGCAGCAATAGCCAACATGATTCGGACAGACTTAAGCATCGCTACGGGTGAGAAAGTCTCATCGTAGTCAACCCCTTGAACTTGTCAAAAACCTTTTGCAACAAGTCGAGCTTTGTAGACAGTAACATTACCATCAGCGTCAGTCTTCTTCTTAAAGATCCATTTATTCTCAATGGCTTGCCGATCATCGGGCAAGTCAACCAAAGTCCATACTTTGTTTTCATACATGGATCCTATCTCAGATTTCATGGCTTCTAGCCATTTTGCGGAATCTGGGCTCATCATCGCTTCCTCATAGTTCATAGGTTCATCATGGTCTAGTAACATGACTTCCAGAATAGGATTTCCGTACCACTCTGGTGTGGATCTTACTCTGGTAGACCTACGAGGTTCAGTAGAAACTTGATCTGAAGTTTCATGATCAATATCATTAGCTTCCTCACTAATTGGTGTAGTTGTCACAGGAACCGGTTCTTGTGATGAACTACTTTCCAATAAGGGAGTAGATACAGTTATCTCATCAAGTTCTACTTTCCTCCCACTCACTTCTTTCGAGAGAAACTCCTTCTCTAGAAAGGATCCGATTTTAGCAACGAAAATCTTGCCTTCAGATCTGTGATAGAAGGTGTACCCAATTGTCTCCTTTGGGTATCCTATGAAGACACATTTCTCCGATTTGGGTTCGAGCTTATCTGGTTGAAGTTTCTTCACATAAGCATCGCAGCCCCAAACTTTGAGAAACGACAACTTTGGTTTCTTGCCAAACCACAGTTCATAAGGCGTCGTCTCAACGGATTTTGATGGTGCCCTATTTAATGTGAATGCGGCCGTCTCTAAAGCATAACCCCAAAACGATAGCGGTAAATCGGTAAGAGACGTCATAGATCGCACCATATCAAGTAAAGTACGATTACGACGTTCAGACACACCATTTCGCTGTGGTGTTCCAGGTGGCGTGAGTTGCGAAACTATTCCACATTGTTTCAAATGTAAACCAAACGCGTAACTCAAATATTCTCCTCCACGATCAGATCGTAGAAACTTTATTTTCTTGTTACGATGATTTTCTACTTCACTCTAAAATTCTTTGAACTTTTCAAATGTTTCAGACTTGTGCTTCATTAAGTAGATATACCCATATCTGCTCAAATCATCTGTGAAGGTGAGGAAATAACGATATCCGCCACGAGCCTCAACATTCATCGGACCACATACATCTGTATGTATGATTTCCAACAAATCTGTTGCTCTCTCCATAGATCCGGAGAACGGTGTTTTGGTCATCTTGCCCATGAGGCACGGTTCGCAAGTACCAAGTGATTCATAATCAAGTGATTCCAGAAGTCCATCAGTATGGAGTTTCTTCATGCGTTTTACACCAATATGACCTAAACGGCAGTGCCACAAATATGTTGCACTATCATTATCAACTCTGCATCTTTTGGCTTCAACATTATGAATATGTGTATCACTACTATCGAGATTTAATAAAAATAGACCACTCTTCAAGGGTGCATGACCATAAAAGATATTACTCATATAAATAGAACAACCATTATTCTCTGATTTAAATGAATAACCGTCTCGCATCAAACAAGATCCAGATATAATGTTCATGCTCAACGCAGGCACCAAATAACAATTATTCAGGTCTAAAACTAATCCCGATGGTAGATGTAGAGGCAGCGTGCCGACCGCGATCACATCGACTTTGGAACCATTTCCCACGCGTATCGTCACCTCGTCCTTAGCTAATCTTCGCTTAATCTGTAGTCCCTGTTTCGAGTTGCAAATGTTAGCAACAGAACCAGTATCAAATACCCAGGTGCTACTGCGAGCATTAGTAAGGTACACATCAATAACATGTATATCACATATACCTTTGTTCACTTTGCCATCCTTCTTATCCGCCAAATACTTGGGGCAGTTCCGCTTCCAGTGTCCAGTCTGCTTGCAGTAGAAGCACTCAGTTTCAGGCTTAGGTCCAGACTTGGGTTTCTTCACTTGAGCAGCAACTTGTTTGCCGTTCTTTTTGAAGTTCCCCTTCTTCTTCCCTTTGCCCCTTTTCTTGAAACCAGTGGTCTTGTTGACCATCAACACTTGATGCTCCTTTTTGATTTCTACCTCCGCGGCTTTCAGCATCGCGAAGAGCTCGGGAATAGTCTTGTTCATCCCTTGCATATTATAGTTCATCACAAAGCTCTTGTAGCTTGGTGGCAGTGATTGGAGAATTCTGTCAATGACGCTATCATACGGAAGATTAACTCCCAGTTGAATCAAGTGATTATTATACCCAGACATTTTGAGTATATGTTCACTGACAGAACTGTTCTCCTCCATCTTGCAGCTGTAGAACTTATTGGAGACTTCATATCTCTCAATCCGGGCATTTGCTTGAAATATTAACTTCAACTCCTGGAACATCTCATATGCCCCATGACATTCAAAACGTCGTTGAAGACCCGGTTCTAAGCCGTAAAGCATGGCACACTGAACTATAGAGTAGTCATCAGCTTTGCTCTGCCAGACGTTCTCAACGTCGTCAGTTGCATCAGCAGCAGGCCTGGCACCCAGCGGTGCTTCCAGGACGTAACTCTTTTGTGCAGCAATGAGGATAATCCTTAGGTTACGGACCCAGTCCGTGTAATTGCTACCATCATCTTTCAACTTTGCTTTCTCAAGGAACGCATTAAAATTCAACGGAACAATAGCACGAGCCATCTATCTACAAACAAACATAGACAAGCAAAATACTATCAGGTACTAAGTTCATGATAAATTTAAGTTCAATTAATCATATTACTAAAGAACTCCCACTAAGACAGACATCTCTCTAGTCATCTAAGTGATTACGTGATCCAAATCAACTAAACCATGTCCGATCATCACGTGAGATGGAGTAGTTTCAATGGTGAACATCTCTATGTTGATCATATCTACTATATGATTCACGCTCGACCTTTCGGTCCCATTGTTCCGAGGCCATATCTGTATATGCTAGGCTCGTCAAGTATAACCTGAGTATTCCGCGTGTGCAACTGTTTTGCACCCGTTGTATTTGAACGTAGAGCCTATCACACCCGATCATCACGTGGTGTCTCAGCACGAAGAACTTTCGCAACGGTGCATACTCAGGGAGAACACTTCTTGATAATTAGTGAGAGATCATCTTAAAATGCTACCGTCAATCAAAGCAAGATAAGATGCATAAAGGACAAACATCACATGCAATCAATATAAGTGATATGATATGGCCATCATCATCTTGTGCTTGTGATCTCCATCTTCGAAGCACCGTCGTGATCACCATCGTCACCGGCGTGACACCTTGATCTCCATCGTAGCATCGTTGTCGTTACGCCATCTATTGCTTCTACGACTATCGCTACCGCTTAGTGATAAAGTAAAGCAATTACAGGGCGTTTGCATTTCATACAATAAAGCGACAACCATATGGCTCCTGCCAGTTGCCGATAACTTCAGTTACAAAACATGATCATCTCATACAATAAAATATAGCATCATGTCTTGGCCATATCACATCACAACATGCCCTGCAAAAACAAGTTAGACGTCCTCTACTTTGTTCTTGCAAATTTTACGTGGCTGCTACGGGCTTAAGCAAGAACCAATCTCACCTACGCATCAAAACCACAACGATAGTTTGTCAAATAGACTCCGTTTTAACCTTCACAAGGACCGGGCGTAGCCACACTCGGTTCAACTAAAGTGAGAGAGACAGACACCCGCCAGCCACCTTTAAGCACGAGTGCTCGTAACGGTGAAACCAGTCTCGCGTAAGCGTACGCGTAATGTCGGTCCGGGCCGCTTCATCTCACAATACCGCTGAACCAAAGTATGACATGCTGGTAGGCAGTATGACTTATATCGTCCACAACTTACTTGTGTTCTACTCGTGCATATAACATCAACACATAAAACCTAGGCTCGGATGCCACTGTTGGGGAACGCAGTAATTTCAAAAAAATTCCTACGCACACGCAAGATCATGGTGATGATATAGCAACGAGGGGAGAGTGATGTCTACGTACCCTCGTAGACCGAAGCGGAAGCGTTGACGCAACGTAGAGGAAGTAGTCGTACGTCCTCCGGTTCAACCGATCCAAGTACCGTTACTCCGGCACCTCCGAGTTCTTGACACGCGTACAGCTCGATGACGCACCCTCGATCTCCGATCCAGCAGAGGCGCCGAGGGGGAGTTCCGTCAGCACGACGGCGTGGTGACGATCTTGATGTTCTCCTGTTGCAGGGCTTCGCCTAAGCACCGCTACAATATGACCGAGGTGTAATATCGTGGAGGGGGGCACCGCACACGGCTAAGGAACGATCAATGATCAACTTGTGTGTTCTAGGGTGCCCCCTTACCCCCGTATATAAAGGAGGGAGGGAGGAGGTGGCCGGCCCTAGGGGCGCGCCATGAGGAGGGGGAAACCTACTCCAAGTAGGTTTCCCTCTCTTTTCCTTATCTTATTTGGAGGGGGAAGGAAAGAGTACTAGTATTAGGAAGTAGTACTAGTAGTAGTAATAGGAAGAGGGGGAAGGAGAAAGGAAAGGGGGGGCCGGCCCCCTTCCCCAATTCGGATTGGGCTTGGGGGGGCGCGCCCCCTTCCCTTGCTCCTTCTCTCTTCCTCCTACATGGGCCCAATAAGGCCCATATACCTCCCGGGGGGTTCCGGTAACCTTCCGGGGCTCCAAACTTCTCCGGAACCTTTCCGGTGTCCAAATATATCCGTCCAATATATCAATCTTTATGTCTCGACCATTTCGAAACTCCTCGTCATGTCCATAATCATATCCGGGACTCCGAACAACCTTCGGTACATCAAAATACATAAACTCATAATATAACTGTCATCGAAACCTTAAGCGTGCGGACCCTACGGTTCGAGAACGATGTAGACATGACTGAGACACATCTCTGGTCAATAACCAATAGCGGGACCTGGATGCCCATATTGGTTCCTACATATTCTACGAAGATCTTTATCGGTCAAACCGCATAACATCATACGTTGTTCCCTTTGTCATCGGTATGTTACTTGTCCGAGATTCGATCGTCGGTATCCAATACCTAGTTCAGTCTCGTTATCGACAAGTCTCTTTACTCGTTCTGTAATACTTCATCTTATAACTAACTCATTAGTTACATGCTTGCAAGGCTTAGGTGATGAGCATTGCCGAGAGGGCCCAGAGATACCTCTCCGACAATCGGAGTGACAAAACCTAATCTCGAATTATGCTAACTCAACATGTACCTTCGGAGACACCTGTAGTACTCCTTTATAATCACCCAGTTACGTTGTGACGTTTGGTAGTACCCAAAGTGTTCCTCCGGTAAACGGGAGTTACACAATTCTCATAGTTACAGGAACATGTATAAGTCATGAAGGAAGCAATAGCAGAATACTAAACGATCAAGTGCTAAGCTAACGGGATGGGTCATGTCAATCACCTCATTCTCCTAATGATGTGATCCCATTAATCAAATGACAACACATGTCAATGGTTAGGAAACATAACCATCTTTGATTAATGAGCTAGTCAAGTAGAGGCATACTAGTGACTATATGTTTGTCTATGTATTCACACATGTATCATGTTTCCGGTTAATACAATTCTAGCATGAATAATAAACATTTATCATGAGATGAGGAAATAAATAATAACTTTATTATTGCCTCTAGGGCATATTTCCTTCATCTACGCCTAGCGCCGGACTCAATGTTCGTCTCCTTACCTACGCTTCCTCAATTATGTTCACCTCTTTCCTTTCTCGCCCTCTTTTAATTTTCACACACAGCCTTAAAACTATACGGATGCTTTGATCGCTCCGGCTGTACTACGTGTGCTCATTATACCTGGGGGCTTCCTATACGGAAGCTAAATATAACTACTATAATGGCTTCCTGCCAGCCACATATGCGTCCTTTTTTTTCATATGTGCCTTTTCTTCACCATTATATGCATCGATATGACTTAAGTTTTGGCCATGCTAGGTTGCCTGGCTCTTGTGTTTATGCCCTACGTTCCCGTTAATTCGGCTAGGGCATAAGGGGAGCACCTCTGCGATTGTTACTGTCTGTTCAGTCGGATGTGTACCTCAGACTGGGTGAAGCCGAAAGCTAGCGTTCTTAAGGGAATATTCGGTCGGTGAACAAAAGATGTTTTCGTTTATTACAACATGAATCCCTAGGTGTTTTGCTTCCTGTGTTTCTGTTCGCAGTTCGGACATGCACATCGATGCATGGGCACCCAGAGAAAGGAACCCCTAACGGAACTATTCTCTCTGGAAGATGTTTCTTACTATCCATGTAATATAACATAACTAGTTGGGTACTTGTCTGTTCAAGCACTTATGACCCCTACACCTGGTCTCCATGCATACCCCGGTTTTTCTTAACTGTGCGGTTATTCGGATACACTCCAGACTATCGGGTCCGGAGGCTGAAGCGAAAAGGTCCGCCATGACAAATGATTTTCAATCCGTCTAGGGACTACATAGGTCCATTTAAATTACAGTCACTTAGATTGACTATACTCTTCCTCTATGCCATCCAACAGGCTGTCTAGCTTACAATCCCGTTGGGAATACTTTGTGGCTAACGCTACTTGGTTGTATACCAGACTTACGGGTATTTCTTACCCATCTGCCCCCACCGGTCCGACTTCGGCCATATGGTTCAGGTCAGCCTTGACGTATCGCGTCTTCACCATGGCCCAGGCTTCCCTCGCACCTTGTCGGCAGGCTGATATCTTCCATAACCGGAAATGCCGCCGTGCTCCTTTGAGCATCTCCACAAGCTCGTTCATGCCTCCGGGTAGGGAAGCGGATGGCCACAAGGCCTGGGCAATACCCTGCATCACCTGTCGTGCTCGTTCGTGCAGTTGTGAAAGATCTTGCAGCATATCACCTGCGGATCCGGGCATCTCCTCTCCAGGACGGCCCGTCAGCATACCTACAGACATAACTCTGTCAATACGCTTCCTTGCTGAACTATACTATAGTTCACTTGAAGCACTTACTATAAATGCCGCGTCGAAGCCTCCTGTTCTCCTTCACGGAGTCAGCAAGCTGAGCCCAAACATCTTTTAATTCGACGCTCAGTCGAATATTAGCATCTTGAAGATTATTTCTCTCTTGAATAGCCTTTGTCAGCACGCGCTCGCCCGCCTTCAGCTGATTTTGCATATGTGGCTCATTATCTTCCACAGTCTTCGGATTCTCTCTGGGATTGCTTGTAGCACCTCTTGTCAGACTTATAATTCATGCCGAATAAATAACTGGTACAAGTTTAGTCTTACCAGCAGAGGCCCTTTTTTCCTCTTGTTCGTCAACAACGGCCTTCAGCTAGGTCTTACATTCCTCCAGTTCTTGAGATAAATGGGTATTCTTCTCTACAAGAACCTATGCATAGAATGATCCTTAAATCAGTTGTGCCAACTGTTTCAAGTCTCAGGGGATACTACTACACACACTTATTAGATTTCCTTACTCGTATATCCTTTGCATACTGATCCGTAGCTCTGGCAAGTCCATCTTGAGCAGCGCGAATATATGCGTCTCTGGAGTTGAAGGAATCAAAAGCCTCCTCGGAGAAAATACCATTGCGAAGTACGGCCCGTCTACACCGATGATTCATGGCGCTCCTCACTTCGGAGTTTGAAGCAGAAAGCATGTCAGCATCCTTTGTGGGAGGGCAAGTCGGCACTGCCCCCACATCAGCATCTACCCGTGAATCCGATTTAGGAATCCGGCTGCTTGAGGCATGATCGGCAGGGGATCCGGATGTAGTCCGGCGGATGTTTTTTCTGCCAGGACACAATGCAAACTGTCACATTTCGGCAAACATAATCACAGAGCAAGTTTCATTTGTACCTCTGCCCTGGCGTTTCGGTTCTCACCTCCTTCCTCTTACGCCTGCCCGAACCGGATGCCCCTCGCTGATGAGCCCCCGTGGGCTCGGCACGGCGTCCTGATGGTCGTCTCTGCAAAAATACAACATGTGTGCTTAAGGCACGGCATAATTCGGAATTTAGGGCTCCGGCTTTACTTACGTTCGACACCGGGAGCAGCCCAGGATAATCAGCAAGGATGGCCACTAAAGCGCCATCGCGGCTTGCTTGATAAAATGTCCCGTCTACAAGCTCCACGGATATATCCGGATCTTCTTCAAGTTCGAGGTCGAGAGCCCGACCAGGATCCTCTGGCTGCGGAGGTGGGCTGTTGAACTCTTCCACAGCCCTTCTCAGTTCCTGCTTTGAAAATAGTAAGATAAAATGATTGGTGACGAAGGACACGGGTATGAATAGAATCGGGTAAGGAATGACAGCTTACCAAGCTTGGGGGGTTGTACATGGAAAATCCATCCCGCGGCTTAATGCGGAGGAATTCCTATTCTTCCCCTTTGTACAAATCGGACAATATTTTCGCTAGTGCGGTGGCACAGTCCGCACCTTTACGACCGCAGCATGTGGCGTCGTCTTCTCCGTTGTAATGCCACATGGGTTTCCCCCGATATTGAAGTGGCTGCACCCCCCCTCCCCCCGCATTATACATATTGACATAACCTCTATCATTGTCAATCCTGATTTGGCCAGAATTTTTATCCTGCCCATTAGATAAAGGACCTTTCTGTCGTCTTCCTCCTGGGGGCTCCGCGGGCGCCAGTTTTGGCATTTCTTTAGCGGGGCGTTGGTAAACTCGAGAAGGCCCGTCCAGACTGGGTCCGGAAGGGGAACGTCATCTACGTAAAACCACTCCGAGGGCTAATCTTCTGATGCCTTCTTTGGAGTGCCGGACAGGTATCCGGCCTGAGCGATGCGCCATATTTCGGCTCCGCCCACTTGATATATAGATCCCCCCTGATTACGAGGGACGAGGCAGAATAGCCTCTTCCATAGCTTGAAATGAGCTTCGCAGCCCAGGAAGAGCTCGCAAAAGGCAACATACCCTGCGATGTGCAGTATGGAGGCAGGAGTGAAGTTGTGCAGCTGGAGACTGTAGAACTCTAGGAGCCCATGGAGGAATGGGTGGATTGGAAACCCAAGCCCCCTCAGAAAATACGGGACAAGACATATCCGCTCCCCTCTAGATGGGTTCGGAAACTTCTCCGCCTGCTCCACGCCATTATAGGTAGCTAGTACGGCTCGGACGGAGACAATGTATGCAGGTGGGAGGAACCCCTGGGTCTGCAACTCCACTAATCGGCTATGAGGGACAGAACACTTTCCCCAATTGCCTGGCTTAGAGCTAGGGGTGCGAGAGGAGGAGCTTCGGCGGCCAGCCATGATGGAATGGCTTTTCCCGGGCACGCGCTGTTGGATGCTTGCTGGGAGGAAGATGGTGTGATTTGGATCTGAGGATCCCCTCCTCTTCAAATAGACGGTTGACTTACAGGTTCAGGGTGGCAAATGTAAAAATTCCCCGACTTCTCATATTCACTTGACACGTGGGGATATCCATTATTGAAGCACAGGAGCCGAGGAGTATGACATTAATGGAGGCCGGACACTGTTCGCCATGACAGGTACTCTCGATTTGGAGAGGAACCCGCCTTGCAATGCCGAAGACAATCTGCGCGCCGGACTCATCGTCATTGAAGCCCGGTTCGGGGGCTACTGAGGGATTCCTGGATAAGGGGGTATCCGGACAGCCGGACTATGTACTTTGGCCGGACTGTTGGACTATGAAGATACAAGATTGAAGACTTCGTCCCGTGTCCGGATGGGACTCTCCTTTGCATGGAAGGCAAGCTTGGCGATCCAGATGTAGATCTCCTTCTCTGTAACTGACTCTGTGTAATCCTAGCCCCCTCCGGTGTCTATATAAACCGGAGGGTTTGGTCCGTAGGACAACAACAATCATACCATAGGCTAGCTTCTAGGGTTTAGCCTCTATGATCTCGTGGTAGATCAACTCTTGTAATACTCATATCATCAAGATCAATCAAGCAGGAAGTAGGGTATTACCTCCATCGAGAGGGCCCAAACCTGGGTAAAACATCGTGTCCCCAGTCTCCTGTTACCATTAGCCTTAGACGCACAGTTCGGGACCCCCTACCCGAGATCCGTCGGTTTTGACACCAACAGCTGGCCCGTCCCGACTATGTATACAGTGGAGCGGTTTCCTTTTCTCTCCATATGAACCTATCATATTGCGTACGTGCCACTGAAGAAAAAAACATTATTTATAAATGACGCGGCACCTACTACTCGTTCTCCTATAACCTTGCGATTGGCATCTCCAAAATACTAACCTTGCGATTGGCTCTTCGCCTCTTCAGGAAGTCGAGCAATAATGGTAGTGAAGTATATATCGTTCTGGCTATATGAGACCGAATGAATTGTTGCACGTCCACCACGTGGGCGAGGGTTGAGGGGTGAGGGAGAGTGCTACATACGGAGCAAAATGAGTGAATCTACACTCTAAAATACGTCTATATACATCAGTGTTTGGAGTATGTACTAGTAGTTCATATTGAAATCTACTAAAGGACATATATATTCCAAACAATATGATATAATCTCTATAACCAAGGTAGTAGGGACGAGGAGTAAATGGAGGGAGTAGTAATTTTTTCTCCTCGTCCTGCGAGGCACCGCGCGCATGGGCGAGGGAGCGGGCGCAAGTCGGAGCAAGCTTCACCTCATCCTGCGAGCCACCGCGCCCGTGGGCGGGGGAGATGGCGTACTAAGCAAGCTTCTCCTCATTCCGCGAGTTGACGGGACACATCAAAAGTACTCCAGTGTATAGAGCCTTGCCTCTAAGGTAGGCCCCACATGGTTTGCCTCTTTTTTTAATTTAACATAACGCGTCAAGTCGCAATTTGTTTGTTCACCCATGGTAGACGATCCTCCCTCCACCAAGTGGACAACTAGTACACGTGCCAAATTACCACGTGGGTTGCCTTTTTTGTACAGAAATGAGCTCTACCATGTACCCGCGCGGGTGTGGCTGGGAAAGAGACGGGAGTACGTGTGTCGTGCATGCACCTCTTCTCTTCGTGCATGTCCCCCACCTACGTGGGTGTGTGTGAGAGATAGAAACCACGTTCGTGAGTGT
>NC_041385.1:436354454-436357388 GCF_002162155.2 Triticum dicoccoides | reverse complement strand
GCGCGATCGATCAAGAGAGCCATCGAAATTATGTGTGTGTGTGTGCAAGTCAAAGATATAGGGCGACTGGCCTACCGGAATGTTAGAGGGCACATGTCAAGTTTGTGTGTGGCAGGGAGACATGGCTAGAATGCTCGATGTATCAGTGTGTGGGGGGGAGGGGGTGGGGCAGGGGTGGGCAGAGGCCTAACTATAGAGGTAGAACAACTCGTATATGTGTTGAGAAGGAGAGACCCAGCTATGTCTTGTGGGATATCGGTCGACATCCATACATAACTGAAGGACGTGAAATATGATGGGACAGAGAGAGAGAGGAGAGAGAGAGAGAGAGAGGGAGGGAGAGGGGTAGAGTGCTGGATGGGTGATGGAGTTGCTTATCGAAGATGGTGGGAGAGGCCTACTAGACAAACTGAGGGTGGAACTGCAATGTTATCAATAAAAGTGGGGATGTGTTTCTGTGTGTGCATGTGCATGATAGATCTGTCGGGACGCATCCATGGATGATGAAGGGGAACCATGTGTTTGGTAAGAAAATCTAACTAGATCGGTAGATCAATTATTGTTTGTCGGAGGAAGGGAGAGACACAACTAATGAGGTAGATCGACCGACGCGTGGGTAAAAACGAGTTATAAGGACCTAGCTAGTTATATGTATAGCGAGAGATCGGTCGGTGTACGTCCATTTGTTAGAGGCAAATAGGGCCCAGCGAGACGGATAGACAGATAGAATGGAGCTAGGAGGTGGTGCGAGAGGCCCAGCTACTAGCTAGATAGGGGGGAGTGTGCGGTTGTGAGATCGATGAAAAGAGGGGCGAGAGTTTACACGTGTGTTTGACCGTATGAGAGACACGAGGCAAGGACACATAAAGGAGGAGATTGAAGGTGTGTGTGTATGTTGTAGGCAGGCATCGCTGGAGAGGTTTATCGATTGGTGTGTGTCGGAAAGGGGTTGTGGAGACTCTGGGAGAATGACCTAAAGAAAAAAATGAATGTGCCTGGTGGATAGAATGCCGAGGGAGGGGGAGGGCGAGGAGGGCGTGTGCATGCATGAGAGAAAGTTAGTGGTAGCTACAAAGATTAGAGGATTGTGTGGGTGTAAGAGACTAACAAAGATCATAATTTGATATGAAAGCGGATTCATATATTTGAATAGGAGATCATAGTGTTTTAAACATTGCATGCATGAATATAGCGGTGATACACGTGTTGTGCACATGTTATACCATAATGTGATAATGCATGGCGTTTGCAACTCACAGCTAAATGCCGAACAATCTAAACCATTCTATACATCAAACAATCTCACATTTTATTTGAATTTGTGATAATGTGTGGTGTTTGCAGCTTACAACTAAATATCGAACAATCTAAACAATACTATATATAGAACATTCTCACATTTTATTTGAATTTGTGGTAATGTGTGGTCTTTGCAACTCACATCTAAATACTTGTAGGCATAGGGGGCGGGGCACCATACATAATGTGAGAAACACATTATACATATGAGACATTGTTTAGATTATAAAGATCTAGCTAGAGCTAGAAATGTAATGTGATTTGAAATCAAAATAAAGTTGATTCAAAAAATCGAGTTCGAGTTCATATAGGTTCATATGTAACTCGAGACTAATCATGTGGTGTGCTATGAAGATAATACACAAAAGATGGTTTAACTTGACAATAATGATGATTGTTGATCTTATTAAAACAGAGAAACGAATTCAAATGCTTTGACTTCACAACAATCATTACCATAGATCTTATTCAAATAGAGAAACGAATTCAAATTTAGTTCATATTGAAGCGATAGTATATATGTTTGGAATGCCCTAAAACGTTCATTTGAGTAGTAGGTTGCATGCATTATACACGTAGCAAAATATTTTAATTGAACATAACATGAATTCAAAGTTTTGAATGACATTTGTAGTGCGCATTGATTTGGTACAGTACACGTTAGGCTTGTCCGGAAATTTCAACCCGCGCCTTATTAGCCTGAAATATTTAAGATATATCTTTGTATCGTCGTGCTCCGACAACTCCCTCCATCTCAACCCACGCCTTGCTATTCCGAAATTACAACGCGCGCAAAAACTCCCACCTCCTGTGAAATCCCGACACGTGAAATGCCCGTGGTACCCCTGAACCGAAAGAACCACCTCAAATTGGTGGGGGTACTTTCATAACTTACCCCACATTTCAGACAAGCGCGTCCCTAAGCCATGGTTCCCCACTGCCATCCCATCCGCCCACCCATTCGTACACTGAGGCCGCGAAAAGCCGCGACGAAACCCCACACCCTGCTCCGTCTGCCACCCAGCCGGAGCCTCTTCCCCGATGATGTCGTCCATAGCAACACCTCGACGTCCCTCATCCACCGTACCGGATGAGGATCCGTCATTGATCTCGTCGTCCCGCCGGTTCAGCCACCCCGTCCTCCACCTCCAAGGAGCTGCCCCGACGTTCCCCTTGTCTTTCGCGCCACCTCCATTCCCACACCGCCGTCTTCACCTGCACCACCGGAAGAGCATCATCATCACAGTTTCCTCGGATGAAGCTACGGCCTAATCGGCGCCACCAAAGAGGTTGTACACTAATTGCCGCATTTTCTTCTTGATTCGATCTCACAGTGCTGCCAGCACTCGCTCCCGAGCCAACACGGCGCGGCTCCATCCACGGCGGCGTCACCGGCCACTTCCTCCACGACATCACTCCCTCGGCGGCGATGTCCACACCCGTAGGAGCTGCTGCTGCTTTAGCTCTCGCTCGCGCTGCTGCTCTGCTCTTGCTCTTGTTCCCCTGCCTGGTCTGCTCTTGCTATTGCTCTTGCTCGCGCTGCTGCTCTCGCTCTTGCTCTTGCTTGCGATGCTGCTCCGATTTAGCTACACTTCAGTCGACTGAATCGACTTTTGGGTCAGTCAATTTTCAGGG
>NC_041385.1:436258717-436354128 GCF_002162155.2 Triticum dicoccoides | reverse complement strand
GAGGTACCTCACTATCTATCTTAGGGTTCAGGGTGGGGGCGGTGGTCACCGGCGGTGGCGGGGCGGTGGCGTGGGGATCATTGGAGAAAAAGCTCGGCACGGGAGGGGGGGCTAGAGGGATGGCCGGGGCGGCGGCGGACTGGCGGTGGGGAGTGTTTTCTGGGTGGGCAAGGCGGCGCACCACCGGCCGCGGGCAGCAGGGGGCTGCTATTTGGCCGGTGGTGGCTGGCGGCTCAGGGGGGGTGGAGGTTGAAGATGAACCACATGCCCTTGACTTCGTATCCAACGGCTGCCAAAATCGACTGACCAGAGATGAAAAAGTCAGTCGACCGACGTGTAGCCTCACCTTTCTAGTGCGTTCAGTTTCGACAGCAAAATTCATTTTTGACAACAAAATTCAGTTTCGACAGTTAAGTTCAGTTTCGACAGTTAAGTTCAGTTTCGACAGTTAAATTCAGTTTCGACAGTTAAGTTCAGAGATGAGTGGCTGATGTATTTTACATCTAGCACTTTGTGGTTATGTATTTTACGTCATGTATTGGAGATGCTATTAGAATTCCACTCAGGTAAACGTTGTTCGTTGTCTCTCTTGTCCTGCTTCAGCCTCGGTGTCGTACAACTCACCGGAGCTGCTCCAACGACGAAACCCTCCATCACAGCGGAGTAGTACCTCGGGCTCCATCTCTAGACGCCTAAGATCTTCTTCCCCTCCTCCGATAGCAAAGTCAACCGGAGCATCCTCACCGGCCAACCCAATCACGCTGAGATCGACATGGCTTCGCCAGAGAGGTTGTACACTTGATGCATCTCTTTTTTACTCTACATGTTATATATATTGTCCACTGAGGACACGGATTTGTTCCTTTAGTGTCTCCTTGAAAGAAAAAACGTAGGAATTTTAATTTTCACTTGTCCTCCTTTTCAAATTCCTATTCATGAAGCAGAAGACTAAGAGATAGTAGCATAATAGCATTATAACCGTACATTTTCTTGTTGTTTGACTTAATCTCACCATCCTTCTTTGCATCCTGTGATCTTCCAATTGTTGTGAATCAAACACCCAGATTGCTAGTCCTATGTTTTTAAATTCTCCGTTTTGCACGTGCATTCCTATCCTATTCCTGTCTATTTCCTCCCTGCATTGTTGGAATCCTCCAATTCAAACGAGCCCTTACAGAATTACTTCTCTTATAGATAGTTGTCAAAGAAAACCTTGCGTGGTTTGTCCCGCTCCTGCTGCACCGTCGTCCACCCCAGCTCAGCTGCTCCAATGATAGAAGGGTCCAGCACAGCAGGGATCCGGCCTCCAGACTGTCTTTCGCTGCCTCAGATCTTCTTCCCCTCCGCCGGCAGCCATGAAAACTGCATTACCATCATCAACCAAGCAGATGACCTCGAGGACTACACGGGTCCGCAAGAGAGGTCGCACTCTTTCGTGTCTGCTTACGTTATGCATCGCTAATATTACATGCTACTTTATCGTCCTGTTCACCGATTAGACTCTGAGTCAGCTCCAAACTAATGGTCAAACTTGAGTTTTTAAATGGCTGTGGGGTACATATCGGGGCCGTAATCAATAGTATCTATCTACTACCTGGTTAATCTCTGATGTCTACTATGAGTTTCATGTTGGGTGGGAAACAAATAGTAAAGAAGCCATTATCTGTATATTTTAACTGAAGCCATTATCTGCCTGCTATTATTGGTTTTGGGTCTATCCACAGGTTGCTACCATCACTCTGGATTTCTGCATGCACTCCTTACATAATCTCACTATGTTTTATTCCTATGCATGACAATTATTGTAAACAATGGAACTGAACATGTAGAGAAAAAGAGACGAGCCTTGCGTGGCAATAAAATTTCATGCAGACGTCGCTCCATGGTAGGCGCAAAGGCAGCCCCCCTCCACGCATTTCGGATTGTAATCGAGAGGAAGATATCTGTTCTGAGGGGGATTCAGAAGGAGAAGACAACTCCTATTTACCCCCTGAGGTCTTCTCTCTAACTTGGCATGCTGATGTTGGTTATATCATGCATATGGTGTCTTGCATTGCTTACTTTATACATCAAATATGTCATCTGCTTAGTTTAGACATCCTTTGTGCGAATGCCATCTGTTTAGTTTGTTCATCGTTTATGTGAATTATGCAACGCCATCTTGTTTAGCCAGACATCATATATGTGAATTTTGCAATGCCATCCTCCTTAGCCAGTCATCTTATATGTAAATTATATCAGGCCATCCTTTTTTTCCGTTACATATTACATTTGTCAACAATGTTAGTACTTTCAACTGCTCTTCATGTGCATCAGCCATTTGACACGATGATGGCAAATTTTGGAGTGAAAACAAGGTCTTCAGAGCAGACTATGCTATCTAACAAAGCGCATATCTCGCTGGTCACGGATAGCTCCTCAGAGGAGGATTCAGAGACAGATGACCAGTCCTATCCCCCCCCCCCCGAGGTGTATGCTCTAACTTGGCAGGGTTATGTTGCTCATATCGTGCGTATGGTGTCTTGCATTGCTATGTCATTTCATTAGTTTAGACATGCTTTGTGTGAATGCCACCTATTCGGCGTCTAATTACCATATATGTGAATTATGCATTGCCATCTTGTTGCAAGACATTATATATGTGAATTATACAATGCTATCTTGTTGCAAAGGCATTATATATGTGAATTATGCAATGCCATGCTATTTAGCCAATCATCATGTATGTGAATTATATCATGCTATCAATTTTTTGTATTACATGTTCCATTTGTCGACAACGTTTGTATATTCAACTACTCTTCCTATGCATCAGCCATTTGAAGTGGTGATGGAAGTATCTGGAGTGAAAACAAGGTATTCAGAGCAGACAATGCTACCTGCTGAAGCAGACATCTTGCTGGTTACAAAGAGCTCCTCATAGGAGGATTCAGAGACTCATGACCAGTCCTATTTCCCCCCTGAGGTCTATGCTCAAACTTGGCAGGGTTATATTACCCATGTCATGCATGTTCTCTTGCATTGCTTAGTTTTTACATCATATATGGATTGCCATTTGCTTACTTGCTTACTATATAAATCGTATATTTGAATTATATCATGCCATCATGTTTACATAGTACATACACATCATATATATGAATTATGGCATGGCAACCCATTTAATAAAGACATCATATAGTTATGTCATCTCATCCTGTTTAGTGTTTACAGTCATCATATTTTGAATTATGGCATTCTATCCATGAATGTATGTGAATAATGGCATGCCAACCTATTTAATAAACACATTATACAGTTATATCATGTCATCCTGTTTACATAGTCTCATATTTTGAACTATGTCTTTCCATCTTTTTTAGTTAGCCATCATAATGTGAAATTGTGTCATGCTATCCTGTTTAGTTAGCCATCATATATGTGAAATTGCGTCATGCCATCATGTTTGGTTAAACAACATAAATATGAATTATTTCATGCCCTCTTTTATTCCCCACTATCCATTGCACCTGTCTATCATACAATGTCTATACTTTCAATTACTTTTCTTGTTTATCAGCCATTTGAATTGGAGAGGGTGATGGCAGTATCTAAGGGAGTAACAACACGGTCTTCAGAAAAGATAGTACTGCCAGTTGATGCAAATAGAACCACGGTTGTACTTGCCCAAGGACCAGATCCACCACACATAACCCAGACTCTCGCAGATTGTACCCCTACCCAGTTGGACAGAGAACCAGCTACACCCCTTCTAACCCCAACCCCGGCAAATAGTAACCCAGTTCCAGTTGACACAGCACCATCTCCACCACAGAGCACCCAAACACGAGCAGTTAGTAAGGGAACTGTAGTGCCCAAAGCACGAGGACCACCACTCCAAATCCCAACTGAACGCTTAAAGGAGAAGAAGATTTGTTCTCACGTCATGTTCTGTAGCTATGGTTCATACTCATTTTCTCTTGCATTACTGTATTTACTCATACCAACTATTTTTAAATTTGAAGGATGGAATTGAAACTCCAATGGTGCAATAGGTATGTTTTAAAACTGTTTCTTTAAATGGTTTGCTGTTGTAACCTACTCTATGTTGATTTCAGTTTCAATTGAATAAACAGTTATGTTCTCATGTCATACGCATTACAAGTGTTATTATTGCTCTATAGTTTCCCACACTTATATTCTGTCTATTCTGCTTTGTCTTGAACAAATATTGTTTGAAGTGTGTCTCTATCTTGATTTGGCAACAAAAACTAGAATGATATAGACCATAAAGTGACCATGGTACATAGATATATGTTTGTTTCATGTTGTTATCCTGTCCACTTTACTACTGAACTCATTTACCAAAATGAGTTTCATATACAACATGGTAAACATGTGATGTGTCTGCTTGTTTCTCTTTTAGAATGCGGACAAAATATTGGAGAACAGTACCGTGTTATCCAATGGTAAAGGAAGTAATGCAGATAAGGTTCAAGATAGTGAGACATCCCTGTTGGTCTCCAAGAAAGCTGATAAAAACTATCTTGACGACAGTGAGAGAACCCTAAAGTCCAGTCTTGATGTAGTGTTCGAGTTACTGGCCACTACTGCTGGCACAAGCTCTTCGAACTCGCTGTCTGAATCAGTTCGTCTTCTTGAGTCTCAACTTCAAGTTGAAAGACATCGATCAGATGTGCTGCGATAGGAAGCTGAAGGACTGAGGAAGTCCCTGCAGAATTCAGATGCATATTTCCTGGTGCAACAGCAAGCGCTGGAGAATTTAAGCGCCAAACAAGAGAAAGTTAATAAGCTTGTTAAGCATCTTGCCAGCATTTTGGGTACCCAGGATATTGTTTCTTGAGATCTTCTGAAGTGGTTTCAGTTCTAGATTTGTTTTGCAACGGCGTTTATTTGCTTTGGTCGCCAACTTTGACAACCAGTGTATATGATATGTTGCTTTGTTCCCTATATTTGCACTGGTGGCGAACTTTGATGCCCAGTGGATGTAATATTTGTAATAGCCGTGATAGCCTAGCATTAGTTGCTTGCTTATTTATCTCCTTGTTGTCTTGTTTATTTTTTTCTTGTAGTCATTGCAGTTCTTTTTTCGCGGTTTGCTAGTGGCTGCAATAACCTATTTTTTAAAACTAGGCCACAATAACCATGGGCTAATATTTACTGTAGTGACACTAGGCCTCCTACTGGCCGTAGAAACAGTGGGCCTTCTACACGTCGTAGAAACAATGGGCCTTCTACGGGCCGTAGAAACAATGGGCCTTCTGCGAGCCGTATCATCAATGGGCCTTATACGGGCCGTATGATCGATTGGCCAAACATGGGCCAAACAGACCGCATTATGGATGTAAACAGGCTAGAGTTGGAATTGTCCGTTCATGGGCCAACCACAACGGGCCAAATAGGCCATATTTGATGACACTATGAAAATGTCCCAACGTATTAACGGACCACAAATGGGTCGACAGTAACCACGGGCTGAATTTGGCCCACAAGCAGAAAATGACAGTAATGGGTCGTAAGTAAACGAATGCTGGAAATGAGCCCAAGAATGAATGGGCTCTAAGAAGGCCGAAATATAACATGGGCTGGAAACGGCCCAACAGAATAAAGGGCTGTTAATGGGTATAAGGTGATACACTGTTCGTTACGGGCCAGTTTCACCATGGGCCGTTAATGGGTGTAAAGTGATACACTGTTCATTACGGGCCAGTTTCACCACGGGCCATTAATAGGCCAAGAGTTACAAAGGGCCTCATATGGGCCGAAAGACGTCATGGGCCATACATGGGCCAGAAGTGAAAACGGGCTGGAATCATATTGGATGGCCCAGATGACGCTACTGGGCCTAATTCGGATAGGGCGTAACGGGCCTTGGGTTAGCGGGCTATAAATGGGCTATATGTGAACATGTCGTTAACAGGCTTTCCATGGGCCGGGCCGCAACCTTTTGACCAAGTCAAACGGGCCGGCCTTTTCACAGGAATGGGCCTCTGTTGGGCCGTGCCATGTGTCGAAGTATCCTAGGCGCCTTCTGTCCAATGAGTGGATGACATCTGTACCAACAATGATCCAGCACGTGTTTCCTCCAGCCAATGATGATTTTACACGTGGAAAGTCCCCATTGGTCGGGGCTATTAACGGGTTATCGGATCCAAAACCCGAGCCGATATCTTAACGGCGTTCCATTACGGTGGATGCCACCTGTCGGTCACCCTTGACGAAAGCACTTCTGTGACGCGCGATTTATCATCATGGAAGTGGACACTTCCGTGATGATAATTTTGGTAATGTCATGGAACACTTCTATGAAAGCACAGGTATGACTATCTTGATTCTATCATAAAATCGTCATGGATGTACATGCATGACAAAAAATGCGACCTACTGTGACAAACATGTATCATCACAGAAGTGTATTTTTTTGTAGTGACATGCGGCAACGCCCGAAATACACAAGGGCAAAAGAAGAAGGAAGAATACGATCTGGCTCGCTGATCTCTACTTTCTTGATGCGTTGTTGCAGGCCGTGGGAACTAGTCTCCGCGGCGAGCGGCGATGAGCTCTTTCTTATCCTCAAGATGCTGCTTGAGAGCATCCACAGATTCCTCCACTAGCCTTCTGCGCTCGATGCGCAACATGGCATTCTCGTCCATAAGTTTCTTGATGATGACGCCGGTCCTCTTCGACAAGGCAGTGGTCTCCTCCTGCTGCTGTGCACTTTCGACGATCTTCGCCCTCAGCAGGTCGCGCTCGGCCCGGAGCTTCGCATTGCTCTCATTTAGTTGCTGGATGACGCTAGTAGCCTGTTCAAAAGAGGCTTTCATGTCGCCCTACAACCTCGCCCAGCCGGAGAACTGATCTATCTGGCTATGGACGGTCGCATGCATGCTCCTATAAGAGTCCTCGCCTACCCACAAAACATTTTCCTAGGCCGCCGTAGCGCGGGAGGACATGTCTGCTGCATTCACAACGCAGTGGGACATCTCTTCCGCTTATGCGGCGCGGCCGGGCCAGTCTACTGCATCGACGACGTGGCGGGACCTCCGTGCTGCTTTGGTGGTGTAGCGGGACCTCTGTGCTACTACGGCCGCGCAGGGGGACAAGCCATCTGCGTTCGCGGTGAGGCGGGACATCTCTCGTGCTTCCGCTTCCATGCTCACATCTCCCTGGTGGCAATCTCTTGACCTAGAACTCACGCTGGCCATGGCAGACGCAAGGGAACAATGATGAATGACTTGTTTGTTTTTGTGGATGAGGAGTTGAGGAGGAATGTGCAGTCATCTTGGAGTACTAGTATTTATAACCAAGTACTAATACATTCCTAAGTGGGAAACCGTTTAGGTTTTGATCGGTGTGAACAGGTTTGCAATTTGGAATGTGATGGGACCCAGGCTCAAAATTTACTGACGGTTATAAGTGCGGCACTATTCCCAGAAGGCGTAACATGGGCACGTATGCTTTCTCGGCCGCGTACGTGGCGTTTGCACCATAGGGTGCACCACAATAGGCAATGTCAGCACACGTCTTGTTCCCACAACCATGCGCGCTCGTTATTACCATCACGCACGCTTCTTTAAATTAGAATGTGTGCACCCGTCTAGCGCACACACGTTGATCTATCTAACTGTTTCAGTTTGTTGTGGCTAATCGCAAACAGTTCATGTGTGTGAAGTGTATGCCATCAATTGCAGACACTTTGATCTAGCTGACCCGTTTTTGTTCTGTTGCCTAATCGCAAACAGTTAATCCTTCTGAAGTGTATGCCCTCAATCGCACACACCTTTATCTATCTTCCCGTTTCTATTGTTCCTCCTCATCACAAATAGTTCATCCGAGTAAACCGTATGCTATATATTGCACAACCTTCATCTGGCTGCCCGTTTATTTTGTTCCGCCTCATCGCAAACAGTTCATTGAACTAAACCATATGCCCTGCATTGCAAACGCAACTAAAATCTGAACCATGTTTGATGGCTTCGCCATCGCAAATGTTTTGTACCTTTTTTTATGGTTCTTTTACACCACCGTTTGCGATTATTGCATCACACACAGTTTCGTCGAAGGGTCTTTGATCGTAGTGTCGCTTTAGCAGCATCCTGCAGTAGTGTGTGTTGATCTGGTCTACCTGCATGGTGTGATTGATGTGTTCCCCTCCTTTGATGGTGTTCGCCTGCGGCTGTGGGGTTCAGGTGCTGAGGCTCACCAGGCACCTCCACCTCCTCCTCCCTCTAGCTTTATGAGATCTGATAAGCAGGATGATAGCTCAGCGAGGGGTCAAAACCCTAGTGGAGGTACGAGATATGTTCAAATCAAATGCGCCGGTGGGTCCTGCTCAGAGGGAGGCTGTAGATGATAATGGCCAGGGGAAGGCCGTTGTCACGGGTACCCCAATCTCCGGAGTCTCCTCCAACATGCCGGCCTGCTCTCTTTCGCCTACCTACTCTGGAATCGAAGACCTTCCTAGATGTCCCCCTTGTCCTGAGACGACACCTGCTAGCAAGAAGAAGAAAACATCAGTCAAAAAGTTCTTGGCCAAGAGTCGGGCTTCGTCGGGCTCCAAGCAATCCATGGCGGGGTTGTGTCACCACCTAGACAGACATGGGTTCGGCATCTGGTTCTGGACCCGTGTTGGTGTCTTCTACGGCGCGCTCTCCTCCGAATCGGTCGCCTACTTCTATGGCTCGCAAGGGTCGCCGGGTTCGGGACTCTAGGGAGCCAATGTCGTTGCGTGCGGAGCGCCGCGCTGCGGCAAAGGATCTACCTCCCTTAGGTATTGTGCCCATCCCTCCTCCTCCCTCACACCCGGTTCGGTTGGTTCTGCCTTCTTTTTCCGATAAGCACCTTTTACATGTTTTATCCGACGTGGGGGTCACCCTTGAGCCTGGTTTTGGTTCGCCTTCTTCCATTCTTTCAATCATCCAGGCTAATGAGTTGGCCCAATCGGCCATCGCCAAGGCCAAAGACGCTGATGCGGTGAAGGTGGTCATCTCAGTGCCGGTCGGGGAGGTGGGGGGAGACACTGGTAGTGGCCATCCTCGTCCCCCTTCTTCCAAACGGGGCCCCTCTAAGCGCTCTAAACCATGTGTTTCCCCATGCAGGGCTAGCCTTCGCATCAAAAACCTTTCTTTCAAATGAAAGCGCTTTTCTAGAACATTAGAGGTTTCGGTGCTAGGGGGCGTCGGGATTAAATTAGGGATGTGGTTAGAGGTGAGAATATTGACATTTTAGGGTTGGTTGAAACTTTTAAGGATTCTTTTTCTCCCAATGAACTCTCCGATGTTGCGGGTATGGATAGATTTGATTGGAATTGCTTGCCGGCCTCAGGCCATTTTGGTGGCATCTTAATTGGCACCAACGGGACATCTTTGATTTTGTTGCCTTTGACCACAGTATCTTTTGGGCTAGCACTGTAGTTCATCATCGGTGACTTAACACCCTCTGGGAAATTATGGTAGTCTACGGTCGTACGGATCATTCTTTGACCTCTCTCTTCCTTGACGAAATCTCTACTAAAATTAAGGCCTGCACTCTGCCTATTGTTGTGGGAGGGGACTTCAATCTTCCACGTACTCCCTTGAACAAGAATAACTGCAACTTCTCTTGGCCTCTTGTTGATGCGTTCAAAGGTTTTATTTGTGACTGTGCTCTTCATGAACTCCCTCGGGTGGGAGCACAGTTTACTTGGACTAACCATCAGTCCAGTCTGGTTCGGTCGGTGCTGGATCGGCTTTTCATTTGTTCGAACTGGGCCTCCTTATTTCCTTGTGCCTCCTTGGAAGCGAGAGCGATAGTGGGATCGTGAAGGAAATATGCCTTAGAGGTAATAATAAAGTTGTTATTTTATAACATATTCATGGTAAATGTTTATTATTCATGATGGAATTGTATTGATCGGTAACCCAAATACATGCGTGAATACATAGACAAACACTGTGTCCCTAGTGAGCCTCTACTTGACTAGCTCATTGATCAAAGATGATTAAGGTTTCCTAACCATGGGCATGAGTTGTCATTTGATAATGGGATCACTTCATTAGGAGAATGATGTGATGGACAAGACCCATCTGTTAGCTCAGCATAATGATCATTCAGTTTTATTGCTATTGCTTTCTTCATGTCAAATACATATTCCTTCGACTATGAGATTATGCAACTCCCGGACACTGCAGGAATACCTTTTGTGCTATCAAACGTCACAACGTAACTGGGTGATTATAAAGATGCTCTACAAGTATCTTCGAAGGTGTTTGTTGGGTTGGCGTAGACCGAGATTAGGATTGTCATCCGGGTATTGGAGAGGTGTCTCTGGGCCCTCTCGGTAATACACATCATAATAAGCCTTGCAAGCAAAGTGACTAATGAATTAGTTGTAGGATGATGTATTACGGAATAAGTAAAGAGACTTGCCGGTAACAAGATTGAACTAGGTATGAAGATACCGACGATCGAATCTTGGGCAAGTAACATACCGATGGACTAAGGGAATTGTGTATGTTATCATTACGGTTCGATCGATAAAGATCTTCGTAGAATATGTAGGAGCCAATATGAGCATCCAGGTTCCACTATTGGTTATTTACCAGAGAGGTGTCTCGGTCATGTCTACATAGTTCTCGAACCTGTAGGGTCCGCATGCTTAACATTCGATGATGATATAGTATTATATGAGTTATGTGATTTGGTGACGGAATGTTGTTCGGAGTCTCGGATGAGATTACGGACATGACGAGGAGTCTTGAAATGGTCGAGAGGTATAGATTGATATATAGGATGATGGTATTCGGACACCGGAAGTGTTCCAAAGGGTATCAGGTACATATAGGGTCATCGAAAGGGGTTCCGGGCACCCCCGGCAAAGATATGGGCTTAACGGGCCAAGGGAGGGACAGACATGGGTATATCTACTTAATGAAACACAAGTCTGAAACATTTGAAAAGTTCAAAGAATTTCATAGTGAAGTGGAGAATCATCATAACAAGAAAATAAAGTTTCTACGATCTGATCGTGGAGGCAAATATTTGAGTTACGAGTTTGGCCTTCATTTAAAACAATGTGAAATAGTTTCATAACTCATGCCACTTGGAACACCACAGCGTAATGGTGTGTCCGAACATCGTAACCGTACTTTATTAGATATGGTGTGATCTATGATGTCTCTTATCGATTTACCACTATCATTTTGGGGTTATGCATTAGAGACAGCTGCATTCACGTTAAATAGGGCACCGTCTAAATCCGTTGAGACGACACCGTACGAACTGTGGTTTGGCAAGAAACCTAAGTTGTCATTTCTTAAAGTTTGGGGTTGCAACACTGATACATCTCCAACGTATCTATAATTTTCTATTGTTTCATGCTATTATATTATCTTTTTTGGATGTTTTATATGCATTAATATGCTATTTTATATGATTTTTGGGACTAACCTATTAACCTAGAGCCCAGTGTCAGTTTCTGTTTTTCCTTGTTTTAGAGTTTTGCAGAAAAGGAATACCAAACGGAGTCCAAACAGAATAAAACTTTCGCCATTATTTTTCTTGGACCAAAAGACACCCAAGAGACTTGGAGTACAAGTCAAAGGAGCCTCGAGGTGGCCACGAGGGTGGAGGGCGTGCCCAGGGGGTTGGGGCATGCCCCCCGACCTTGTGGGCCCCTTGTAGCTCCCCTGACCTAATTATTTCGCCTATATATACTCTTATACCCCAAAAACATCCAGGGGAGCCATGAAACCACTTTTCCACCACTGCAACCTTCTGTACCCGTGAGATCCCATCTTGGGGCCTTTTCTGGCATCCTGCAGGAGGGGGAATCGATCACGGAGGGCTTCTACATCAACACCATTGCCTCTCAGATGAAGCGTGAGTAGTTTACTTCAGACTAAAGGGGCTAGTAGCTAGATGGCTTCTTCTCTCTCTTTGATTCTCAATACAAAGTTCTCCTCGATATTCTTGGAGATCTATTCGATGTAATACTCTTTTGCGGTGTGTTTGCCGAGATCCGATGAATTGTGGATTTATGATCAGCTTATCTATGAATATTATTTGAATCTCCTCTAAATTCTTATATGCATGATTTGATATCTTTGCAAGTCTCTTCGAACTATCGATTTGGTTTGGCCAACTAGATTGGTTTTTCTTGCAATGGGAGAAGTGCTTAGCTTTGGGTTCAATCTTGCGGTGTCCTTTCCCAGTGACAGTAGGGGTAGCAAGGCACGTATTGTATTGTTGCCATCGAGGATAACAAGATGGGGTTTTCATCATATTGCTTGAGTTAATCCCGCTACATCATGTCTTCTTGCTTAATGCGTTACTCTGTTCTTATGAACTTAATACTCTAGATGCAGGCAGGAGTCGGTCGATGTGTGGAGTAATAGTAGTGGATGCAGAATCGTTTCGATATACTCGACAGGGACGTGATGCCTATGTTTATGATCATTGCCTTAGATATCGTCATAACTTTGCACTTTTCTATCAATTGCTCGGCAGTAATTTGTTCACCCACCGTAATAATTTCTATCTTGAGAGAAGCCACTAGTGAAACCTATGGCCCCTGGGTATATTTTCCATCATATAAGTTTCCGATCTACAATTCTAGTTTACTATTTACTTTCCTTTGCAATCTTTACTTTCCGTTCCATAAACCAAAAATTAAAAAATATTACTTTACCGTTTACCCATCTCTATCAGATCTCACTTTGCGAATAACCGTGAAGGGATTGACAACCCCTTTGTCGTGTTGGTTGCAAGTTTGTGTTTGTTTGTGCAGGTATTCGGTGGCTTGTTGCATAGTCTCCTACTGGATTGATACCTTGGTTCTCAAAACTGAGGGAAATAGTTACGCTCCTTTGCTGCATCACCCTTTCCTCTTCAAGGGAAAAACCAACACAAGCGCAAGAGGTAGCAGACACCTATGTCAAAAGGTTTCATCCTGAGAAGCTTGAACCCATATCAGAGAAATGCGTCTTCATAGGATACCCTAAGGAAACAATTGGGAACACCTTCTACCACAAATCCGAAGGCAAGATATTTGTTGCCAAGAATGGAAACTTTCTAGAGAAGGAGTTTCTCTCGAAAGAAGTGAGTGGGAGGAAAGTAGAACTTGATGAGGTAATTGTACCTTCTCTCGAATTTGAAGGTAGCTCATCACAGAAAATTGTTCCCGTGATGCCTACACCAACTAGAGAGGAAGCTAATGATAATGATCATGAATGTCGGAGTAATGGGCCACGGGTAGCCTCACCCGAGCCCCTGAACCTTTCAAGACTTTGGGCCGGCTTCACCCCACGAAACCTCAGGATGAGGCGCCACCTTCCGGTGGCCGGCTGGCTCAACGGCCGGCTGCCCGGAGACGGCTGTACACCAGCAGATGGAACCAAGATAGGCCGGCTCCTAGCGGACGGCCTCTGGAGAGGCCGGCTTCTAGCAGGTGGCCACCAGGCGCCCTCAGAGTCTGCGCCCCTCATCAAGAGGACAAGACTGGGTGAGGCTACAGTGTAGCCCCTCACCCTCGAATCCTGGGCGTGGCGTGGCTACAGTGTCCCGTACAGGCGGAGATCTTCGCACGACACGGCATTGTTGCCACCTCCGATTGACGCCATCCCTGACAAGCGAAGCCCTGCTCCCACAATGGTCTGTCGGTACGGCCCGCAGGCGGCAGGCCCTACCAGGAAGTGAGAACCCGGAAGACGGCGGAGGCCGGACCAGCCGGACCTGTGGGAGGCCGACTTCCAGCAGGCGGCCAGTTCCTCCCTCGAGGCCCGTGTGCCATTAATCAGATAAGACGAGGTGTGGCTACAGTGATCTCCCACCAGGCGACGGGACTGTAGCCACACTCCGCTGACCGAGCCTCCGGCATTAGCATCACGACCACAGTGATCAGCCCCCAGCAAGACCCGCCAGCGGCGGTGGCGGCATGTCGGCTCCGTACCAGACCCGCCGGCGGGGCCCACCAGGCGGCTGGCCCCAGCTGTCGGCGGGGAAGCCGGCGACCAGAGACACTGACAGCCGGGTCCAGCACCCGGCCAGATTACCATTGTACCCCTGGGGGGTAGGCCTATATAAACCCCCCAGGGCACCCATGCAAAGGGTTCCCACCTCATTAGAACTACCCACTGCCCTAGAGGAAGAAGAGAGCTAGCCTTGCCTCCTTCTAGCACACAGCTCAAGGAGCACCATGTACTCACTAGTGCCTTAGTGATCATGCGGAGACCCTACAGAGCAGGAGTAGGGGTATTATCTCCAAGGAGAGCCCCCAACCTGGGTAAAGTACGCCGGCGTTCGTGTCTACGCCTCATCACGCTTTCGGGCACCGACGACATTCTACTCGCTCCCACCATGATAAGCCATCCGTTGGCATATGTCACACCCAACCCCCGACATTTGGCGCCCACCATGGGGCGAGGTGCACCATCGTCCGATGATCTACTTTGGACGGGAACCTTGTTCCTTCCTAGCGAGCGCAGCCAGCCCAGCACGCCTGACGACGCCAGCCTCGATGTGCTGTGCGGCGCGGAGATCGCTTGCGCGGCAAGCTGCCTGGCCGACCTCGTTGGTGAGATCAGCCTCTCTGACGAGCCTGCATCCGACGCAGGCACCGAATGCCCCGAGAACCGCCTCGTCAGCCTCCTTGACCAGCTCCACATCACCAGTGAGCCTGCTATCGACTTGGAGTCTGTTGGCTCCACGGACCCGATGATCGTCGACTCTGACATGACGTCACTTGACGCGTTCCCCACCAACGTGGTGGTCTACAACGAGCCGCCTCCTTGCGAGCATAGCATCGGGAGCGCCGTCGCGGAGGTGCTCGTCATCAGCAGCGGTGAGCACTCGGACGGAGGCATTCGAGACCTGCTCGACGCGGTGCTGCCTGACCTGGCAGCGCCCATTCCGGAAGGCGCTGACGCCGAGATGCTGGAGGCATGCCGCGTCCAGCTTATCGAGAGCGCCAACCGACTGGCCAGCATGCGACGCCTCTCGGAGGCCTACCGGTGCGAGATGGACCGAGCTATCGGTGGCACGCCAGCTCCTGAGGGGCCTAGCCGCATTGGCTTGATCCGGCAGTGTGGCGGGACCATCGCCAGCATGTTTGGGATGGATCGTCCCGTCTACGCCACGCCTGCGAAGAACATCCGGGCTGCCCAGGCAGTGACGGATGAGCTGGACAAGTACGAGGGCGACGAGCGCCGCCACATGACGGAGCGAGTCCAGCAGCTCCTTGACGCGGCCACCGAGCAGCACGAAGCCGGCTACCGCACCGAAGCGCCCGTCCGGCAGAACGACGAGCCGCCCCCATCGTCAGCATCACGGCGCAACATCTCAGACACCGATTGGCGGTGTCCATAGCAAGAAAGGCAACGAGCCGACTGCCAGCCGCAGTCAGACTCGCCTCACCATCGAGCGCGACGCAGAGGGATGTCCCCGAGCTATGGAGCGTCAAGGCGATCTGCCCGCTCCTCGGCCTCGTGGAGAAAGGCACCCCACTCCGCCGCCCGTCACATACCTGACACTCGGCGACCGCCTTGGCCGTCGAGAGGGAGTCGGTGAGAACGATGCCCGCTATCGGATCGACCGCCTCAATCACTCCATGGCGCTAGAAGAGGAAGACACGTTGGGTCTGCCTTGTTTCGGCCCCCAAATCCGAGATGAGCCCTTCCCTTGAGGGTTTACCCTCCCAAGAGATACACCCAAGTACACTGGCTCCGGGAAGCCGGAGGACTGGCTGGTCGACTACTCCGCGGCCGTCAGCATAGCGAACGACAACAAGCGCATTTTTGTGAAGTACGTCCCGCTCATGCTTCAAGGCATGGCCCGAACGTGGCTTAACAGCCTGAAGCCCCGCAGCATCAACGGCTGGGTTGATTTCATCGAAGCCTTCATTTGCAACTTCACCAGCACATACAAGTGGCCTCCTAAGCCTCGCCAGCTCTCCTTGTGCGTCCAAGGGCCCAGCGAATCAACTCGCGATTATCTCACGCGTTGGGCTGAGCTGCGCAACTCCTGCGAAGGTGTGCACAAGGTGCAGGCCATCGAGTACTTCACCGCCGGGTGCCGAGAGGGCACCCTCCTCAAGCACCGACTCCTCTGCGACGAGCTGACGACTCTCGACAAGCTGCTGATCATCGCCGACAAGTATGCCACAGCCGACTCCTCTATGAAGGCAGAGATCCAAGTCGATGCATCCGGCAAGATAGCTCCTCAGGCTCCTCGGACTCCGGCTGGTGACACCAGTCGGCGGCAGTAACCAAGGGACAACAAGCGCAAGGCCACCCAGCCAGCTTCCACCAGCCGGCAGGTGGCGACAGTTGAAGACCAGCAGCCGGAAATGTTGCCTCCCCCCAAGGAGTCGGAAGTTGAGGGCTCGTTCAAGCCAGCAAAGGAGACAAAGAAGATACCCTTGGACCCGGAGCACCCGGAGAGGCACGCTGTCATAGGTGCAAACCTTGACAGCAAATAGGAAAGTGAGCTCGTCGATTTCCTCTATGAGAATCGTGACATCTTTGCATGGTCTCCAAAAGACATGTCGGGTGTCCCGATGGATTTCGCCGAGCACAAGCTACATGCCCGATCTAACGTCAAGCCGGTCAGGCAGCCCTTGCGCCACCTGTCAGAAGAGAAGAGAAGAGTTGTCAGAGAAGAGATAGCCCGGCTTCTAGCAGTTGGCTTCATCAGGGAAGTATTCTTCCCAGAGCAGTTGGCCAACCCAGTTCTTGTGCTGAAGAAGAATAAATAGTGGCGCATGTGTATTGATTATACCAGCCTCAACAAAGCTTGCCCCAAAGATCCCTTTGCTTTGCCAAGAATCGACCAAGTGATAGACTCCACAGCCAAATGCGAGCTGTTGAGTTTTCTGGATGCATACTCAGGGTACCACCAGATCAAACTGAACCTGGCCGACAGTCTGAAGACCGCCTTCATCACGCCATTTGGAGCCTTCTGCTACCTGACCATGACGTTCGGCTTGCGAAATGCCGGCGCCACGTTTCAGCGTTGCATGCAGAAGTGTCTCCTCAAGCAACTCGGCAGAAACGCCCATGTTTATGTGGATGATGTGGTGGTGAAGATGGAGAAGCATGGCACGCTGCTGGAAGATCTCAAGGAGACTTTTGAGAACCTGCGCCGATTCCAGATCAAGCTCAACCCGGAGAAATGTGTCTTTAGAGTACCAGCCGGCCAGCTTATCGGCTTCCTGGTCTCAGAGCGCGGCATAGAGTGCAATCCTGTGAAGATCAAGGCCATTGAGAAGATGGAGGTGCCCACCCGACTGCTGGACATGCAGAAGTTCACTGGCTGCCTAGCATTAATCAGCCGTTTCATCAGTCGGCTGGGCGAGAAGGCTCTTCCCATGTACCAGCTCATGAAGAAGACCACTTTTTTCAAGTGGAACGACAAGGTGGACGAGGCTTTTCTCCAGCTCAAGAAGATGTTGACCACCCCGCCTATCTTAGCGGCTCCGACTGATAAAGAGCCCATGCTCCTCTACATCGCCGCCACCAGTCGGGTGGTCAGCATAGTCATAGTGGTGGAGCGCAAGGATGAGGGCAGAGCATTGCCGGTCCAGAGGCCGGTGTATTACTTGAGTAATGTATTGTCCGCCTCCAAGCAAAACTACCCCCACTATCAGAAGATGTGATATGGTGTGCACTTTACCGCCAAGAAGCTAAAGCCTTACTTTCAAGAGCACCCAATTACTGTTCTCTGCACTTCTCCGCTTGCTGAGATCATTGGAAGCGGAGATGCCTCAGGTCGAGTAGCCAAGTGGGCCATTGATCTGGCCCCCTACACCATCTACTACTAGCCTCGCACCGCCATCAAGTCACAAGCGCTGGCAGACTTCCTCGTCGACTGGGCCGAGACCCAGTACCTACCGCCAGCGCCAGACTCCACCCACTGGCGGATGCACTTTGATGGTTCAAAAATGCGCACCGGTCTGGGAGCCGGTGTCGTCCTCACCTCTCCCAAAGGTGACAAGCTCAGATATGCGCTGCAAATCCACTTCGCCGCCTCCAACAATGTAGCTGAATAGAAGGCACTCATACACGGGCTCCGGCTTGACAAGGAACTCGACATTCGCCGGATCCTGTGCTATGGTGACTCCGACTTGGTAGTCCAGCAGTCGTCAGGCGACTGGGACGCCAAGGATGCGAGTTCCTTCAGCAACTCAGTGGATACTTTGACGGGTGCGAGTTCCTTCATGTGCCAAGAAACGACAAACAGCAAGCAGATGCCCTGGCACGGATTGGCTCCGCCCGATAAGCAATACCAGCCGGCGTTGCCCTACGCTGCCTCCTCAAGCCGTCTGTCAAGCCGTCGCCAGAATCAAACTCCATCTTCATGCCAGCTCCTCTTGAAGCCGTCGGATCTGACTTGAGGGCCCCAGAGGCCGGCGCGGGGACTTCGACAGGCCGCCCGGGGACTGTAGCAGCCGCATCGGGCCTAGGGACTCCAGAACCCGGCCCGGGGACTGCACCAGTCGGCCCGGGGACTTCTTCAACTCAACAGGCGGCAGCCAAATCCAACACGCCGCCTCCCGGTCCAACCGCCCTTGTGCAAATTGTAGTCGTCGCAATCGAAGAAATAGCAACACCATCATGTGCCCAACCCATCCTCAACTTCCTGGTGAATAAAGAACTATCGACTAATGAGATCTCGGCCCGACAAGTGCAACAACGGGCAGCAGCATACACCATCGTCAACAGAGAACTAGTGTGGCGCAACGTCACTGGGTGTACCAGCGCTGCGTGGAGACGGACCAAGGCCAAGCAATCCTCAAAGATATCCACCAAGGTGAATGTGGTCACCATGCGGCTTCAAGATCACTTGTTTCCAAAGCTTTCCGCCGTGGTTTTTTCTGGCCAACTGCTCTAGAAGACGCCAAAGACGTTGTCCAGAAGTGTCAAGGGTGCCAGAAGTTCCGCTCCAAGCCACATCTATCGGCTTCTGCACTAAAGACTATTCCCATCGCCTTGCCCTTTGCCGTCTGGGGAGTGGACATGGTGGGGCCATTCAAGACGGCTCGCGGCGGCATGACTCATTTGCTTGTCGCTGTGGACAAGTTCACCAAGTGGATAGAAGCAAAGCCAATCAAGAAACTGAATGGGCCGACTGCCGTGACTTTCATTGCCGATATCACCACTCGGTACGGAAAACCACACAGCATCATCACCGACAACGGCACAAACTTCGCCAAAGGAGCCTTGGCTCGTTTCTGTGCGATGCAGGGCATCCGACCGGACGTAGCGTCCGTTGCCCATCCACAGTCAAACGGCCAAGTGGAGCGAGCAAACGGCCTCATTATGTCCGGCATCAAGCCCCGACTGGTCGAACCTCTAGAGCATTCGGCCGGCTGTTGTCTCAAAGAGCTGTCGGCCGTCCTCTAGAGCCTGCGCACAACTCCGAACAAGTCAACCAGCTTTACACCCTTCTTCCTTGTCTATGGCGCCGAGGCCGTCATCCCAACGGACATAGAATTCGACTCCCCACGAGTAACCATGTACACCGAGGCGGATGCCAAGGAGGCACGAGAAGACCGCGTCGACTTGCTGGAAGAGGGCCGGCTATTGGCGCTCAGCTGGTCCGCCATCTACCAGCAGAGTCTGCGGCGATACTACAACCGCAAGGTGAGGCCAAGATCCTTCCAAGAGGGAGACCTTGTGCTCCGGCTGATCCAGCGGACAGCCGGCCAGCACAAGCTCTCGACGCCTTGGGAAGGCCCTTTCATTATCAGCAAAGTGATGGGAAACGATTCCTACTACCTGATCGACGCTCAGAAGCCTAGAGCGCGCAAAAGAGATGACTCGGGCAAGGAGACGGAGAGGCCATGGAATGCAAACCTCCTCCGAAGATTTTACAGTTGAAAGCAGCATGTATCACGCTATCTTTTGTATTAAGTATGAAAACTCTGGGTCCCCCGAGAAGAGCTTGGGGACTACCCTCTTTTATCTATATGGTAAGTGTTCTGACTATGAATGTTCTACTTGATTACTCCGCCTGGCACCGGGTTCGACAGGTCTGCCCGGAGGTTTGCCGCCTTCTGCTATATGTCGCCTCCTGTAGTCAGACAAGTAGTGTGTCGGCACCAAAAAACTTCCCCTGTCAGAAGCCGCAGCTCGCAGAGCGACTGCACGGCGGGCAGTGTCGTGGTTCTAAGTCTGACAGTAGTGTAGGGGGGTACTAAAGGAGAGGCAAGATCCTAGCTATGGAGTAGTTGTACACGCAAGAGTTTTACGAGTTCAGGCCCTTCTCGAAGGAAGTAACAGCCCTATGTCTCGGTGCCCGAAGGTGGTCGACTGGATTATATGCGTGTGAGTTACAGGGGTGCGAACCCTTCTGCCTGTGGAGGGGGGTGGCTTATATAGAGTGCGCCAGGACCCCAGCCAGCCCACGTAGCGGAGGGTTCAATGTACATTAAGACCTGGCGTTACTGGTAACATCTTACATAAAGTGGTATCATGGCCATAAAGACTACTTAATAACAGACCGTTTGGATGCAGAGTGACCCTAGATCTCCTGGTGGTCGAGTGAGTCTTCATGGTCGAGTGTCTTCGAGTCCGTCGAGTGGAATCCTTCCAGGTCGACTGAAAGACAGTTTCTTCTAGAGATGTCCTTGGGGAGGGTACCTTGGACAGGTCCATGACCCTACCCTAGGTACATGGCTTCATCATTAGCCCCCGAATGGATCGAGGTTTGAGTGAGGAAGGAGTTGAGAATTCTTCCGACCTGCTTTTCGTGCTGCGAGAGTGTCTTACTCTGGATCAATGACTTTTTAGTGATGGCGTCAACTTCTCTTTCTGTCGCCTTGATCCATTCTTTGCATCTACCGAGTGAACTTTATGAACTTGGAGATTTTCGGGCGATGGATCGGAGAAATCTGCTGTCTGACAGGTTGCTTTGCTATCCGCGGATTTGACGGGATCCGAATTTCGGGAAGCGCACGAAGCGGAGGAGGCCTTGGTACTCGGATGGGATAAGGCAAAGACGCCTCGATCTCCGCGCCATCTTTTTCGCCACGTATCGCGCGCGCGCCTGTCGCAGGATTTGACAGGATCGTCCGGGCCTACCAGTCAGCCACTCGGAAGAGACTTCATATAAGGCGCCAGACGGGGGGTTTTCGAACAGTGCGCCCTCATTCCCCTCTCCCTCTTCCTCGAACTCACCCGCTGCGCTCGCTTCCACCTCCGCCCCGCTGCTCCTTGCGCACCTCGCCGGCGACAATGGTGAAGGAAAAGACGGCGGCTTTGGAGCGGGCGAAGAAGGCGACGGCAAAGGCGAAGGGGAGAGCGACTAGTCGGGGCGAATCCTCGTTGCGGTCCGGCCTGCCGCAAGGCTGGATCCACGGAGACTGGATCCGCTCGACCATCACCCAGAAGGACCTCGACGACCTGGCCAACGAAGGACTGATCCCCCATGGGTCAGCAAGGCTTCCGGGGAAGGAGTGGCAGTCGCAGCCTTAGGAGGGTGAGTGCGTCGTCTTAGCCACCCATGTAGATCGCGGTTTTTCTCTGCCGTCGAATCTTTTCTTTCGGGGGTTTCTGAACTTCTTTGGGGCACAACTCCATCACTTCACACCCAACTCCATTGCCTACCTCGCCGCTTTCGTGTCTTTGTGCGAAAACTTCTTGGGTTGTCGGCCGCACTGGGGCCTTTTCAAACACATTTTCACCTGTCGCTCTCAGACGGTGAAAAAGGCTAGCCCGAGTGACGAGAGAACCCAAGTAATCCAGATGTGTGGGGGTCTTGGAGTTCAGATGAGGAGTAAGAGTGCCTTTCCAGCCATGACCCTTCCCGAGTCAGTTCGAGGGTGGCAGTCGACCTGGTTCTACTGCCAAAACCAGTCGACTGGTCTCCCCCCGTTCTCCATGGACCGAGTGAACAAGCCCTCTTCTCTGAAGGTGCTTTCGGAGGAGAAGGCTCAGGTTAGGATGTTGGTGGAGCGCGTGGTCCAGCTCATTCGCGACGGAGTGACGGGCATGGATCTTCTAGAGGTTTTCCTTCGACGACGCATTCAGCCACTTCAATATCGGGGCCATCCGATTTGGTTGTACTCTGGTACTGAAGACACCACTCGGGTCCACCCGAAGGAGGTCGACGATGCCACTATGGAGAGGTGAATGACTGCCATCACAGAGAACAAAGATAATCCTCGTGGAGCCAGGAGGATCCCGCCACTCGACCAGTCCTACGAACCAGACAAGGTCTGACCACATTTCTCTGACTATGACTCTGTTTTCTTCATTCCGCTTTGCTGCAATTCGGTCGACTGACCTTTATTTTGTTTGTTGTCTTCCAGATCACTACCGAGATGTACTCGATGCCCAACGGGGTGCAAGAACGGACCGAAGAAGAAGAAGGAAGTGGAGGTGAAAGCCAGGAGGAGTGGCAGTCGGACGGCGACGAGGGTGAAGAAGATGCTGGCTCTGATGAGGAAGAGGAGGAGGAAGAGGAGGAGGTAGTCGAGCCTCCTCATACTGAAAGACGGTCCAAGCTCGCCCATGATCCTGCAGTCGAGCATGGCAAGGGAGCCGTGCCTACTGGGCAGTCGACCAAACGCCCTCGGAGGACTTCTCCAGCGCCGACTGAGAAAGCGTCGAAGCAACCCTGAGCGGCACCGACAAAACCGGCGAAGGCCCTACCAAAGATGAGGATGAAGATTACGACTGTTTATGGGTAATGGCATAACTCATGTTTTCTCTTTCAATGTGGATATATTCTTGGCCGACCCGATCACTGACCGACTGATTTCTGAAATCGCAGTGCTGCTACTTCAGAGACCTCATCCAGGCATGAAGATCAAGAAATGGAGGATACTGCCACTTCCAATCCTGGTATGATCTGTGCAGTTTCACTTTCGGTTGATCGGATTTTCATTTTTAACTTTGAACCTTTTCTGTAGCTCCACCTAGCATTATCATTGATCTCCCTAACGATGACGATGAGGAGCCACTAAGGCAAAGGAGGAACAGGAAAGCGTCTGCTGGCAAGACTGCTCAGGTTGCGTCAGCACCTGAGACATTTGTTCCGGAGGGGGGCAACGTTGCTCAGGCTATCGTGTCCTTTGCGGTGCCATTGACGAGTGCCCGCCCTCCATCGTCGAGTGCTGATCCACCTTCCCTCTTCTCCACACACCACGTCCCAGAGGACCAAGCAGGTGCTGCCAAGGAAGCCATACGCCGGGCGGGGGTCATGATGGAGCAGGTGAAGGCGATCCGAGACGCCAGCCAAGCAGCTTATGATGCAAGTTCAGCTCTTCAGAGCAATGTCCAGGTTAGTTGACCACCGCCTGTTCTATTAGGATATGATACCTGACAATTTTTCTTTCTGAAAATCTTAATATTTGTCATACACCCACTCGGTGTGTCGATTGAAATGTCTGGATTAGTGGGGGCACGCTGAGTGCACCCACTGGGTGTAGTCCCCGAGACTACAGTGGACTGCTGGCAGTCGACTGTAGTCTTTATGTCTTGAACTTTTTCTCTTTTACTTTCTTCACTCGATCTGATCGAATGGAATCATGGAACCAGTGGGGGCACGCTGAGTGCACCCACTGGGTGTAGTCCCCGAGACCGTGGTCGACTGCTGGTAGTCGGCTATGGTTTGAAGAATACTTCGCTTTTTTTTGAAATTGTGTCTAACTATTGGCAGTTAGCTACTTTCGGTCGACTGATCGATCCGAGCCGGTAGAACCAGCGGGGGCACGCTGAGTGCACCCACTAGGTGTAGTCCCTGAGACTATAGTTGAATATTTTGATTCGGCTGTAGTCTTAGAAATGCTACAATTTTTCTCTTAGTCACTCGGAAGTGACCTGTCTTTGATGTCTGTCGACCGATCTTTCGCAGAAATCTTGCAAGCTTGTGGCTCGTTATACTGAGTTGGAGAACAAGCATATCCAGCTCGAACTTGATCTGAAGCTTGTCTAGGAGAACTTCACGAAGGCGAAGGAGGAGGCAAAAGGTATGTTTGGTGAGAACCTTGACGACTGCCCTTATTTTTTGTCCATTCCTGAGTCTGATCTCACTGTCATTTTGCAGATAAACTAAGGGATGCTCTGAAGAAGAAGGACCTTGACCTCGCCGAGGCGCAGAAAGCGGCTTCGGACAAGAAGAAACTCGCAGAAGAAAAGTTGGCTTCAATCAGCAAACTTGAAGAGGAGAATACAAATCTGAAAGCTGCTCTCGACGCGGCCAACAAGGAGGTCAACCGACTGAAGAATGACAAGATAGCCCTGAGTGACAAGGCTAGCGAACTGGTGGGAAAGAAGAACGACTTAGAGGCTTATCTGGGAGGGCTCACCAAGAAGTTATTCCTCATGCTCGAAGGTAACCCCTTATATCTGACTGGTAATCACTGACTTATTGTAGGAACGTTAGCTTATCCTTGGATCGTATCCACAGAATTCTGCCAAAACTTTGAAGAGGAGACTAGTCAAGTGGAGACTGGCTTGGATCCCATCAACTCTACTGTGAAGGATGAACCGGCCATGAACGTGCTCCGTCTCGAGTCTTGCTTTGCTGCTGTGGTCGACTATCTTGCGAGACTGAAGGTTGCAACATCGCGCATCGACACAGCACTCTGGCCAGGAGAAACACTTCAGAACGACCTCGAGTCTCTGATGACTCGACTGAACGAAGTTCCAAGTCGAGTGCAAGAATGGAAGAAGTCTTCTGCCAGGTGTGGTGCCGACGTTGCTCTGTCTCTAGTCCGTGTTCACTGCAAGGACGCGCAAGAGGAGAAGCTGGCGTCTCTCAAGGTGGCCAATACCAAGAAGCATGACTTCCGATCTTTCATGGAGACCTTCATTGCTGCTGCCACTCGGATCGCAGATGTAATCGACCTGGACGAGTTTGTTGCGCCTTCCAGTCCTCCGCAGGAGGAGTAAAAAACTTCTATGCTTGATGCCTTAAATTTGCCTCGGAATGCCGAGTGGTTTTTGTAACCGATAGACTTTACCAGGCTCGATGCCTGAGCACTTCTCGATCCGTAGGATGCTATCCGAACTTGGTTTTGCCGTTGAATATGTTTGCATCTGCTTTCGAGTGAAAACTGCCCTTCACTCGGTATATATTTTAGTACTGGTGACGTACTCTTGCAGGTTGGAGTACAGGTTGCAGTCGACCTGCATCTTTGCGGGTCGGTACATAGCGCACATTGTATTTGTGGTGAAGCTCAGAAGGAGAAGGTATCAGTCAACCTGCACCTCGTCGTCCTTGCAGAGTGCACATTGTATTTGTGGCGAAGCTCGGAAGGTGAGGGTGGCTGTCGACCTGCACCTCGTCGTCCTTGTGAATCGAAATGGATTTCAAACTTAGGCGAGCACTGGGCTGCAGCTAAGCCTCCGAGTGGGAGGTTAGCTCTCCACTCGGTAGGATTTTTAAATACTTAGGCGAGTACTGGACTGCAGCTAAGCCTCCGAGTGGGAGGTCTCCTCTCCACTCGGTAGGAATTTTAAATACTTAGGCGAGTACTGGACTGCAGCTAAGCCTCCGAGTGGGAGGTCTGCTCTCCACTCGGTAGGATTTTTAAATACTTAGGCGAGTACTGGACTGCAGCTAAGCCTTCGAGTGGGAGGTCTGCTCTCCACTCGGTAGGATTTTTAAATACTTAGGCGAGTACTGGACTGCAGCTAAGCCCCCGAGTGGGAGGTCTGCTCTCCACTCGGTGGGATTTTTAAATACTTAGGCGAGTACTGGACTGCAGCTAAGCCCCGAGTGGGAGGTCTGCTCTCCACTCGGTAGGATTTTTAAATACTTAGGCGAGTACTGGACTGCAGCTAAGCCCCCGAGTGGGAGGATTGCTCTCCACTCGGTAGGATTTCCGTATTTGTGGTGTAGCTCCGAAGGAGAAGGTGGCAGTCGACCTGCACCTCGTCATCCTTGCAGAATGCACATTGTATTAAGTACTTAGGCGAGCACTGGGCTGCAGCTAAGCCCCCGAGTGGGAGGTTTGCTCTCCACACTGTAGGATTTTCAGATACTTAGGCGAGTACTTGGACTGCAGCTAAGTCTCCAAGTGGGAGGCTGGCTCACCACTCGATAGGATTTTTGTTAAACTTAGGCGAGTACTTGGACTGCGGCTAAGCCCCCGAGTGGGAGGCTGGCTCACCACTTGGTAGGATTTTGTTTAAACTTAGGTGAAACGGATTCGCAGCTAAGCCCCCGAGTGGGAGGCTGCCTCACCACTCGGTAAGGATTTTTTTTACAAACTTAGGCGAAACGGATTCGCAGCTAAGCCACCCACTGGGGGATTTCTTACACAAGCAAAAGCGACAACAATAAATGGAAAATTATAACACTTTTTCCTTTGATAGATAAACTATAGGAGTACTTTTATTACATCTCATCTGAGTGAGTATATAAGTGTAAAAGGGGCGGAGCAGATCCGCATTCCAGGCTCGCGGCTCGTCAATCTGGCGATCGACGTTGTAAAGACGGTACGCTCCATTGTGGAGAACTTTGGTGACGATGAAGGGGCCTTCCCAAGTAGGGGCGAGTTTGTGTGGCTTCTGTTGGTCCACTCAGAGGACCAAGTCTCCTTCTTGGAAGACTCGGCTCTTCACATTTCTAGCGTAGAACCGGCGTAAGTCTTGCTGATAGATGGTCGATCGGATCATGGCCATCTCTCTTTCTTCTTCCAGAAGGTCTACTGCGTCCTGCCGGGCTTGCTCTGCTTCGGCTTCGGAGTAGAGTTCGACTCGTGGTGCATTGTGAAGCAGGTCGCTCGGCAAAACCGCTTCAGCTCCATAGACCAGGAAGAATGGAGTTCTCCCAGTCGACCGATTTGGGGTAGTCCTCAATCCCCAAAGAACTGATGGAAGTTCATCGACCCACGCGCCGACTGCGTGCTTGAGGTCACGCATCAACCGGGGTTTCAGTCCTTTGAGAATTAGACCGTTTGATCTTTCTGCTTGTCCATTTGACTATGGGTGGGCGACTGAGGCGTAGTCGACTCGTGTGCCTTAGGAAGCGTAGAAAGCTTTGAATTGGTCGGAATCAAAGTTTGACCCATTATCTGTGATGTTGCTATGCGGGACTCCATATCTGAATATCAATTCCCTGATGAAGCTGATGGTCGTGCCAGCATCGAGATTTTTAATAGGCTTGGCTTCGATCCACTTGGTGAACTTGTTGACTGCCACCAGTACATGGGTGAAGCCGCTCCTGCCAGTTCTCAGTGGTACAACCATATCTAACCCCCAAACAGTGAAAGGCCAGACGATTGGGATGGTCTTCAAGGCTGAGGAGGGTTTGTGTGACATGTTGGAGTAGAACTGACATCCTTCACACTTGTCGACTATCTCTTTCGCCATTTCATTTGCTCTTGGCCAGTAAAAACCTGCTCGGTATGCTTTAGCCACAATGGTCCGAGAGGACGCATGATGGCCACAGGTCCCCGAGTGGATGTCGTAGAGAATCATTCGACCCTCTTCCGGTGTTATGCATTTCTGGCTGACTTCAGTCGCGCTTTCTCTGTACAACTGTCCCCTCATGGTAGTAAAGACCTTGGATCGACGGACGATCTGCCAAGCCTCTTCTTCATTCTCTGGAAGCTCTTTCCTTAGAATATACGCGATGTAAGGCACTGTCCAGTCGGGAGTGATAACCAGAACTTCCATGATTAAGTCGACCACAGCTGGGACCTCGACTTCAGTCGGATCCGTGGCACTTTTTCGCTGCGGGGCTTCTTCAGTGAAAGGATCCTCTTGAACTGACGGCGCATGAACATGCTCCAAAAACACGCCACTGGGGATGGCTTCTCTTTTGGAACCTATCTTCGCTAAGTCATCAGCTTCTTGATTTTTCGGTCGGGGGACGTGATGGAGCTCTAATCCCTCGAATTTCTTCTCCAGCTTTCTGACTGCATTGCAGTAACCAGTCATGGCTGGGCTTCTGACGTCCCACTCCTTCATCACTTGGTTAACCACTAAATCCGAGTCGCCGTAGACCATGAGGCGACGGACGCCGAGTTAGATGGCCATACGCAACCCATACAAAAGTGCTTCGTATTCTGCTTCGTTGTTGGAGGAATCAAAGTGAATTTGGAGTACATATCTGAGCTTATCTCCTCGGGGGGGAACCAACACTACCCCGGCACCGGAACCATTCAGCATTTTAGAGCCATCAAAGAACATAGTCCAGTGCTCCGAGTGAACTTGAGTCGGTAACTTCTGTTCAGTCCACCCGGCAAGGAAATCTGCTATTGCTTGGGACTTGATAGCTCTTGTCGAACCCTCTAACATAAGAGGCAGATGCTTCATGGCTACCTCATCGTTTCCGCCGCCGATTTGGACAGCCACTCGGTAGTCTTCAAGCCAAGTATCAGGCTTAGACTCACCATTGAATTTACTGACTCCGGTCGCCAACCTGAAGTTGGGGGGAATCACCGCGGCCCTGATGGCTCTGCTGAAACACTCTGGTTCGTAGACATGCACTTGGCTGTTGGTGGGTACATCCCTGTCGAGACCCTCTCTGTGGGCTCTGTTCCGGTCGACCAGACCTTGAACGATGATGGATCTCGCATCAAAGCCTGGTTCCCTGGGGTCGACTGGAATTCTTCGTCCGCCACTGTGCTGGCGTCTATCATCCTGGTGTCGACGTGCGTAGGATCCACCCCTTGGGGGAGGGGTGAGCACTCGAAGTCGATCATCGCGATTGAATTGGTGATCATACTGCTCACGGTTGCTTTACTGATCATGCCGGTCCCCATGCCCTTCACGCCTCGGGGGCGATCTGGGGCTATGAGCCGACTGGACCGTATTCGCAGCCACGGATTTGCTGTGAATCCTGTTCCGCGACTGTGACACAGCTGAATTTTGATCTCCTGCTGCCTGGAGCAAATCTCTGATCTGCATCAAGCCCCTGCCAGCCTCTGACTGGGAAGGCTGAATTGATTCTGCTATACGGGCTGCAGCTGCTAAATTCTGAATCGGAGTTTGATATACCTGAGTCGGAGGTGGAAAGAGCTGACCTCGACTGGAGTCAGGGACCCGTTGTCACGCACGCTCGTCGAGTGCTCGCTGAAGGTTCTCCAGTCAAGTGCGCTCGGCCAGGTTAGCCAAGCGCGCGTCCTCCAAGGCACGAGCCTCAGGGGTTTCTCCAACGATAGGAGTATGAAGGGCATCCATGTTCCGGCGGCGAAGTTCTTCCCTCTGCAGCGAATTGAGGGGCTCGGGAAGGTATTCCTCATGGGAGTGCGACGGATCGCCTCCGCCGTTACCTCCCTCGGCACCGGGAAAGCCGGGGGGGCGTGTGGTCTGTTGACCATCAGGACCTCCGCCGATGGATCACTGTTGTCGCACTCGGATGCAGTCTCTGCGGAGCCAGTCGACAGGTCGAACAGGCCGTAGAGAGATTCGTCGGGCTTGATTGCTGCGACATGGGCGATGGTCGACTGGTGAGCCACCGCGTGCCTCACCCACCGCTGAAGCCTCGACCGACCGGAGTGCTTGCACTGGCGGGAAGCGGGGAGGGAGGATGACACAAAAACCGGTCGATACTGGGTCGACGGTTGCCGCAGAAGGACACCGCGGATGCACGCGCGAAAGTGCATCGCTCCGCGGACTGGGAGTGCGTCGACGTCAAGCGGAGCCTCCTGAAGCCAGGCAGAGTCGTCGGCGACGAACGTGAGCGCGCCGAGACGGATCTCGCGGCCCTCAACCAAAACTCTGCCTGAAACCATGATGAAGGAGATCGGAAGAAATTGCAACTTCTCCAATAAGTCGCTAAGATACCTGCCCCACGGTGGGCGCCAACTGTCGTGGTTCTAAGTCTGACAGTAGTGTAGGGGGGTACTAAAGGAGAGGCAAGATCCTAGCTATGGAGTAGTTGTACACGCAAGAGTTTTACGAGTTCAGGCCCTTCTCGGAGGAAGTAATATCCCTACGTCTCGGTGCCCGGAGGCGGTCGACTATATTATATGCGTGTGAGTTACAGGGGTGCGAACCCTTCTGCCTTTGGAGGGGGGTGGCTTATATAGAGTGCGCCAGGACCCCAGCCATCCCACGTAGCAGAGGGTTCAATGTACATAAAGACCTGGCGTTACTGGTAATGTCTTACATAAAGTGGTATCATGGCCATAAAGACTACTTAATAACAGACCGTTTGGATGCAGAGTGACCCTAGATCTCCTGGTGGTCGAGTGAGTCTTCATGGTCGAGTGTCTTCGAGTCCGTCGAGTGTAATCCTTCCAGGTCGACTGAAAGACAGTTTCTTCTAGAGATGTCCTTGGGGAGGGTACCTTGGACAGGTCCATGACCCTACCCTAGGTACATGGCTTCATCAGGCAGGGGTTGCAAAGCAGTGCCCACACGAAAATGGCTAAGGAAAACATGCATATAGCCAAGGCCGACATCCCGCCCTTTTCGACCGGCTGCCGAGCAGCCGACCGGCTGGCTTTTGCTTGCTTGGCTGACACTCCAAACGGCTAAGTACTTGCACTCCCACAAATAAGCTAAGTACTCAACCCGGCCGCAGTCCGCAGAGCGGCTGTTAGGCTGGCAAGAGGATAGCCAAGGGAGGGTGGAAGGGAAAAAGCAAGGAGCAGAAAGCAAGAAAAGTTAGAAGTCGGCAAAACAAAGCATGAATTGTGACAAAATATTTACATAGCAAAGGCCCGTTGGCCAGCATTTAACAGAGTTTGATATACACCCCGCGGGTGGAATTGTGCAAATTTAACCAAAGTTTGTCCAGACTAGCGAGCAGAAAAAGATAACACCCTAAAGAGCGGCAGAAGAATCCAGCTGGGCGCTGGAGTCGGCGGCGACGATTGGTGCAGCTGAGGGATCCGGCTAGATGGAAGGGTCGGTAGCACCGGTTGGGGCAGTGGACGGCTGGACGGCAGAGTCAGCGGCGTCCGTAGGTGGAACGGACGGCTGGTTGGTCTCTGCCTGGCCGCCTCCAGCAACAGTTGGCGCATTTGAGCGCGGGTCGTTGCTTGAGGCCCGGTCAGGCTGAGGCTGGCCATCTGCTCCGACCTCAGCGCGTCCTCATCGATTTCCTCCTCCTCCTCCTCCCCTTCATTGTTGGAGTCAATCACTTCAGCCGAATCCTCGTTGTCCTCTGGGTTCAGCCCAAGCCACTCCACTGGCGCTCTGGCACCCTCTTTAACCACCTCCGGGATGAAGATGCTAGTGTCGGTGTAATCGGCGATCGCTGCCGCCCTACTGACAAGGTCGGCTTCCACTGCCACCGGCTCCTCCTGCGCCTCCAGTCAACACGTGGTCAGCTAGGCTTGATCTAGCCCAGGATACCATGCCTTGACGAACTCTAGGGCCCGGTGCGCTCCAGCCCGAGCTGCGGAGCCCTTCCAGGCCTCCAGGCGGCCGGCTGCCACCTCCAGCCAGTCGGCAGTCCGACTGGGAGTGCGTAGAGCCTGCACGCCTGGCCAGAGGGCGGAGATCGCCTGGGCCCCGACGCGTTGAAGGCGGCGCAGCATCTGGTGGGCCGGCCGAAGGCGGGTCTGGATGCTGAGGAGATGCTCGTTGGTGGTCTGGGGGGCGTCGGCGGCAATTTGCACACCTCCCGCCCTCCGCTCCTAGCACTGGGCCTCGACGAGCTGGTTCGCAGCAACAGAGTGGCCCGGGAAGAAGTTTGTTCGAATAAAGGGCAAGAAAAGCCAAAGGTCAGAAGCCGATAGTCGGCTTGAATAAGGGCCGACGACTCAAAATGTCACGCCCAATATGCGATACTATCCTAAAGAGACTCGAAGGTCCCACCAACGATAGAACCGCATATTGAAACGCTTTTGCAAGGTGGATATCATTACATCAACATTACATAATAGATGGGGATACATACAAAAGGCATACAAATGCCGCAAGAATACATCAATACATCATACATAAGAACATCATCCGGCTATGGATGAAACACAAACAGAAACTCAAACGACATCCACCTTGCTAGCCCCGGCTGCCGACCTAGAACCTATCCCCTGATCGAAGAAGAAGGAGAAGAAGAACTCCAAAACAAGCAAACATCGCTCTCGTGTCATGATCATCGCATAACCTGTACCTGCAACTGTTGTTGTAGTAATCTGTGAGCCACGAGGACTCAGCAATCCCATTACCATGGGTATCAAGACTAGCAAAGCTTAATGGGTAAAGTAGTGGATAAGTGGTGAGGTTGCAGCAGCGACTAAGCATGATATGGTGGCTAACATACGCAAATAAGAGCGAGAAGAGAACAAACAGAACGGTCGTGAAGCTAGCAATGATCAAGAGGTGATCCTGAACTCCTACTTACGTCAAACATAACCCAAAACCGTGTTCACTTCCCGGACTCCGCCGAGAAGAGACCATCACGGCTACACACGCGGTTGATGCGTTTTAGTTCGGATCAGGTATCAAGTTATCTATAACCAGATATTAACAAATCCCCATCTGCCACATAACCGCGGGAACGGCTCTTGAAAGTTTATACCCTGCAGAGGTGTCCCAACTTAGCCCATCACAAGCTCTCACGGTCAACAAAGGATATTCCTTCTCCCAGGAAGACCCGATCAGTCTCGGAATCCTGGTTTACAAGACATTTCGACAATGGTAAAACAAGACCAGCAAAGCAGCCCGAATGTGCCGACAAATCCTGATAGGAGCTGCACATATCTCGTTCTCAGGGCACACCGGATTGTCCAAACTTCCGGTAGGCCAGCCCAGAGTTGCCCCTGGTGGCCACCGGCGGCTGACAGGTTGGACCAACACTCACGACGAGCACTGGCCCGGGGGGTAAATAAAGATGACCCTCGGACTCCGGAAACCCAAGGGAAAAAGGCTTAGGTAGGCAAATGGTAAAACCAAGGTTGGGCCTTGCTGGAGGAGTTTTATTCAAAGCGAACTGTCAACGGGGTCTCATAAATCACCCAACCGTGTAAGGAACACAAAATGAAGGAACATAACACCGGTATGACGGAAACTAGGGCGGCAAGAGTGGAACAAAACACCAGGCATAAGGTCTAGCCTTCCACCCTATACCAAGTATATAGATGCATTAATTAAATAAGAGATATTGTGATATCCCAACATAATCATGTCCAACATGGAGCAATCTTCAACTTCACCTGCAACTAACAACGCTATCGGAGGGGCTGAGCAAAGCGGTAACATAGCCAAGCAACGGTTTGCTAGGAAGGGTGAAAAGGTTAGAGACTGACATGGCAATTGGGAGGCTTGAAGAACAAGTGATAGGTAGCACATCATAGCGATAGAACAAAGCAACTAGCATAGCAATGATAGTAGTGAGATCCAGGGAAACGGTCATCTTGCCTGAAATCCCGCTAGGAAGAAGAACGAGTCCATGAAGAAGACAAACGGACGTAGTCGAACGAATCCTCACAACTCCGGAACAAAACCGAAGCTAACGAGAGAAACAAACCGGAAAGAAGCAAACAACATGGTAAACACACAAGCATAATCATGGCATGATGCACAATCAAGTATGATGCATGTCCGGTTTAATGAGGCATGGCATGTCAAAGTGCAACAAACAATACTACAAGTTAAGTGGAGCTCAATATGCAACGAGTTGCATATTGACAAATCACCACATGCAATTATTTAGTTTGATCTCGTTATAAGCTACTCAACAATATTAAATGTTGTTAAACATGGCAAGAGGTGAGGCATAAGTAAACTAACTATTTAGGCAAATTTAAATGAGGCCGGAACAACAAACAACATTTCCGAAAAATCCCCATGTGCATACTTTAGATTTGGTACTGTTCTGACCTAAAACATATTTTAATGTTGTTAAACAGCAAAATAAAGTGGACCGTGTTAAACTAGGCATTTTTCCACCCCATTTACATATAAAGTTTAATTAATTTGGAGCTACGGTTATTTAGTTATGAAATAAATCATTTTAGCATGGCATTTGAGCAAATTAAACAAACAGCAAGTTTAAACATTTTTAACGATGGATGAAAGTTGCATATTATGAAACTACATGAAATTCTAAGCACTTTACATGTATAAATTATTTACATCTGATGCACCATTTGTGAGTTATTAAATGCGTGAACTCTAGGGGTTTTTCTGTAAAACTGCACTCTATGGATAATTGGACAAAATCGCAGAACGAAAAAAACATGACATGGGCCGAATCTACACATGTTGGGCCAACAAAGGGGGGCTGCTCACCACGGCACTTGGGCCGGCTCGGTGGTGCGGCCCACGCGGGCGCTGGCGCGGAGCTGGGTCGAAGTCAGGCTGGGCCTTGGCGATCTAGAGGCAGGGGCGTAGTCAATGGGTTCGGGAGTGCTAACCCCATCGATGCAGGCGCGTAGCTTCAGGTCGCAGTGAGCAGGGGAAGCAGAGGATGCAGCGGGGCAGCTTGGACTCCGGCGACGACGAGGCAGAGAGGACGGGTCCAGAGCGAAGGTGGTCGGGAACGGGCGCGGGGATCCACCGGATCTGACAAGGGGAGATGGTTCCTGATGGTGGGAGTCGAATAGGACGACGATGTCTCAACTCCTGTGAGGAAATACAGAGAGCGAGTGAATTCAGAGAAGAGATGCAGGGAGAAGAAACATGAAGAAAAGGAGGGAACCACGGGCACGGGTGGCTAGATGTGCTCACTGGCGAGCTGCAGAAGGGCCGGGTTTGGAGCACTGGTGCTCGGCGACGAGCATCAGGGAGGCAGGAGGCCTCGGGCGCCGGGCATCCACGAGCTCGGGCGGTTCAGGGTGGCAAGGGAGGCAGGCACGGTACCGCGTTCTGATGTTCTAAGCAGGGGAACGAGCGGACATGTGGTTCTCCGGCGAGGTACTTGGCGGGGCGACGGGACTCAGGAACAGCGGGAATCAAGTGCGGAGGAGCCAGGGATGGCGGATCCAGGCGCGCATGGCAAGAACTTGGTGATGGCAGCTTCCTCCTTGCGGCTCCTGCATGGACATACCTGGGAGAGAGAGCATGAGAGGGAAAGACAACAGGAGAAGAAAGGGAACGGAAGGAGAGGCGCGAGCGTGGATGGCCTGCTGGTGGCTGCTAGCAGAACTTCTCACCGGGGACGACGGCAAGCGAACTTCAGGGGAGGTGCAGGGCTCGGGGAAGGAGCACGGCATGGAGGAGCTCGGGAAGGATCGAGTGGGAGGAGCTCGGGGCCTTGGGCGTGCGGCTGCGCGGTGAGGATTTGGATCGTGGTTGCGGGCTCCGGTTGGTGGTGGTGAAAACGAGGGAAGGAGAGGCTGGCAGCGAGGGGATTTCGGTGGCACGGAAATCACGAAAGGCGGTCGGAGGGAGGTGGATCTGAGATGGATGGTGGTTGGCTCGGTGGGGACGACGAGGAGGAGAGGATCCCAAGGGAGAGAGTGGCGGCGGTGGGTGAGGGATTGGATGGATGGGACAGCCTAGGTCTAGGGTTAGGTTGGTTATATAGGTAGGTTGGTTAGCTTAGGGCAAAACGGACCCTCCGATTAAAATCGAACGGTCGAAAATAAACAGGTTAGGGATTCCAATTAAGAAAATGGAGATGTTCTAGGGATGTTTGGAGATGATCCAGATCCATCGGTAGCAACAGACCGGTTCGGGTTTGGGTAAGTTTCGGACACACACGCGAGGGGTCTGAGAGAGGTCAACGAGGACAAGGGCCTGACAAAATGACACCGGTGGCAAAGAGAGAAAGGGCAACTGCAAACGGCTACGAGTTTTGTGAAAAACATGCAGATGCAATGCGCATGATGCTATGAGATGAGGTGCATGACATGAACACAATGCAAAACAAAAGACAAAACCCAACCACGGAGGAAATAACATATCACATAGCCGGAAATGGCAAGAGTTGGAGTTACGAATATGGAAAGTTGTATCCGGGCGTTACAACACTCCACCACTACGAGAGGATCTTGTCCCGATATCTAGGATGGCACCGGAGAGAAACGGAAGAGGAAGAGAAGAGGTTAAACTAAGTTGCTTCTCTGACCAATGAGTGAAACCAAAGAACCTTGAGAGGTTGAAAAGTTGAAAGAAAGAACACAACAGAGTTGAACACAATTGAGAGCACTGCGGTAGAAAATAGAAACAAGGAACACCATGTGAACCTTGGAGGTTGCAAAGCTATAATGACGAGTACAATGGACAAGAAGGAATTGGAACCACTCTGGTTGAAATGAGATAAACAAGGAACAAGGCAAGATCAAATTCGGACAACACTCCGGTTGAAAAGAGATGCAAGACTTGATAAGATGAAAAGAACTTGAAGAGATGACACAACACTCCGGTTAAATGGATAAGCACAAAACGAACATGATCCTCACACTTCGAGATAATGAGTGAAAAGAGCAACATCACAATGCCTTTGGAAGAAAGAATAGAAGATAGATCATTGGAATAACAGAATGGAGAAGAAAATGCCAACTTCTGCCGCAACTGAGCTTGGAAAGCACCCTTCCAAGAAGGTTACAATGGGGTTGTTGGAAAACCCACAACGAAACGAATAAGCTTGTAGTGGGCTTATGGAAAACATCTTGAGACTATGAGGTGACAACTGGCCACTAATGGAAACCATTGATTTGATTGAGAGCACCAAAAAGATGAAAAACTTCTTCACCGAGATGAGAAGGAGAAAATTGGATCATTGATAAGCACCACAAATAGCTACATTCCTTAGGGAAGGTTGTAGGTGAGATATAACCCAATATAACTCCAACAAAAGATTGATTGGTTGAAAAGATCTCTTGAACGAACAGAAAATGATGGATTTAAATATGTCAGTCTTGAAAACTTGTGAATCATGAAACACGAAGGAAAATTATCAAGAATGGCATAACACCATCTCAAGAGATAAGGTAGAAAGAATTGCACTTCGTATGCAAGATGAAGAATGCTTGAACTCCTCAAAACAAAACATGTGTTGGGCACCATGTCTATTTTAGAGTATAGCTTGGCGGGTCATAACTTTGAGAGAAATCTTGAAGAACAATTGAAGAATGAAGAGAGTCCTTGATGAACCACCATGTAGAGCCTCAATGAAGAACTCCAGTAATAAAAGGATGATAAAAAGAAAGAGAAGTTGAAAACACAAGGTGAAGCCTTGCAATGATTTAGATGGAGCTTCGCGATGATAATGCAGAAAACTTGGAACTCCGGAAAAGAAAAGATGAAGCATCTCGAACCGAGAAATGTGACATGATGAATAACTCTGGAAAGAAGAAACTAGATCACTTGGATGAAACAATAATAAGAATTAGGTTATGCGTATCCTTCACCAATTTAAATTGATGACAAGCAACGGATTTGGCATACTACTTATTCTTCTTGAGGGATTAAGGATAGAGATAGCGCAAACTTGAGAAGGTATTGATGGAACCACCGGTGGGATTTGGAAACAACGAATGAATTGATATGATAACAAAGGAAGTGAAATCTTGAACGAACCACCGTAAAAATTGGAAAAGAGAGTAGCAAGGGCACAATTCACTGGAAAGAATTTGAAAATGAATGAAGATACTTGAAGGGATTTAGATACATGAGAACGAAGAGAACATGAACTGATTAGAGGATATTTGAACGATTCACCGGTAAGATTTGGAGAATGATAGCTACACGCTGAGAATGAAGAATTATGACATGATGGCCTTCGGAGGAAATAAATGGAAACAACTCATGAAATGCTCTGGATGGAAAGAAAATAATTATCACAATCGAAAACAATTATGAGAGGATGGCATCAAGCTTGAACTACGCCTCTTTGGAAGAACGAGTAAGGATTTAAGAGGAACTCTTCTTCGGTCTTCAAAATCCGAGAATGACGACAAGAAACACTACCATGAATTGTTGAGATACTCCGGGAGAATGAAAAAAAACAAAGAGGTTGAGCCAACAATGAAAAATAAGTTGAAATCGATCTTGGAAAACATCTGACCAATGAAATTCATTCTTACGTCAAACTTCGAAAAGAATTTGGGAATGGCTCCGGGAAAATTAAAAGAGTCAAGTAATATCCTGGGAAAAGACCTGTGGGTTAGGGCCCACTTGAAAGAAACATCATTGAAGGATTGCTTGAAATAGAGATTGCACTGGTAGAATTAAATAGCTTGAATGAGAGAAAAACCTTGAAGTAACTCATATGGATTAAGAATGGAAACATGATTCTTCTGAGATATCTTGAGCACTCCGGATAAGAATAGAGAGAGGTGAACAATTAAGAGGTGCACCGACATGGAAAAACATTTGAAACGAGGAAAGGGATATGATCAACACCGAAAGCTTGAGTTAAAACCACCGGAAAAGAATACGAGAATGAAGAATGATGAACTTGAAGCTCGTGAGCATCTTCACGAGGGATCACTGGATCAGAACATTGATTGAAAAGAGTGAAGAGACTTCACATGAATAAATGGATACTTGATTAAAATATATGAGTCCTTGCAGAAAAGGGTGGGAGGGCGGGAAAACAAAGGCAACTTGGGGAAGATGGAACAAACACCGTTGAGAAAACTTAGAATTGATCTTGCGGATGTTGAAAATGATCGGATCCACTTGAAGAGAAGCACACCGGTTGGAAAAGAGTTGACATGACAACCTCAGTGATCAAGAACGATTAGTACTCCCATAGAAATATGAGAACACCGTTTAGAAAAGGTATGGAATCAACACTTGACATTGAAGCAACTCGAATACCACAAATAAAACAAAACAAAGGATTTGGCTTGCAGAATAAGCCGGAACAAATACATCTGACAGAGATTTACCCAATCCCATATCATGCATCTGTCGGAAGGATATTCAAGGAGCTACTTGAATTACCACCTATAAACTCCCAAAACTTTCTGGTTATGCAATCTGGTGTTGGGGATACAGGAGAAGCAATATATCTCACCCAAACTAACAATCCCTACATCCAGCTATATCCATCCGTCAACACATAACCAAGAAAACTCCGAAAATCGTGTACCTCAACCTTCGAAAAGCGTCTGTTATACAAGCTATGGCAATACTCCCGAACTCCCCAGTACTGGGTGGCATCGAGGTTATCTCACCAACAACTGTATAAAAGAGATTTTCGATGTCGGCAAAACTCAGGTATTCCAGAACTGCAACGATAAAATTGTGACGACAACACCTCCGAGCTCAACTCCCCGGGACACTGCCACAATCCCTAAATGTCAGGAGGCACCAAGAACAATGTTCTCGTCACAAGAATATCGGAATGATCCCAAGATACCCGTGTGATCCTAAAAAAATTGTGAAAATTTGAGGAGAGGAAAGACAAAACATCTACGTCGAGAGTCCTTACCAGAGCGACGAAGGGGTTGAGGAGTAAAAAGAATCCTACTCTCCGATATATATAATCCTAAGACTCAAAATAGTTTTCTTCTAGACTCAACAACGTCCAACAATCAAGGGGGCTCCTATGGTCGGTCGAGGCTATGATACCAACTTGTCACACCCAATATGCCATACTATGCTAAAGAGACTCGAAGGTCCCACCAAGGATAGAACCGAATATTGAAACACTTTTGCCAGGTGGATATCATTACATCAACATTACATAATAGATGCGGATACATACAAAAGGCATACAAATGCCGCAAGAATACATCAATACATCATACATAAGAACATCATCCGACTACGGATGAAACACAAATAGAAACTCAAACGATATCCACCCTGCTAGCCCAGACTTCCGACCTGGAACCTATCCCCTGATCAAAGAAGAAGCATAAGAAGAACTCCAAAACAAGCAAACATCACTCTCGCGTCATGATCATCGCATAACCTGTACCTGCAACTGTTGTTGTAGTAATCTGTGAGCCACGAGGACTCAGCAATCCCATTACCATGGGTATCAAGACTAGCAAAGCGTAATGGGTAAGGAAGTGGATAAGTGGTGAGGTTGTAGCAACGACTAAGCATGATATGGTGGCTAACATACGAAATAAGAGCAAGAAGAGAACAAACGGAACGGTCGTGAAGCTAACAATGATCAAGAGGTGATCCTGAACTCCTACTTACGTCAAACATTACCCAAAACTGTGTTCACTTCCCGGACTCCGCCGAGAAGAGACCATCACGGCTACACACGCGGTTGATGCGTTTTAGTTCGAATCTGGTGTCAAGTTATCTACAACCAGATATTAACAAATTCCCATCTGCCACATAACCGCGGGCACGGCTCTCGAAAGTTTATACCCTGCAGGGGTGTCCCAACTTAGCCCATCACAAGCTCTCACGGTCAATGAAGGATATTCCTTCTCCCAGGAAGACCTGATCAGTCTCGGAATCCCGGTTTACAAGACATTTCGACAATGGTAAAACAAGACCAGCAAAGCCGCCCGAATGTGCCGACAAATCCTGATAGGAGCTGCACATACCTCGTTCTCAGGGCACACCGGATTGTCCAAACTTCCGGTAGGCCAGCCCGGAGTTGCCCCTGGTGGCCACCAGCGGCTGACAGGTTGGACCAACACTCACGATGAGCACTGGCCCGGGGGGTAAATAAAGATGACCCTCAGGCTCCGGAAACCAAAGGGAAAAAGGCTTAGGTAGCCAAATGGTAAAACCAAGGTTGGGCCTTGCTGGACGAGTTTTATTCAAAGCAAACTGTCAAGGGGGTCCCATAAATCACCCAACCATGTAAGGAACACAAAATCAAGGAACATAACACCGGTATGACGGAAACTAGGGCGGCAAGAGTGGAACAAAAAACCAGGCATAAGGCCGAGCCTTCCACCCTTTACCAAGTATATAGATGCATTAATTAAATAAGAGATATTGTGATATCCCAACATAATCATGTCCAACATGGAGCAATCTTCAACTTCACCTGCAACTAACAACGCTATAAGAGGGGCTGAGCAAAGCGGTAACATAGCCAAGCAACGGTTTGCTAGGAAGGGTGAAAAGGTTAGAGGCTGACATGGCAATTGGGAGGCTTGAAGAACAAGTGATAGGTAGCGCATCATAGCGATAGAACGAAGCAACTAGCATAGCAATGATAGTAGAGAGATCAAAGGAAACAGTCATCTTGCCTGAAATCCCGCTAGGAAGAAGAACGAGTCCATGAAGAAGACAAACGGACGTAGTCGAACGAATCCTCACAACTCCGAAACAAAACTGAAGCTAATGAGAGAAGCAAACCGGAAAGAAACAAACACCATGGTAAACACACAAGCATAATCATGGCATGATGCACAATCAAGTATGATGCATGTCCGATTTAATGAGGCATGGCATGGCAAAGTGCAACAAACAATACTACAAGTTAAGAGGAGCTCGATATGCAATGAGTTGCATATTGACAAATCACCACATGCAATTATTTAGTTTGATCTCATTATAAGCTACTCAACAATATTAAATGTTGTTAAACATGGAAATAGGTGAGGCATAAGTAAACTAACTATTTAGGCAAATTTAAATGAGGCCGGAACAACAAACAACATTTCCAGAAAATCCCCATGTGCATATTTTAGATTTGGTACTACTCTGTCCTAAAACATATTTTAATTTTGTTACACAGCAAAATAAAGTGCACCATGTTAAACTAGGCATTTTTCCACCCCATTTACATATAAAGTTTAATTAATTTGGAGCTATGGTAATTTAGTTATGAAATAAATCATTTTAGCATGGCATTTGAGCAAATTAAACAAACAGCAAGTTTAAACATTTTTAACCATGGATGAAAGTTCCATATTTTGAAACTACATGAAATTCTAAGCACTTTACATGTATAAATTATTTACATCTGATGCAATATTTGTGAGTTATTAAATGCATGAACTCTAGGGGGTTTTCTGTAAAACTGCGCTCTCTGGATAATTGGACAAAATCGCAGAACGGAAAAAAACATGACATGGGACGAATCTACACATGCTGGGCCAACAAAGGGGGGCTGCTCACCACGGCACTTGGGCCGGCTCGATGGTGCGGCCCACGCGGGCGCTGGCGCGGAGCTAGGTCGAAGTAAGGTTGGGCCTTGGCGATCTGGAGGCAGGGGCGCAGTCAACGGGCTCAGGAGCGCTGACCCCATCGATGCAGGCGCGCAACTTCAGGTCGCATCGAGCAGGGGAAGCAGAGGATGCAGCGGGGCGGCTTGGACTCCAGCGACAACGAGGAAGAGAGGATGGGTCCAGAGCGAAGGTGGTCGGGAACGGGCGCGGGGATCCACCGGATCTGACGAGGGGAGATGGTTCCTGATGGTGGGAGTCGAACAGGACGACGGCGGCTCAACTCCTGTGAGGAAATACAAAGAGCGAGTGAATTCAGAGAAGAGATGCAGGGAGAAGAAATAGGAAGAAAAGGAGGGAACCACGGGCGTGGGTGGCTACATGTGCTTGTCGACGAGCTATAGAAGGGCCGGGCTTGGAGCACTGGTGCTCGGCGACGAGCATCAGGGAGGCAGGAGGCCTCGGGCGCCGGGCATCCACGAGCTCGGGCGGTTCAGGGTGCGTGGCAGGGGAGGCAGGCAGGGTACCGTGTCCTAATGTTCGAAGCAGGGGAACGAGCGGACACGTGGTTCTCTGGCGAGGTACTTGGCAGGGTGACGGGACTCAGGAACGGCGGTAATCGAGCGTGGAGGAGCTGGGGATGGCGGATCCAGACGCGCACGGCAAGAACTTGGTGATGGCGGCTTCCTCCTTGCGGCTCCTGCACGGACATACCTGGGAGAGAGAGAGAGCATTAGAGGGAAAGACAACTGGAGAAGAAATGGAGCGAAAGGAGAGGCGCGAGCGTGGCTGGCCTGCTGGTGGCTGCTAGCAGAACTTCTCGCCAGGGACGACGGTAGGCGAACTTGAGGGAGGCGCAGGGCTCGGGGAACGAGCACGGCGTGGAGGAGCTCGGGAGGGATCGAGCGGGAGGAGCTCGGGGCCTCGGGCGTGCGGCTGCGCGGTGAGGATTCGGATCGTGGTTGCGGGCTCCGATTGGTGGTGGTTAAAACGAGGGAAGGAGAGGCTGGCTGCAAGGGGATTTAGGTGGCACGGAAATCACGGGAGGCGGTCAGAGGGAGGTGGATCTGAGACGGATGGTGGTTGGCTCGGTGGGGATGATGAGGAGGAGAGGATCCCAAGGGAGAGAGTGGCAGCGGTGGGTGAGGGATTGGATGGATGGGACAGCCTAGGTCTAGGGTTAGGTTGGTTATATAGGTAGGTTGGTTAGCTTAGGGCAAAACAGACCCTACGATTAAAATCGAACGGTCGAAAATAAACAGGTTAGGGAGTCCAATTAATAAAACGGAGATGTTCTAGGGATGTTTGGAGATGATCCGGATCCAACGGTAGCAACAAACCGGTTCGGGTTCGGGTAAGTTTCGGACATGCACACGAGGGGTCTGAGAGAGGTCAACGAGGACAAGGGCCTGACAAAATGACACCGGAGGGAAAGAGATAAAGGGCAACTGCAAACGGCTACGAGTTTTGTGAAAAACATGCAGATGCAATGTGCATGATGCTATGAGATGAGGTGCATGACATGAACACAATGCAAAACAAAAGATAAAACCCAACCACGGAGGAAATAACATATCACATAGCCGGAAATGGCAAGAGTTGGAGTTACGAATATGGAAAGTTGTATCCGGGCGTTACACAAAACAAGAAAGAAAGAAGAAGAAGATTACCATCGACCAAGTCCTCAATACTGTTGAAGTAGGCAGTCAATTGTGCCTCCTTGTCGGCCCAGGCGGAGCGCTCGATCTCGAATTCATCAAGGAGGTCGATCTCCTTCGTCTTCGCCTCCCTCTGAGCCGCCTTGAGGGCCTCCGACTGCTCTGCGAGTTGCGTGACCAATCGGTCACGCTCCTCGGTCAGTTTGCTGCACTCCACATCCTTGTCGCGCAGTGTGGTGTTGACTTTGCCCAGCTGTTGCTGCAAGGCGGCGTTGGCTTCTTCAAAGAGAAAAGAAGAGAAGACGTCAGTCAATTAACAAAGAAGGGACGCAGTTGCCGGGAAGATCCGGCCCGACTGCTCAGCAGTCGGCCCGAATCTCGGGGACTACAGCCCGCAGGTGCGCCAGCGCGCCCCCGCGAAGAAAGGAGTCAAAACTTACTCCGGCTCTCGGATAAGTGGGAAGTCTGCTTCTCCAGCTCTCGGACTCCGAAGTTGAAGGTGGCTGCGCGAAGATTGTGGTAATCCTGTGACAAGGATGTCAGAAGAAGTTAGCGTTTGATGCTCGCAAATTAAAGTTATGGACCGCCTGCTCAGCAGTCGGCCCGAAACTTGGGGACTACACCCAGTGGGCGCGCTCGCGCGCCCCCACGAAGGAAGCAAGAGGAACCAAAATAAAAGAGAAATAAGAAACTTAGTCGGATGGCTGCCCGCGAATCCAGGAACGCCTCGTTGCATTGCTTGAGGGCTTCGGCCTCAGCCCGGAGTTTGGCTTGGACGACGAGGGACGCCTGGTTCAAGACTCCCGTCCCCCCTCCGCATACCTAGCCAGCGAGCACGGCGCTAGTCGCCTCGGTGTCGGGGACCGACAAACTTGCGGCACCGGTCTCTAGCGGCCGCGCTGCTGAGGCCGCCTTCGAAAGACGGCAGCGCGCGGGTGTACGGATCTCAGGAGTTAGGTCCGTCACCACCTCGTTCCCGACTGGTGGCGCTGGCGGGGCGGCCGGCTACCTATCTTGCGCCCTGCTGGTCGGCGGTGGTGGAGGCAAGATGACGTCTGGCATGGCCACATCGTCGCCCTCCCTCTCCATGACCAGCTGCTCGTCGTCGGCTCCCCCAGTAGTTGCCACAAACTCTAGCGGAGGTGGCGCGGTGTTCAGGGGAGTCACGAGTAGCGGCTCCTGGCGGTGTGCGGCCTCTGTGAGCCTCTCCTTCGCCGCAGCGTCAGCCTCCGCCTGCGCCAGCTTCCTCGTTGCGGACGTTGCCGCCTTGTCAGCCTCCGCCTTCTCCAGGCAGGCGGCTTCCTGCTCCTCACGCACCTCCCGCGCGTTTTTCTCCTGCACCTCCCAAAGGTCGGCGGCCAGATAGATTCGCCGGGTGGTGGTGGAGGTCTCCGACGACCTCATGACCGAGGTGGCGGCCGACTTATCGAGGGTGAGGGGGCTCTGAGATAAGAAAGCAAGATAAAGAAATTTCCAAGCCAGATCGGCAAAGAAGGGAAGCGCGAGAGAGATACTTATGCCGACACCATGGCGGCACTTTCGGTTGCCTCTGGAACTTGGCCACCTTCGCCGCAGCCTCTCTCCGCCTGGTCGCCGCGGCCGGGTTCTTGGGCTTCTTCGGCGCGCTACCAAACAGGGTGACGCCCTGTTTCCGCTTGCGCTTGCCGCCTCGAGCGGACGGCCTGGTTGAGGGGCCTGCGCCGGTGTTAGCGGTACTCCAAGAAGGGTGCGGTTCGTCTTCGTTGTCGTCGTCATCAGGCCAGGTCTCCATGCCGCCTCCTTCCTCGAAGCCGCCTGCTCCGTCACCGCCGCCTACGGTGTCGTCCTCCAAGGTGGCTGCCCCCAAGTCGGGGTCGTCCATATCACTCACCTCCCGGTCCGGCTGATAGTCACCACCCGACCCCATGATGGCGGCCGTCGCCACAAACATATAAATCTGCGCTCCAGAAAAGGAATCGTTTCATACCAAGAGCAAGAACTAAAATAGCAGAAGCAAAGGGACTCACAGCAGGCGGCGGGTTGTCGTGAGAGAACGGCCACTTTCCAAATTGCCAGGATCCCTCCGACACCTTGAGGTCGGAGATCTTGTTCACCATCCTCTCTACCTCGGCAGTCGGCATCTCCTTTGTGCACATCCTGCTCGGGTCGCGATGCCCGCTCATCCGACAGATCAGATGAGGGCGGCTTTGAAGCGGGAGAACCCGGCGCTCGACGAAGGCGAGCAGCAAGTCGGCCACCACGAGGCCCTCCATCTCCGTCAGCTCCCAGAGCCGGTTGATGGCGGCAGCCGTCTCGGCCGGCACGGGCTTTGGCTTGTAGTGCCAGTTGGCCCAAGGACCAACTGGGGGGTCGGCCTCGTAAGGCGGCAAATGGATGAAGTCAGCCGCCGGGTCGGTGTTCTACATGTAAAAATACGATTGCTGCCATAGTTTCAACGACTGTGACAGCTTGATGACCGGGAAGGCATTCTTCTTCGACGGCCGGCGCACGGCGACAAAGGCCCCGCACTCAGCCGCCGTCTCCATGGTGGAGGTGCCCATCTTGGCGTAGAAGCAAGCTCCCCACAGATTGATGGTGGGGAGGATGCCGAGGTAGCCCTCGCACACCGTGATGAAGGCGGACAACAGCGTCACGGTGTTGGGCGTCATGTGGTGCGGCTGGAGGTAGTTGAAGTCCATGAACGAGCGGAGAAACCTGCTCGCCGGAAGGCCGAAGCCGCGGAGGAAGTGCGAACGGAAGATGACCCGCTCGTCCCCCTGCGGCACCAGCGAGATCTCCCCCGCGGCGGCACCCGCACCTTGACGAAGGCCGTGTTGGGCATTTGGTGCGTCGCTCGGAGGAAAGTGAGGTGATCCTCGATCACCGTCAAGCTGTCCCGGTTGCCTCCCTTCTCGCGCGCCATGGCTTCAAGCGGGGCTGCGTGGGGAGGAGGAGCGCAACGGCGCGAGCTGTGGCGGCACTACAACAAGCACTAAGCAGCAGCAGCAACAAAGAGAGAAAGGAGGAAGAGAGTGAGGGGAGGGGGGCGTGCTCCGGTGCTCCCTAGCCTCCCCCTACTTATAGCCCTCGGGCTGCAAAGCCAAGGGGGCGGGGCACGGGATCGTGGGATTAACTGCGCCCACGACCCCACGACCCCCTGTTTACTGTGTGAAGTTACTACGCCATAACGCCCACGAGGATCGCATGCACCCACCCCGGTCGCAGCAGATCCGTCCACGTGCCGAGGCCCAATTGTGGCGGGCCCGGCCAACTGTCACGTCCCATCAGGAGCGTGCGATGGCAGGCTGGCCAGGCTGACGCGTGTCGCATGGCGTGATGGTGGCGGGCGGCTGACCTGGGGAAGGTTAGCAGGCACGCCACGTGTTTCCCGCCTGGACGTTCAAAATTGGCGGGCGAGCCTGCCTTATCACATTGACTCCGGCAGTCGGCGTGCCACGAGGTGGATCAAGCGTTTGCTCAGAGAACAGTGAGAGGGGAAGCTGCTGAGACTTCACGGCCCCGTCGACCCCGACACCTCACCAGCTTCGGGGACTACTGTCAGAGTAATGGGCCACAGGTAGCCTCACCCGAGCCCCCGAACCTTTCAAGACTTTGGGCCGGCTTCGCCCCATGAAACCTCAGGATGAGGCGCCGCCTTCCGGTGACCGGCGGGCTCAACGGACGGTTGTACGCCAGCAGACGGCACCAAGACAGGCCGGCTCCTAGCGGATGGCCTCCGGAGAGGCCGGCTTCTAGTAGGTGGCCACCAGGCGCCCTCAGAGTCTGCGCCCCTCATCAAGAGGACAAGACTGGGTGAGGCTACAGTGTAGCCCCTCACCCTCGAATCCTGGGCGTGGCGTGGCTACAGTGCCCCATACAGGCGGAGATCTTCGCACGACGCGGCACTGTTGCCACCTCCCCTTGACGCCATCCCTGACAGGCGAAGCCCTGCTCCCACGATGGTCTGTCGGTACGGCCCGCAGGCGGTGGGCCCTACCAGGCAGTGAGAACCCGGAAGACGGCGGAGGCCGGACCAGCCGGACCTGAGGGAGGCCGACTTCCAGCAGGTGGCCAGTTCCTCCCTTGAGGCCCGCGCGCCATTAATCAGATAAGACAAGGTGTGGCTACAGTGATCTCCCACCAGGTGGCGGGACTGTAGCCACGCTCCGTTGACCGAGCCTGCGTCATTAGCATCACGGCTACAGTGATCAGCCCCCAGCCAAACCCGCCAGTGGCGGTGGCGGCCTATCGGCTCTGTACCAGACCCGCCGGCGGGGCCCACCAGGCGGCGGGCCCCAGCTGCCGGCGGGGAAGTCGGCAACCAGAGACACTGACAGCCGGGTCCAGCTGTCACATCCCTAGCTCTGACCTGTCCTGTGCTTGCTTCCATCTGTGCATCATGTTTAAATTTTTAAAACTTGAACTGAGGAAGTCAGAAGCCTCAAAACCCTAAATAAAGAAGGGCAAAAACCCTAAAATCTCATTCATTGTTCCAAAATGCTCCTCTTAGATGTTTAATATTTTTGGCAAGGGTTTTGATTGCAAACCAAAAATAATGAACATTTTAAAAGGATTTATTTTTGGGACTTTGAATTTAAATCATTAGCTATTTGAATCTGAATTATATTCATATAACTAGAATATAATTTCAAATACCCCTGAAATATTTTATAAGCTTTTGGAAAAGTCCATCTAGCAATATAAAAATATTCAGAGGAGCTTTGGCATTGTTTGAATTATTATTTTTAATTCAAACAGTGGCAAAAGAATTAAATAAAGAAAACAGAACAAATATATATATAAAAAAAAAGAGCAAAGCATCTTACCTGGCGCTTACCTGGTGGCCCAACAGGACCGGCCCAGCTCCCCCACCTGGCCGGCCCAGCCCGCCACCGCTACCCTCCGTCGTCTTCCTCCCCTCGCCCCGAAGCAGCTGCGTGCCCGGCGCGCACGCGAGCCGCGCCAGCTCCTCCTTGCCTGCCTGGCTACCCCCTCGTCGCCCTGGTCGCCTTCCGCGACGCCACGACACCCCCGACCCCCTCTCACTTCCTCCCTGTCGGCTCCTCTCTCCCCTGCTGCCCTCTCTCTCGCAGCCCCGAGCACGCCTCTCGCCGCCGTCAACCGTATCTGTAGCCACCGCGCACGCCTCACCTCCTCGAGTCGTCCATCGCCTCTGCTACCTCGAGCGGCTCCTCTCCGGTGAAACTCGCGAGCCGGAGGCACCGAAGCAACGCAATCGCCATCTTCTTCACCGCCGGTCGCCGGACCTCTCCGTCGTCGATTGGCTGCAGCCAGGCCGTCCCCGAGCCTCCCGTGCTGATCTCCAGGACCGCCGTAAGATCTTCTTCGTTTTCCCCCTCCTTTTCTGCTCGTTCCCGTGCCGTAGCCGCCTTCCCCGCAAGCACCGAGCTCCGGCCATCGCCATTGCCGGTGAACCTCGCGTCCCGGCGCTCTTCCGCTCGCTCCAGTAGCTCCCGCGTGCTCCCCAGGTCCCCAGGGTCCCGACGCGCTCCTCTGCTCTCTGGCTAACGCGCTGCAGCCACTGCGCCGTGCTGGCCCGATCTCCGGCCGCCGCTGACCTCGTCGCCGCCGTCACGGCAGCCACTGGAGCTCTCACCCGAGTACACCAGTGTGCTCAGCGCGCCTCCACGAACCTGCAGCTACCAGTAGCTCCGCCTCCCGTGCCCTCTAGCACCATACTCGGCTGCTCCCGAACGCCGGCCGCCGCCACGAGCTCGACCCCGGCGAGCTCGAACCACCCCAACCCCTCCCATTTGGCTCTCTGGATGCGCAAGAGCGAGGGCTATGCCCTGGTGCCCTCAGCCGCTGCCTCCGTCGCCTTTAGCGCAAGTCCGGCGCGTTGCCGCCGCCATTTTGGTCGCCGCCGGCGTAAGTCCGGCGATGATGACGTGGGCATCATTAGCGGCTAACCCCCCCCACACTAACCAACCCCCTAGGCCACTGACAGCGGGCCCCACCCCTGGTCAAACCCCAGTCAGCGCTGGGTTTGACCGGGATTAGCTCCTGTGTCACTGACGTGTGGACCCCACACGTCAGGTTTGACCGAGCCAGCCCAGTTGACCCTGCTGACGTCACTGTGACGTGGGGCTGACGCAATAAACCATTTTCTGGATTTATTATAATTCAGGAAATTGTAAAAACTTCTAAAAATCATAGAAATTCAACCGTAACTCCAAATTAAATAAATTATATATGAAAAATTATCAGAAAAATTCAAGGAATCCATCTATACCATTTTCATGCATGTTAGAACAACTTATCACTACTGTTTAGCACAAATCATATAAAGGGCATTTAATTAATCATATATGGAGTTTGAATTTGAATTTTAGATTCAAACCAACTTCATTTAATCTGGTTTTAGGTGCATTAGCCCAAAACACATTCATATTGCCATGTCATAGCATGCATCATATTGTGCATTGCATTGATCGTGTTTTCTGTATTTGCCGGTATTTGTCCCCTCTCGATAGACGTGATACCGATGATGTGATCGTTGACACTGATGAAGACTCAATGTTATCTTCAGAAGTGCCAGGCAAGCAAAACCCCCTTGTTCATTCCGATAAAACCCACTCTCTCGCTCCTGCTCTCTTTTACTGCATTAGGACAACAACGACATATTTGATACTTGCTGCGGTAGCTGAACCCTTTATCCTTTGCATGACCTGTCATTGCCACAGTAAATAGATGAAACCCACTAGCATGAGTAGGAGTTGTTTGAGCCCTGATGTGCCTACTCATTCATGCTTGTTTGTCATGCCTGCTACTGCTTAGAGTTGAGTCAGGTCTGATTCATCGGGGATGAATCAGAGGCGTGTGAACATGTCCTACTGTGTGTGAGCTAAGTGTGTGAACACGATTTGGTAAAGGTAGCGGTGAGAGGCCATGTAGGAGTACATGGTGGGTTGTCTCATTGCAGCCGTCCTCAGGAACTGAGTTCTGTGTTTGTGATCCATGATCAGTTACTACCACACATTGGGCTCCGGGCGCTCCAAGCCCTCTCGACTTATTAATCAACTTGATCTCTGTCCAGGAGTTGCAACTAGTTTCTGGTGTTTGTAGGTAGTGTTAGTAGTCTACCAAGTGGCACCCGGTACAGGTGGGCTTGGGACAGACTAGGCACAGTGGCACGGTGTACCAAGTGGCACCCGGTTGGTGGGCTTGGGAACCCTGCACACATCATTTGGGGCCGTAAGCGACACCCCGGCCGGATCTCCTTGCGGATGGAACCTGAATAGGCGATAAACCTGGACTAGAGACTTGTTCGGTTAGTCAGGTCGTGGCCGACTCCCTCGCCCGGCTTCCGCTTGAAGGTTGCCGAGGTACATGACGTGTACAGGGCGGTAAGTGGCGAGAGCGTGTGTGAAGAAGTACACCCCTGCAGGGTTAACATCATCTATTCGAATAGCCGGATTCCTCGGATATGGAAACTTGGACCCCTTGCATAGTTCATAGACAAGTGAAAGTGGATACTCTAAAATACACAAGATAAGCGTGAGTGCTATGGATGGCGTTCTCGTAGGGAGACGGGAGCGGATCCATAGTGGTGTATTGATATGGTGAATATGTGGACTCGTGTGCGCCACCTCAAAAGAGTCGCTTGTAGTCGTAGTTAGGATAGCCACCGAGTCAAAGCTGGCTTGCTGCAGTTAAACCCCACCACCCCTTTGTTGACAATGATGCATATGTAGTTAGTTCTGATGTAAGTCTTGCTGGGTACATTTGTACTCACGTTTGCCTATTTTATGTTTTTGCAGAGAGACTTCGGTCTCACTAGTAGTTTCGCGTGGACTTCGACGTTTAGCTTGATACCTCAGCTACGATCTTGTGCCCTCGGCAGGATCTGATAGATAGTCAGGCTTCTCAGCCTTTTTCACTTATAGATGTCTGTACTCAGACATGATAGCTTCCGCTTGTGCTTTGACTTGTATGCTCTGATTGTTGGGTCATGAGACCCATGTTTGTAATGTCTCGCTCCTCGGAGCCTATTGAATAAACTACTTGAGTCGTAGAGTCATTTTGTGATGCCATGTTGTATTGCACATATCGAGCATATTGTGTGTATGTTATTGAAATGCTTGGTATGTGTGGGATCTGACTATCTAGTTGTTTATCTTTAGTAGCCTCTCTTACCGGGAAATGTCTCCTAGTGTTACCGCTGAGCCATGGTAGCTTGCTACTGCTCTGGAACACTTAGGCTGGCCGGCATGTGTCCTTCTTCGTTCCTGTGTCTGTCCCTTCGGGGAAATGTCACGCTTTGAGTACCGGAGTCCTGTTAGCCCGCTACAGCTCGGTTTACCGGAGTCCTGCTAGCCCAGTGCTACAGCCCGGACCCACTTGCTGATGACCGACACGTTCGAAGCTGGGTCATGAATGCCTGTCCCTGTAAGTCTGTGCCACTTTGGGTTTACGACTAGTCATGTCAGCCCGGGCTCCTTATCATATGGATTCTAGCGACACTATCATATACGTGAGCCAAAAGGCGCAAACGGTCCCGGGCAAAGGTAAGGCGACACCCGTGGGATACCGTGCGTGAGGCCGCAAAGTGATATGAGGTGTTACCGGCTAGATCGATGTGACATCGAGTCGGGGTTCTGACACCAGCACCCGGTCAGATTACCATTGTACCCCTGGGGGGTAGGCCTATATAACCCCCCCCCCCAGGGCACCCCCCATGCAAAGGGTTCCCACCTCATTAGAACTAGCCACTGCCCTAGAGGAAGAAGAGAGCTAGCCTTGCCTCCTTCTTCTTCTAGCACACATCTCAAGGAGCACCTTGTACTCACTAATGCCTTAGTGATCATGCGGAGACCCCGCAGAGCAGGAGTAGGGGTATTATCTCCAAGGAGAGCCCCCAACCTAGGTAAAGTATGCCGGCGTTCGTGTCTACGCCTCATCCCACTTCTGGGCACCGACGACGTTCTACTCGCTCCCACCATGATAAGCCATCCGTTGGCATATGTCGCTCCCAACCCCGACAATGAAACTTCAAATCAAGTTACTACTAAACCTCGTAGGTCAACCAGATCATGATCCGCACAAGAATGGTATGGTAATCCTGTTCTGGAAGTCATGTTACTTGACCATGACGAACCTACGTACTATGAAGAAACTATGACAAGCCAAGATTCCGATAAATGGCTTGAGGCCATGAAATCTGAGATAGGGTCCATGTATGAGAACAAAGTATCACTACTGCAGGTTGCTGCTAACACGACACTATGATCAAAGACCCTTCGACGAAACTATGTGCGATGCAATAATCGCAAATGATGGTGTAAAAGAACCGTCAAAAATGGTGCAAAACCTTTGTGATGCCAGATGCATCAAACACGGTTCTGATTTTAATTGCGTGTGTGATGCAGGGCATACGGTTCAGTTCAATGAACTGTTTGCGATGAGGCGGAATAAAGAAATGGGCAGCCAGATGAAGGCGTGTGCAATATACAGCATGCGGTTCACTCGGATGAACTATTTGTGATGAGGAGGAACAATAGAAATGGGCAGCTAGATAAAGGTGTGTGCGATTGAGGGCATACGCTTCAGAAGGATTAACGTTTTGCGATTAGGCAACAGAACAGAAATGGATCAGCCAGATCAAAGTGTATGCGATTGATGGAATACACTTCACACAGATGAACTATTTGCGATTAGCCACAACAAACAGAAACAGTTAGATAGATCAACGTGTGTGCGCTACACGAGCGCACACATTCTAATTAAAAGAAGCGTGCATGATGGTAATAATGAGCGTGCACAGTTGTTGGAACAAGATGTGTGCTGACATTGCCTATTGTGGTGCACCCTATGGTGCAAACGCCACGTACGCGGCCGAGAAGGTGTGCCCACATTACGCCTTCCAAGAATAGTGCCGCACTTATAACCGTCAATAAATTTTGAGCCTGCGTCCCATCACATTCCAAATTACTACCACGCTATATTTAATTGCAAACATATTCACACCAATCAAAACCTAAAAGGTTTCACACTTAGGAGCGTATTAGTACTCATTTATAAATACTAGTACTCCAAGATGACTGCACATTCCTCCTCAACTCCTCATCCACAGAAATAAAAAGGTCATTCAGCATTGTTCCCTTGCGTCTCCCATGGCTAGTGTGAGCTCTGTGTCGAGAGATTGCCACCAGGGAGATGCAAGCATGGAAGCAAAAGCACGAGAGATGTCCCACCTTGCCGCGAAAGCAGCCAGCATGTCCCGCCGCGCGGCCGTAGCAGCACAAAGGTCCCGCCATGCCGCCGAAGTAGCGCGGAGGTCCCGTCGCGCCGTTAATGCAGCAGACTGGTCCGGCCACGCCACGGAAGCAGAAGAGATGTCCCGCCGTGCTGCGAATGTAGCAGAGATGTCCTCCCGCGCCGCGGTGGCCTGGGAAAATGTCTCGCGGACAGGCGAGGAGTCTTACAGGCGCATGCATGCAATCGTCCATAGCCAGATGGATCACATCTCCGGCTAGGCGAGGTTGTAGGACAACATGAAAGCCTCTCTTGAATAGGCTACCAGCGTCATCCGGCAACTAAATGAGAGCAATGCGAAGCTCCTGGCCGAGCACGACCTGATAAGGGCGAAGATCGTCGGAAGTGCAGAGCAGCAGGAGGAGACCACTGCCTTGTTGAAGAGGACCGGCGTCATCATTGAGAAACTTATGGATGAGAATGCCATGTTGCGCATCAAGCGCAGAAAGCTGGTGGAGGAATCCGTTGATGCTCTCAAGCAGCATCTTGAGGACAAGAAAGAGCTCATCACCACTCGCCATGGAGACTAGTTCCCGCGGCCTGCAACAACGCATTAAGAAAGTAGAGATCAACGAGCCAGATCGTTGTCTTCCCTCTTCTTTTGCCCTTGTGTATTTCGGGCGTTGCCACATGTGGCATTTTTTAATTATGTTCCCAAATATGTAAGACGGTTATTATCCACTGCCATCGTCCTTATATTCATCATGCTTGCTATAAGTCTCAGTCGAAGCTATATAGGTCCGTCGGATCTTACATCAAGATCTGTGCAAAACTTTATTTTCAGATTTTCATTTTTCTCTCTTAAATCTCAGTCCAGTGAGACATATAGCCATGTCATAGAATAGGGGCTCGGGCGCCATTAATGGAGACGTTGGGAGGGAGGTGAGCGGCGGGTAGAGGTCAAAGGGCTCTCCTCCCAATGATCACGCACAGGGGTCTGATCGCACGCCTCTCATACTCAAACAGCTACCCCGTACGACACCTCCTAGCCAATAAAAAAGGGGACGTGTGGCGGCACGTAATTGGTAAGTAGAACGCCCACGGTTTCAATAATACTTTTGTTTCCAATTTGTAACGTGACAGCATTTGTTCCAAAATGACTTTGTTGATTGTTAATGTGTGCGCCTTCGCAAATCGGATAGAAAAATTACCACAACATGTTGGTGCCATGTCATGACACCATGCCAAGTTTCATGATTATCAGGCGTGTTTTGGATTTACAGGAATTAAAAAACCAAGTTTCTCAGACTTTCTGGCCGAGCCACGACGCCTAGATGTTTGAATCTCGTTCCCATTTTTTGCATGCGACCTAGAAATTCACCCAAGGACACACATGTGATTTTTTAACCAACTTTGGTTCACTGGAGCATGTGCTTGTAGTTCAAATTTGAATTATGCACATTAAATGCCCAGGAACTAAATAAATGTACAAAAAAAGCCAAACGAACCCGGAATAATTCCAAAATTTAGCACGATACTTCTACTTGGTCTAATCTGCCTGTGTAAAAAAATTAAGGTGGGAGAAGGCAGTGTACGTATGTCGTTTCGCACACGGAGGTGACACTTTCCCTCTCGGAACCATGAGCCTTCTTAAGAGAAGCTCCAGTTTGCAAGAAGCTTACACCAAAGCTTGTCCCAATTCGGCCAAAAAAATTACCGTGGCATGTTGGTGCCATGTCACGACACCATGCCAAGTTTCATGATTTTCAGGCGTGTTTTGGATTTACAGGAATTAAAAAATCAAGTTTCTCAATCTTTCTGGCTGAGCCACAATGCCCATATGTTTGAATTTTATTCCCATTTCTTGCATGGGACCTAGAAATTCACCCAAGGACACACATGTGATTTTTCAACCAACTTTGGTGCACTGCAGCATGTGCTTGTAGTTCAAATTTTAAGTATGCACATTAAATGCCTAGAAACTCATTTAATGTATAAAAAAGGCCAAAAGAACCCAGGATAATTCCAAAATTTAGCACGATACTTCTATTTGGTCTAATCTGCTTGTGTAAAAAATTAAGGTGAGAGAAGGCAGTGTACATATGTCGTTTCGTACACGGAGGTGACACGTTCCCTCTCGGAACCATGAGCCTTCTTGAGGGAAGCTCCAGTTTGCAAGAAGCTTACACCAAAGCTTGTCCCAATCCGGCCAAAAAATTTACCGTAGCATGTTGGTGCCATGTCATGACACCATGCCAAGTTTCATGATTTTCATGAGTGTTTTGGATTTACAGGAATTAAGAAACCAAGTTTCTCAATCTTTCCGACCGAGTCACGATGCCCAGATGTTTGAATTTAATTCCCATTTTTTGCATAGGACCTAAAATTCAGCCAAGGACACACTGTCGGTGGAAACGACGCCTATGGGATCACGGGGAATCCCTTCTATGGTTGGTGGGCGCGGGGCTGTGGAAAGAGCGGGTTTAAGAGATCAACACGGGAAATTTATCCAGGTTCGGGCCGCAAGTCATGTGTAATACCCTACTCCTGCTGGCTTGTGTTTATCTGGTGTTCTTGTACTAGCTATAAAGCATGCATGGTCCAAAAAGTCAGAATCCTCTCTCTGTATGCCGCAGGCCTCCTTTTATAGCCGAAGGGGCCGCCACAGTGGCATACAGGAGGTGGAAAGTTGTACAGTAGTCGAGTTTATCTCTGGCATCATAGGACAAAACACATTAAATGCATTGCTTAGGCGTCCTCTTACTTTATCGGGGACGGCAACGAGGCATGTCCCGTCCGTCGCCGCTTCGCCTTGCTTCACCATGCATCCAGGCCAACAAGGCATGCATCGCCATGTAGGCTGGTAGGCTGCTGAGCTGGTGTGGTGGCAGAGTCTTTCACGAAGATCTGCATGCCACCACGAAGAACGGGTTAGAAGGGGCTCTGTCATGGTCTCGCAGTCCCACGCCGCTTCCACCGGCGTCCGAGCGCGCACGCCGTCCTGGTGCGTCCTGCGAGTGGTGCAATGGGCTCTTTCCGCGGCGGTGCCCAGGGGCTCCGTCGTCGCAGTGTTGCTCATCACGCGCGCCCTAGGAAGGTTGCAGCGCGGGTACCAGCTGGGGCACCATAGAGGTTGCTGCGCCACCCATGGGCAGCACGGCCCTGCCCCCGGACCCAGCGGCGTGCGGCTCGTCATCTCGGATTCGAACGATGCCGCTCGCTTGGCTCCGATCACCCGAGTGTCGTGGATGCTCACGGGCCATGTCTCCGGCGCCATCCGTGGCCACCCGGTCGCCTGCCCGTGCTGGCGTGGACGGGCCGGCTCCGCGTGACCCGATCGCTGTGATCCTCTTTCTCTTGGGGGCCATGGTGATGATGAAGTCAATGCGCTGACCTTCAAACCGGATTCTCATAGCTTGCGCCCCCTACCTAGCGTGCCAAAAATGTTAGTAGAAACGACACCTATGGGATCATGGGGAATCCCTTCTATGGTCGGCGGGTGCGGGGCTGTGGAAAGAGCGGGTTTAAGAGATCAACACGGGAAATTTATCTAGGAGGAAGAAGTACGTCGGTGGCCGCCCGAGGGGCCCACGAGACAGGGTCGCGGTCGAAGCAGAGGCGGTCGAGGTCGAGGCAGGCACGGAAGGGGGACACCTGCGTCATCGCCATCCCCGTCACCATCTCCACCACCGTCCCCTCTTGCTTCATCGAGCGGCCACGTTGGAGACACAGCTCTGGAGTTCATCCTACAGCTGCGCGAGCCACCGCGTAGCCACCTTTGCCTTCCCGAGGCATTCGTGAGGGTGCTGGAGATCGACCAGCGGCCGAGCATAAGGCTTCACATGAAGGGGTGCTACAACAGCGATATGTGGGTGAACACAGGGTTCCCCGCCCCTCATGTGATGTTCCTTCGTCGGGGTTGGAAGACCTTCGCACGTGCCTACTGCTTGATGAAGGGGCATGTTCTCTGCTTCAAGTTGGTGGAGAGCGACCTGCTCTCCGTCAAGGTCTTCGGGCGCTCGAGACACAGGCTAGGGTGCTGCACGGAGAGTTCGACCAATGACGAGAGATCCTCCTCGAGCGGCAGCGAGGAGGGAACCAGCGGGGAGGACAATGGGGACGGATCCGACTAGGCGTCGGTCGCCCCATCCCTTGGGGGAGCCGGCAGCAGCATCATCTGCACCTGGCCCTCTCTCCTGGCAGAGCGATTTGCCGGGGGTGGGGCCAGCTCCTTGAACTTCTCGGGGCCGCTGCTTCTGGTGGCTGGCGCTGGGAGGCTGGCGAATATAAAGAAGGCGGGTGGCGGGCCATCAACTTGGAGTATGATGTCACCGACGCCTTCGTCGCGTATTGCCGGCCCGCTGCCTCATCTTTCGGCTTCTTCTCCGGCACCGTCATCACCGGCCTTCTCTTGGTGTCTTCTGCTGCTCGTACCTTGCCTAGGCGCTCCTTTTGCCCCCTGCCATCCCGATCTGCTTCCAGAGGAGAGAGACAAGAAAGGGATTATGAGCATCTTATCTTTTTTTTAGTTTTTAAGCCTACGGGCACTTGTCAGGTTTAAACCTTGTAACCCCCTTGCTGAAGCTCACACTTCATATGAACTATACTTGTTAACAACGTATTAATAAAAAAAGGGTGTTTGCCGTGTTCTTTTGTGCATGAGCAAGGCTCACACTAAGGATTGAATCCTTGTTATTTTAAAATAAACATCGTTACCCGGCAACAGTCCTTGCCGTCCTCCCGCTCCATAGCTCGACTACACTCACGCCCTTGGCGGAGGTAGGGCAAAGTAGGATTAGGCTCTTCGTTTGTTCTCTTTCCATCGCACTACAACCAAGTTCCAGCCCAAAGAAAGGTCTTTGGACATGAAAAAGAGGGAGCATGACGGTATAAGAGTGAGCGAAGCTTCGTTCGTTCAAGTTCCATACGGAAGTGGAGAGTAGGGGGTGAAAGACTTATCTGATTTTGCGGTCCCGGGCAATCTTAGCTTGTCGTGGTCGGATCTCTGGATCTGCAGCCCCCGGCAACTTTGGCTTTCCGGGGTTGGGGCGTCGGTCTGTGTCCTTTCCCCCAAACAGCTCAGCAGAAACGCCTGCGCATCCTATGAACCAAAAGAAGAGACGGAAGGAACAGAGATACGCACACCCAACCTTTATGCTAGGGGTTAGTTGTCGCTAAGGACTATCGACCCTAACAAAGAGGGAGACTCAACCTAGCATGCATGCTAAAACTCAGGGCGCGAGCGCTTCATTTATTTATGCTCAGGGTCTGCACCTGGCTCTGTACATAGGGTTACATGCCTTGCCGGCAAGGCTGGTACAAAATGGGGGTTGTTGGGGCTCCCAGAAACCGCGCCTTAGGGGTAAAACTTGCGAAGATGTTCGATATTCCAGGAGTTGCTCATTGGAATGCCATCTTCGGTCTCCAGGTGGACAGCGTCGGGCCAGGTGACTCGCATTACTCGATAAGGGCCCTCCCACTTCGGCGTCGACTTGTTTGAATTCTTGGCGGATTGAATCCGCCAAAGAACAAGGTCGCCTTCCTCAAGGCTTCGAGCTTGAACCTTGCAGCTATGATAGCGGTGCAAGGCCTGCTAGTAGCGAGCGGCTCGCACAGCAGCCCAAAGACGATCTTCCTCAAGGAGCATTGAATCCTCTTGGCGCAACTACTCTTGCTCAAGCTCATCATAAGCAAGCACTCGAGGTGACTCGTATATGAGTTCCGTGGGGAGAACTGCCTCTCCCTGTAAACCAGGGCAAATGGTGTCTGGCTAGTAGATCGATTTGGCATTGTTATGATCGACCAAAGAACTGTTGGCAACTCATCAACCCAGCGCCTTCTACACTTGTGCAGCTTGTCAAAAGTCCTAGTCTTGAGGCCTCACAGCACTTCTGCATTTGCCCTTTTGGCCTGGCCGTTACTTCTGGGATGGGCAACCGAAGCAAAACAGACCTTGTTGCCGAGGTCTTGAATATACTGCATGAAGGTGCGGCTCGTGAACTGTGTGCCATTGTCGGTGATGACTCTGTTGGGCACACCAAAACGGCAGACTAGGCCCTTGAAGAACTTGACGGATGACTGTGTTGTTACCTTTCTCACTGGTTCCACTTCCGGCCACTTTGTAAACTTGTCGATCGCGACGTACAAGTACACAAAGCCCCCGACAGCACGGGGAAAGGGGCCCAGTATGTCGAGACCCCAGACCGAAAATGGCCAAGAAAGAGGGATTGTCTGAAGGGCTTGGGCTGGTTGATGAAGCTTCTTTGAATGGAACTGGCACGCTTCACACTTGGTTACTAGGGCAGTTGCATCCTAGAGGGCGGTGGGCCAAAAGAAGCCTTGCCGGAACGATTTGCCGGCAAGGGCCCTCGACCCTATGTGGGAGCCACACATGCCTCCATGCATTTCTGCCAACAGCCTCAGTCTGTCTTCCCGAGGAATGCACTTCAATTTCACACTGTTCGTTCTCCTTCTGTATATGGCATCATCCACAAACTGGTACATGCTGGACCGATGGGCTACTTTGTCTGCTTCTTCTTGTTCCTCGGGAAGCTCCCCTATTTGGAGGAAATGGACGGTGGACTGCGTCCATGCCGGAGCCTGGGGCTCGACGGTGAGGACTAAAGGCACATCTTCAGCCATAGGGGCAACTGCCTCTACGGCCAGGCCATGAGGCCCTGCCAGGGGTTGTTGCTCTCCGGCAGGCCTGGGACACCAGGCAACGTCCTTGCCAGCGGCTCCTGGGAGCTCAGCGAGAAAGTACTTGCCAGGGCCCGCCTTCCTTCGCTTGTTCTGCCTTTCTAATGGCTCGACGGACAGTTGAGTTAATTGCTGCACAAAGGTACCTGGTTCCACAGGCAACTTCAGGACAACGCGCTTCAACAGGTCGTCAAAAATGTTGTTCTCTGCTCGGGGGACATGCTCTGCTTGCAATCTATCAAAACGCTCTTCCAACTTCCTCACTTCATCCACGTAGGCTTCCATCAATGGGCGCTGGTAATCCTTGTTCACTTGATTGACGACGAGCTGCGAATCACCCCTGACGATGAGCTTCCTGATTCCAAGGTCTGTCGTGATCCTGAGACCGGCCAGCAGGCCCTCATACTCTGTCGTGTTGTTCGTTGATTTTTCCCGGGGAAAGTGCATCTGGATTACGTACTTGAGGCGCTCTCCGGTGGGTGCGATGAGCAGCATGCCGGCACCAGCACCTTGGAGTGAGAAAGCTCCATCGAAGACATAATCCACTCACTACTCGTCTCCTTGCCGGGAAGGGTGGTCTCTTGAATCTCCTCGTCGGGTGTTGCGGTCCATTCTGCTATGAACTCTCCCAAGGCTCGCCTCTTGATTGTTGAAGTACTTTCAAACTTGAGGCCAAAGCTCGACAGCTCCAATGCCCACTACACAATCCTCCCAGTTGCATCTGGGTTGTGCAAGATTCATTGCAACGGGAGGCAGGTGACAATGGTGATCTCATGTGCTTGGAAATAGTGGTGTAGCTTTCTCGAGGCCATGAGGAGGCCGAAAAGTAGCTTCTGCATACCCGAATATCTTGATCTAGCCCCCTGCGAGAGGGAACTGACAAAATAAATTGGGTGTTGCACCATCTTCTTCTTCGGTTCAACTTCGCCCATCTGCGCAGACTCCGCCTTGCCGGGACCGGGCCTTGCCGGGGGTTCCGCCTTGCCGGGGTCAAGCCCCACCGGGGAGGGCCCCGGCCTATCATCTGATGGCTCCGCTGCTGCCACTGCTTCTCCCTCGAGTTCCCTCTGTGCCAGTAGCGCAACATTGGCCAATTGATTCGTTGCCGCTAAGTATAGCAGCAATGGCTCTTGTGGTTTAGGTGCGACTAGTATCGGTGTGAAGGAAAGGTACCTCTTCAAATCTTGCAGTGCTGCCTATGCCTCAGGAGTCCACTTTACTGGACCCGCCTTCATCAAAATTTTGAAGAAGGGGAGGGCGCGCTCAGCAGATTTGGAGATGAACCTACTCAGGGCAGCAACCTAGCTGGCGAGCCTACGAACGTCCTTGACCCATTTTGGTGCCTCAATCTGCTCAATTGCCTTGATCTTATCAGGGTTCACCTCGATCCCACGCTATGACACAAAGAACCTGAGAAGCTTGCCAGACAGAACACCGAAGACACACTTCTCAGGGTTTAGATTGAGGTTGATCTTATGCAAATTTGCAAATGTTTCTTCTAAGTATTGCACGAGCGTGTCCCTATCCTTGGTTTTGACCACTATGTCGTCCATATAAGCTTCCATATTTCTATGTAGCTGGGGCTCAAAACCAATTTGGACCGCTCCGGCAAACGTCGAACCAGCGCTTTTCAACCCGAAAGGCATTCTTACAAAACAGTACGTACCACATGGGGTGATGAATGTGGTCTTCTCTTCATCTTCCTTCATCATGAAGATCTGGTGGTATCCCGAATAGGCATCGAGGAATGACAGCAGGTCACACCCGACAGTGGAGTCAGTTTCCATGTCGGCGTCTTCGCCGGGGTACTTCCTTCCTTCCTCAGCCTGAGCACACCTATCCGCCAGAACATAAAGTTCGGCTACATCCTTGACCTTGTTCATCGCCAGCTCTTCACGCATCTTGCGGTTGTGTACATTCTGATGGAACACACTGATGACTGCAGCGGGATGAATGTCTGGATGGTGTACTGCACACGGATGAATCTTTGTATGTACTGGCGCAGGGGCTCACCATCCTTCTAGGGGATGACATGCAAGTCACTCGCCTGGCCAGGAGCTTGGCGGCCTACGGTAAAGGCACCAACAAACTCGTGGCACAAATCCGACCAAGAAGAGATGGAATCCACCGGCAGGTGCATCAACCACGACATGACATTGGGCTTAAGTGCCAACGGGAAGTAGTTGGCGAGAACCTTGTCGTCGCGAGCCCCGGTGGCTTGCATCGCGATGGTGTAGATGCTGAGGAACTCTGACGGGTGAGTCTTGCCGTTGTACTTTTCCCCAACATCAGGCTTGAATGTGCAGTGGGAGGGCCACTGGAACTGCCGCAGTTCTCGGATAAAGGCTAGACAACCCACCTCGTCGGGTAGGTCGCCAGAGCCCCCCGGTGCTGGGTGGTCCATAGTAGGCCTCGTGCGCTGATCCGACTAATGGCACATCTCCCGTCGTCGCTCGATGGTGGTTCGAGCGTCTTCCTAGGCCTGCTCCTGAAGGACTTGGCATTGGTCGTGGCGGCCTCACGGGTCGGACGATGCGGTGGAAACATTGTCATAGGCGTCAGCCCGACGGGTCGGTGGCTCCTGTCTCGGCCGCAGGGGAGGAGAGTGCACCGTGGTCGCAGCGTCTCTGGTCCCCCCACCACCGGCATGCACCGGCTCGACAGAACACCGGCGTGAGGGTCCCGTTGAGAGCGGCTCGTCTTTGTTTGCGAAGCCGACAAGGCTTCGGATGGTGGCCCTCCACTCATCGAGCTTCTCCACGGTAGGGGGAAGTCGAGGAGCAGTTGCACATGCGCCAACGCTTCTATTGGTATGGGCGGCGGTGAGAGACACGTAGACCATGACATGCTCTGACTTTTAACCGGGTTAGGAGGGGCTATGTCATGGTTTCGCAGTCGCACGCCGCTTCCGCTGGCGTCCGAGCACACACGCCGGCCTGGTGCGTCATGCAGTGGCGCAAAGGGCTCTTTCCACAGCGGTGCCCAAGGGCTCCAGCGTCGCGGTGTTGGTCATTGTGCGCGCCCTCGGAAGTCCGCGGCGCGGGTGCCAGCTGGGGCACCGTAGAGGTTGGCGAGCCGCCCATGGGCAGCACGGCCCCACCCCCGGACCCAGCGGCGTGCGGCTCGTCGTCTCGGATTCGAACGATGCCGCTCGCCTGGCTCCGATCGCCCGAGTATCGTGGATGCTTGCGGGCCACGTCTCCGGTGCCATCTGTGGCCACCCGGTCGCCTGCCCGTGCTAGCGCGGACGGGCCGGCTCTGGGTGACCCGATCGCTGTGACCCCTTTCTCTTGGGGGGCGTCGTGATGATGAAGTCGATGCGCTGACCTTCAAACCGGATTCTCACAGCTTGCACCCCCTACCTGGTGTGCCAAAGATGTCGGTGGAAACGACACCTATGGGATCACGGGGAATCCCTTCTACGGTCGGCGGGTGCGGGGCTGTGGAAAGAGCGGGTTTAAGATATCAATGATACGTCTCCATCGTATCTACTTTTCCAAACACTTTTGCCCTTTTTTTGGACTCTAACTTGCATGATTTGAATGGAACTAACCCGGACTGATGCTGTTTTCAGCAGAACTGCCATGGTGTTATTTTTGTGCAGAAATAAAAGTTCTCGGAATAACCTGAAAATCCATGGAGCAACTTTTCAGAAAATATAAAAAATACTAGCGAAAGAATCAAGGTTAGGGGGGCCACACTCTGTCCACGAGGGTGGGGGCGCGCCCCCTCCCCCTGGGCGTGTCCCCCTACCTAGTGGGCCCCCTGGATGTCCACCGACCTCAACTCCAACTCCATATATTCTCTTTCGTGGAGAAAAAAAATCAGAGAGAAAGTTTCATCGCGTTTTATGATACGGAGTCGCCGCCAAGCCCTAATCTCTCTCGGGAGGGCTGGTCTGCAGTCCGTTCGGGGCTCTAGAGAGGGGGATTCGTCGTTGTCGTCATCATCAACCATCCTCCATCACCAATTTCATGATTCTCACCGCCGTGCGTGAGTAGTTCCATCGTAGGCTTGCTGGACGGGGATGGGTTGGATGAGATTTACCATGTAATCAAGTTAGTTTTGTTAGGGTTTGATCCCTAGTATCCACTATATTCTGAGATTGATGTTGCTATGACTTTGCTATGCTTAATGCTTGTCACTAGGGCCCGAGTGCCATGATTTCAGATCTGAACCTATTATGTTTTCATGAATATATGTGAGTTCTTGATCCTATCTTGCAAGTCTATAGTCACCTATTATGTGTTATGATCCGACAACCCCGAAGTGACAATAATCGGGATACTTCTCAGTGATGACCGTAGTTTGAGGAGTTCATGTATTCACTAAGTGCTAATGCTTTGGTCCGGTTCTCTATTAAAAGGAGGCCTTAATATCCCTTAGTTTCCGTTAGGACCCTGCTGCCACGGGAAGGTAGGACAAAAGATGTCATGCAAGTTCTTTTCCATAAGCATGTATGACTATATTCGGAATACATGCCTACATTACATTGATGAAATGGAGCTAGTTCTGTGTCACCCTATGTTATAACTATTACATGAGGAATCGCATCCGACATAATTATCCATCACTGATCCAATGCCTACGAGCTTTTCATATATTGTGCTTTGCTTATTTACTTTACCATTGCTACTGTTACAATCACTACAAAACTGCTATCGTTACTTTTGCCACTGTTACCGTTACTTCCATACTACTTTGCTACTAAATACTTTGCTGCAGATACTAAGTTATCCAGGTGTGGTTGAATTGACAAATCAACTGCTAATACTTGAGAATATTCTTTGGCTCCCCTTGTGTCGAATCAATAAATTTGGGTTGAATACTCTACCCTCGAAAACTGTTGCGATCCCCTATACTTGTGGGTTATCAAGACTATTTTTTGGTGTCGTTGCTGGGGAGCATAGCTCTATTCTTTGAGTCACTTGGGATTTATATCTGCTCATCACTATGCGGAACTTGAAAGACGAAAGAACTAAGATTTATCCCTCAACTATGAGGGGAGGTAAGGAACTAGCTTCTAGCTCTCGACTAGATTCTCCTGCTGTTATGAGTAAGCTTGTGACACCTAAACCTGCTTCTACTATTAATTTTTATATGTCGCATGTTATTGATGATGCCACTTCTACTATGCATGATACTTATGATGAAACTACTTCTGTGCTTGATACTACTTTGCCATTAGGTGAATTTCTTGATGAACAACTTGCTAGGGTTAGAGAGAATGAAATTATTGAAGATGAAATTATTGAAGATAGTGATGATGAAGGTTCTCCCCCTAAATATGAATTGCCTGTTGTTCCTGAGGGTTATGTTATGGATGAAGAAACTACTAGAGCTATTCTTGCTTGCAATGATAGATCTGATCTTAATAAGTTATTAGCTAAATGGAAATAGAAATCTCTAAATGCTAGAATGAAATATGACCCTGCTTTTGCTACTTCAACTATCTTTGTTACTGATAAGGATTATGAATTCTCTGTCGACCCTGAGATAATTACTTACGTTGAATCTGATCCTTTTTATGGCTATGAATCTGAAACTCTTGTGGCACATCTCACTAAGTTAAATGATATAGCCACCATGTTCACTAATGATGAGAAATCTCGCTACTACTATATCCTTAAGATATTTCTATTCTCATTAAAGGGTGATGCTAAAACTTGGTTTAATTCTCTTGATCCTGGTTGTGTGCGTAGTCCCCAGGATATGATTTATTACTTCTCTGCTAAATATTCCCCTGCTCATAAGAAACAAGCTGCCTTGAGGGAAATATATAATTTTGTGCAAATTGAAGAAGAGAGTCTCCCACAAGCTTGGGGGTGGCTTTTCCGATTACTTGATGCTTTGCCTGATCATCCTCTTAAGAAAAATGAAATACTTGATATCTTTTATAGTGGACTAACCGATGCTTCCAAGGACCACTTGGATAGTTGTGCTAGTTGTGTTTTCAGGGAAAGAACAGTCAATCAAGCTGAATTGCTATTGAATAATATGTTGACTAATGAAAATAATTGGACTCTTCCTGAGCCAATTCCTGAGCCAATTGAGCCAACTCCTAAGCCAATTCTTAAACCTAGTCCGAAGAAGAGAGGTGTTCTATTTCTCAGTCCTAAAAATATGCAAGAGGCAAAGAAATCTATGAAAGAAAAAAGTATTAAAGCTGAAGATGTTAAGAATTTACCTCTTGTTGAAGAAATACATGGTCTTAATTTACCACCTATTGAAGAAACACATGGCCTCGATAAACCGACACAGGTAGTAAAGGTAAATTCTCTCTATAGGTATGATAAGGTTGAAATCCCGTCTACTAAGTTTGCTAGCCAATGTTTAGATGAATTTGATGACTTTATGGCTAGATAAGAAAACTTCAATGCTTATGTTGGTAGAGAATTAAAGAGTAATGCTTACATGATTGGACGCTTGAGTGATTATATGGCTAGAGTTAAAGGTGAACTTAAACTCATTAGCGAATATGCTTTTATGGTTACCACTCAAGCAGAACAAGTACTTAAAGCTCAAAGTGATTTGCTCGATGAATTAAATAATAAACATGATTTTGCTGTTAGAGTGGCTACTAGAACTGGTAAAATGACTCAGGAACCTTTGTATCCTGAAGGAAACCCTAAGAGAATTGAGCAAGATTCTCAAAGAAATAATTTAGATGCACCTAGTCCTTCCAAAAGGAAGAAAAAGAAAAATGATAGGACTTCGCATGCTTCTAGTGAACCTGTTGTAGACACACCTGAGAATCCCAATGATATTTCTATTTCTGATGCTGAAACACAATCTGGTGATGAACATGAACCTAGTGATAATGTTGATGATAATGTTCATATTGATGCTCAACCTAGCAATCATAATGATGTAGAGATTGAACCTGCTGATGATCTTGATAACCCACAATCAAAGAATCAGCATTATGATAAGAGAGACTTTGTTGCTAGGAAGCACGGTAAAGAAAGAGAGCCATGGGTTTAGAAACCCATGCCGTTTCCTCCTAAGCCATCCAAGAAAAAGGATGATGAGGATTTTGAGCGCTTTGCTGAAATGATTAGACCTATCTTCTTACGTGTGCGCTTAACTAATATGCTTAAAGTGAATCCTTATGCTAAATACATGAAGGATATTATTACAAATAAAAGAAAGATATTGGAAGCTGAAATTTCCACCATGCTTGCTAATTATACTTTTAAGGGTGGAATACAAAGAAACTTGGAGATCCAGGAGTACCAACTATACCATGATCCATTAAAAGAAACTATGTCAAAATTGCTTCATGTGATCTTGGAGCCGGTGTTAGTGTCATGCCTCTCTCTTTATATCGTAGACTTGAATTGAATAAGTTGACACCTACGGAAATATCTTTGCAAATGGCTGTTAAATCAACTGCTATACCTGTCGGTATTTGTGAGGTTGTGCCTGTTGTGGTTGCAAACGTTACTATCTTAACGGACTTTGTTATTCTTGATATTCCCGAGGACGATAGTATGTCAATTATCCTTGGTAGACCCTTTTTGAATACTGCAGGGGCTATTATTGATTGCAAGAAAGCCAATGTCACTTTTCATGTTAATGATAATGAGCATACGGTACACTTTCCGAGGAAACAACCTCAAGTTCATAGCATCAATTATATTGGAAAAATTCCAACTATCATTATTGGAGGTTTTGAGTTTCCTCTTCCTACTGTCAAGAAAAAATATGATATTCTTATTATTGGGGATGTTCATATCCCCATTGAGGTAACCTAGTGTTATTCGAAATTTCTCCGGTTCCATGTTATTCAGAACGAGTTTGTTAATAAGACTTGATCAACCTTGTTAGTGGATTCCTTTTGATGATCATGAGATGGATGAAACTAGAAGGCACAACCTTCTGTACCCTCTTTTTACTTTCTGTTATTTAGAACAAATAAAGCAAAAATAGTATTATCTGTCTGTTTTCTGAATTATCCATGCAATAAAAAAATATCCCGAAAATAAAAGTTCTCCAAATGTCGTACAAATTTAGTATGATTTTTTCTGGAATATTTAAGAATATCTGGCACTGAAAACATAGCAGGGGGAGCTGGCACCTGGCCACGAGGGGCCAGGGCGCGCTCACCCTTACAGGGCGCGCCCCTGCCTCGTGGGCCCATGGTGGTCCCCCTCCACTTATTCCTACACCCACACACTTCTTCTTCCTCCAAAAAAAATCACCATCCAGCTCAAGCACGAGTTCTAGCTCATTTTGCTGCGATTTTTGATCTCCTTGCTCAAAGCTCCATTCATAAAACTGCTTTGGGAGATTGTTCCTTGGTATGTGACTCCTCAAATGGTCCAATTAGTTTTTGTTCTAGTGCTTTATTCATTGCAAATTTTTCCTGCCTAGGTGACCCTGTTCTTGAGCTTGCATGTCAAATTTATGAGGTCCCAAGTAATTCTAATGCATGATATAGGCTCTAGGCACTTGTGGGAGTAGTTGATATCAATTTTGTTGAGTTTGATTCACTTTTATTTTGAAGTTACTAAAAATTTCAGAAATTTTCAGAAAAAGATGAAGAGATTTTTCTTGAAGGGCTCTTCTAGCCAAGGCTCTAAGGATGAACAAGCTAAGGAGAAATAAAAGGCCAAGTATAATCTTCCTCGCGTAGAGGAAGTACGGTCGCGTGAATGGCCTTGTGATGAACAAGCTAAGGAGAAAGAAAAGGCCAAGTATAATCTTCCTCGCGTAGAGGAAGTACGGTCGTGTGAATGGCCTTGTGATGATTTCTTCAGAGCAGTCGGGATTTATGAAGACTTTTATTCTTTGGCTGATAATGCGGGCCTCACCGACTTCCTCAACGACCGGATCGAACAGTATCTCTTACTCACCAATACTTTCGTGCAAAACTTCTACTATTATCCTAAGAAATCACCCCCTTCAGTAGCTTTTCATTTATATGATGAGGCTAGGGAGATGCCATTACGTAATTTTTGCATGGTTTGCGGAATACCCTTCAAGGGCAGCTTAGATGAACCATATCGTAAAGATGTGGATGGTTTTATTGATACTATTACTGTAGGGGAATCGAGGAAGGTTTCCGATGCAAGAATAACTAGTATACATTTTCCTGTTTTATGCTACTTTGCCATATTTGCTAGTCGATGCTTAATTGGTCGCGGAAACTATGGAAACCTTAGTGTTCCTGATATTATTATTCTGTTCCATGCCTTATTTTGTGATAACTCTTTTAGTATGGGTGATGTTATTGCTAAACGATTAAGCTTGAACCGTACGAAGGGCCCCATCTTTGGAGGTATCTATGCCTCACGCCTTGTTAAACACTTCGAGATACCTATTAGGCATTATGAGAAAGAGGAAAAACTGTTGCCCCCTACCTTTTTAGATTACAAGAGCATGGTAGCACATGAGTTTATTGTTAACAATGATGATAAGATGTTTTTGTATAACCTGAGGTTTAATAAGAAACATAATGAGATTATTATCTTGCCTGCGCCCACTTTGTTTGATTTAACTGTAGGCCACTACCTCGTCTTGCCGGCAGCCATTTACGCGCACCGAGGCCAGACATCAGCTCCAGAGCCTAAGCCAGAACCACCACTGGACCCTTATCGTCCATCATCTTATCAGTGGGATCTGGAGCAGATCGCCAGCCAGTGGCAGTATGATAACGCTCCTCAGTACACCGGGGAGAGTAGCCGCGGTCCATGGGCATAGACCAACTTAGGCCAAAAGCCTAAGCTTGGGGGATGTATGTATTTCTCACCGACATCACATCCATGTTCACACACTCATTCTAGTTGTCGGTGCTCATACTTTTTAATTGTACTATCCATGCTAGTTTAATTTCTTTTTCTAGCTTTCTTCTTGTGTGTTTAATAAACCTTAAGAAAAAACCAAAAAATTAGTTAGTTTACTTTCAATGCTTTTAGTAGTAATTAAAAGAAAACCCAAAAAGATTTCTCATTCTTCTTTTGCTTGTTGGGAGTTTTCTCGTGTAAATAGTTTTATTTCTTTTCTTTCCTTTCGGGGTCGAGAGGAGAAGACCATAATGAAAATGTTTAGTGGCTCTCATATGCATGATTGTTGATTTAACTTAGAGCCCATATTACCTTGTCTTCTCCCTAGAATTGAATGCTTGCATATTCCAGCTTAGTCCAATGCACGTGCACTATTATTATTATACACACTGTTCGGTCGTGCAAGTGAAAGGCAATAATGATGATATATGATGGACTAATTGAGATGAGAGAAGCTAGTATGAACTCGACCTCTCTTGTTTTTGTAAATATGATGAGTTCATTGTTCCTGATTCAGCCTACTATGAATAAACATGTTTGCAGTGACAATTAAAGATTATAGTTGCTTATGCCATGCTTAATTAGTTAGGAGCTTATAATGGTTTAACTTGCGTGCCAACATGCTATTAAAATGGTTGTGATATGATATGATAGGGTGGTATCCTCCTTTGAATGATTCGAGTGACTTGACTTGGCACATGTTCACGCATGTAGTTGAAACAAAATCAACATAGCCTTCACGATATTTATGTTCATGGTGGATTATACCCTACTCATGCTTGCACTCGATGTTGATTAATTTTAATGCATGTTCATGACTGTTGTCGCTCTCTCAGTTGGTCGCTTCCCAGTCTTTTGCTAGCCTTCACCTGTACTAAGCGGGAATACTGCTTGTGCATCCAAAATCCATGAACCCCAAAGTTATTCCATATGGGTCCACCATACCTTACTATATGCGATATTTACCTGTCATTCCAAGTAAATTTGTATGTGCCAAACTCCAAACCTTCAAATGAAATTATGTTTTGTATGCTCAAGCAGCTCATGTATCAACTAGGGTTGTCTGTATCTTCCATGCTAGGTGGGTTATTCTCAAGGGGAGTGGACTCCGCTCCACATTCACGAGAAAATGGCTGGTAATCGGGATGCCCAGTCCCATGATCAAAAGATCAAATCAAATCAAAATAATTAAACAAAACTCCCCCAGGATTGTTACTAGTTGGAGGCACCCGTTGTTTCGGGCAAGCCATGGATTGATGCTTGTTGGTGGTGGGGGAGTATAAACTTTACCATTCTGTTTGGGAACCGCCTATAATGTGTGTAGCATGGAAGATATCGAGATCTCATAGTTGTTGCATTGATAGTGAAAGTATACCGCTCAAAATTTTATTCATCTCTATTTTAAAATCGAGCTTTGGCACCTCTACAAATCTCTGCTTCCCTCTACGAAGGGCCTATCTATTTACTTTTATGTTGAGTCATCACCCTCTTATTAAAAAGCACCCACTAGAGAGCATCGCTGTCATTTGCATGCATTACTATTAGTTTATATTGGGTATGACTTGACTGGATCTCTTTTACCATGAATTACAATGTTTAGTCAGTCCTTGATCTTTAAAGGTGCTCTGCATTTATGTTTTGCAGTCTCAGAAAGGGCTACCGAGATACCATCTTGTTATATCATATTATGATTGTTTTGAGAAAGTGTTGTCATCCGAGATTTATTATTATTGCTCGCTAGTTGATTATGCCATTGATATGAGTAAACATGAGACCTAAGTGTTATTGTGAATATGGTTAGTTCATAATCTTTGCTGAAAACTTGAATGCTGGCTTTACATATTTACAACAACAAGAGCGAACAGAGTTTGTAAAAGTTTTTCTTTATCACTTTCAGTTTATCAACTGAATTGCTTGAGGACAAGCAAAGGTTTAAGCTTGGGGGAGTTGATACGTCTCCGTCGTATCTACTTTTCCAAACACTTTTGCCCTTGTTTTGGACTCTAACTTGCATGATTTGAATGGGACTAACCCGGACTGACGATGTTTTCAGCAGAACTACCATGGTGTTATTTTTGTGCAGAAATAAAAGTTCTCGGAATGACCTGAAAATCCACGGAGCAACTTTTCAGAAAATATAAAATATACTGGCAAAAGAATCAAGGCCAGGGGGCCCACACCCTGTCCACGAGGGTGGGGGCGCGCCCCCTCCCCATGGGCGCGCCCCCCTACCTTGTGGGCCCCCTGGATGTCCACCGACCTCAACTCCAACTCCATATATTCTCTTTCACGGAGAAAAAAATTAGAGAGAAAGTTTCATCGCGTTTTATGATACGGAGCCGCCGCCAAGCCCTAATCTCTCTCGGGAGGGCTGATCTGGAGTCCGTTCGAGGCTCCGGAGAGGGGGATTCGTCGTTGTCGTCATCATCAACCATCCTCCATCACCAATTTCATGATCTCACCACTGTGCGTGAGTAATTCCATCATAGGCTTGCTGGACGGTGATGGGTTGGATGAGATTTACCATGTAATCAAGTTAGTTTTGTTAGGATTTGATCCCTAGTATCCACTATGTTCTGAGATTGATGTTGCTATGACTTTGCTATGCTTAATGCTTGTCACTAGGGCCCGAGTGCCATGATTTCAGATCTGAACCTATTATGTTTTCATGAATATATGTGAGTTCTTGATCCTATCTTGCAAGTCTATAGTCACCTATTATGTGTTATGATCCGACAACCCCGAAGTGACAATAATCGGGATACTTCTCGGTGATGACCGTAGTTTGAGGAGTTCATGTATTCACTAAGTGCTAATGCTTTGGTCCGGTTCTCTATTAAAAGGAGGCCTTAATATCCCTTAGTTTCCATTAGGACCCCGCTGCCACGGGAGGGTAGGACAAAAGATGTCATGCAAGTTCTTTTCCATAAGCATGTATGACTATATTCGGAATACATGCCTACATTACATTGATGAACTGGAGCAAGTTCTGTGTCACCCTATGTTATAACTATTACATGAGGAATCGCATCCGACATAATTATCCATCACTGATCCAATGCCTACGAGCTTTTCACATATTGTGCTTTTCTTATTTACTTTACCGTTGCTACTGTTACAATCACTACAAAACTGCTATCGTTACTTTTGCCACTGTTACCGTTATTTCCATACTACTTTGCTACTAAATACTTTGCTGCAGATACTAAGTTATCCAGGTGTGGTTGAATTGACAACTCAACTGCTAATACTTGAGAATATTCTTTGGCTCCCCTTGTGTCGAATCAATAAATTTGGGTTGAATACTCTACCCTCGAAAACTGTTGCGACCCCCTGTAGTTGTGGGTTATCAATCAACACGGGAAATTTATCCAGGCTCAGGCCGCAAGTCATGCGTAATACCCTACTCCTGCTGGCTTGTGTTTATCTGGTGTTCTTGGACTAGCTACAAAGCATGCAAGGTCCAAAAAGTCCGAATCCTCTCTCTGTATGCCTCGGGCCTCCTTTTATAGTCAAAGGGGTTGCCATAGTAGCATACAGGAGGTGGAAAGTTGTACAGTAGTCGAGTTTATCTCTGACATCGTAGGACAAAAAGCATTAAATGCGTTGCTTAGGTGTCCTCTTACTTTATCAGGGACGACAACGAGGCCCATCCCGCCTGTCGCCGCTTCGCCTTGCTTCGCCACACGTCCAGGCCAACGTGGCAGAGTCTTTCACGAAGATTTGCATGCCACCACGTAGGTGCTTGACTAGTTGGCTTAGGAGCCACGTACTGCCATGCGGGTACCTGCTTAGTTGGTGGGGCGGCTGCTGAGTTGGGGCGGCAATGGGGCGGCAAGGCCTTGCTGCAGTCTTGCTGATATTCCCGACAAGGGTCTTGCCGGGGCCTTGTGGGTGCCCTCAGCAAGAGTCTTGCCGGGGCCTCGTGGGTATCTTTGGCAGGATCCTTGCCGGGGCCTCGTGGGCATCCTCGGCAAGGAGCCCCGCTGACGTCCTGTCCTCTGGTTCCTACCTAGGCCTCGCAAGTCTTTTGTCTTCACAAAGATCTGCATGCCACCATGGAGGCGCCTCCCGAGCCTTGGTTCCAATGTGGTTGATGGCGTAGGAACTCTTAGACTCAAGGGTGGCAGCCTCGTTGGTGTTGGGTAAATTCCCCCGGCAAGGCTCTTGCCGGGGCTGTGAAGGCTGCCCCGGCAAGGGCCTTGCCGGGGAAGTTTCACCTCACCCCTCTACCCTTCATGCTTCTGGTCTTGAGCACGGCTCTGGTAGTCTTGTGCCTTGGTTTCCTCTTCTGTCCTGCCAAGCGCGGTTGCAGGTGCATTGCTGCGACTGCCCACGCACAAGTAAAGGGGTGCAAAAAGGACACCTACTTTTGTACACCAACACACATATGTGGTTTTTCAACCAACTTTGGTGCACTAAAACGTGTGCTTGTAGTTCAAATTTGAATTATACACATTAAATGCCTAGAAACTCAATTAATTTTTACCTAATAATAAAGGATGGAGGCTTTCATAGTTCTCCATAAGTCACATCTTTATATCCGTTAGTTTTATGTTGATCGTAGATTGACGGTTGAGATTAAGCGGTGCACGATAGAGCAAGATATGCACTAAATCTGGAAAAATAGTCGTCAGCCTTTCTGCTTCTCTCGTGCAAAAAAAAACGCAGCCAAAAAACAGCCCTTGGCCTTCCTCCTCTATCGTGCAAAATACAATCTGTGAAAGCTACCAGCCCTTCCTTCAATGTTACACAATCGTGTCCGTCAGTGACTCTTCAACCAGCTGCCACGACTTCCAACTCCTTGGTAATAAAAATAGTCAGTCTCCAAGCCTGGGACAAGAAACCCTATAGCTAATTAACCATTACGTTGCCGATGATCTGATCGAGATGATGACGACGGGAACAAGCAACATGGAGCGACATTGCCCATGATCTGACTGAGGTAACGACAGCGGCGGGAACAAGGAATACGACGACCTCATCGAAGCAACCTCGCAGCGAGGGTAAGTGAGGGAGAGGAAGGAACCTATTGCTAGCGGCGGCGCCGCCAATCATGAGAGCGACATCCGTCATGTGTTGAAGGAGGCGACATAGACAGAAAAAATCTCAGGAGAGCAGGGTTTGTGGTGCGTGGAGGCCATATGCAAAGCCCCTCCCATGAGTACCCACGTTGATCTGGCAACACCTATCCCTGCGATAAGTCGGACGGAACCTGGCTCTCGTACGCCCATGGCTTCCTTGGTCAGCTTGATTGAGCATTACACCAGCTCGCGATCACGCGTCTGGATTAGCTCGGTTGCAACCGAGGCGGCGTGGGCATGATCGATTGCCGGAATTCTGAGAACAATGGGTAGCGCCGCATCGGCAAGCAGACTGGCGGTGGCGGCAGAATAGGAGGACGTCGTGGCCTCGCCTTGGCACAACCATCGAGAAAGAGATGGAGCGATTGAGAGCCAATGGGGTCGAGGCGTCAAGAAGCAAGACGAAACCGCCCCCGTCGGCGACGTCACGTTGTACATTGATGCCATGGTCTAGAACCTCAGTTAATCGATTCCCATCCATGTCAAGATGCCCTGTCACCGTCAAGGTCTGGAACCTTCATTGATTATCATCCATGCCATGGACAAGGAGCCCAACAAGAATGATCTTGAGACTCACCAGCAGGGGTCTCCATAAAATCCAGTCCGCCGCCGCCACTGATAAGGCACGAGGCGCTAGGCCATGGTGCTCCTGTCATCCCGCAATTCTGGCGATCGGCCATGTCCGCGCTTGCCTTAGTTATAGCTAGCTAGAGCGGATGGGGCACACCATCGAGCCGATCGAGGAAGCCAGAAGCATGTGAGAACGGGATTCGGTCCGATGCAAATCAAGGACAGGTGTCACCAGATCAACAAGAGTGCACACGGAAGAGGCTTTGCATACGGTCTCCATAGAATTTTTTGGGACTGCAAGGGCATCACTTTTGGATCCCTTTCTCCTTCACGCTCGCTGCCCACAGTGAAGGTCATTCACACTTCTGTCCCCGGGAGGTCCCCATGAGGTCCTGCACGCATGCCATGTGGAGCGATGAAGAAGAGGATGACTCGGGTATTGTTTTGAGGCCCAACGAGTCATCATGCAAATCCAAGAGCGTCCAACAACGGAGAGTCATCTAAAGAGTCCATAAGCATGTCCATGTGATGAGTACAGACACGACACTCCATCGGCGTTCCACCAAGAAGTTGGATCGGAGGCACTGGACGCAGGTAAGAATGCATGTTTGATGAACGTCTCGTTTTTGGCTAATTGCATATATGAATTTTACTAGGATTTTACTACATAAGAGTTTGGATGACACCACGCTAGATTTGAAGAGATGAAGCACTCTATCCAAACAGGAGAAGTAAAACTTTACATGAGTGTACAATTTTACAATGATTTTCATTGGGTCCAAGTAAATCATAGTGATAAAGCGAAGCTTTTCTCTTTCAAGCCGGATCCCCACTTTGTTCTGGTAAGTTATTGGCCGAAATCATCTTTTTGGGGGCTGCTTTCAATATAGAAATAAATAGGTGCTCACCTTGGTTGATTTACATGTCTAGTATGCAAGATGATCTCAACAATTACACGGGCAAGCTCACATAGATAAATCAAGGTTAGCTTTTCTATAATATTATAACTGTTGGATATTTATGTAGAGGCGTATCACTTTATTAAATACAAGTTCATGTGTGTTGGTTCTGAAAAAGGCCACAGGAATGTGTGCCTCATAATTTGTTGGTTGTAAAAAATAGGGTTAATTTGATATTATTGGCTATTAATTACTTGAGTTTTTTTAACTTCTGTGAAATTCAGACTTGTAAACGGCGGTTATCATCTGAATGGCCTGCAAGTAATCAGTAACCATGTCATTCTTTCTTATTCTGATGGAATGATTTGTTCACTTGAAAAGGCCGTTATTAGCATCTAAAAGTTATTACCATTTTCAATGAAGAAGAAGAGTTTACCTGACCTCTGTCGAAAGAGAATTGACATGTAATAAAAGTGAAATGAAGATTGAAAAAAATATTTGGCACTTTCAGGGATAACAAAAGAAACCAAAAGCTTTAGCTTATCCAACTGAATAACATTTTGGAGGCCTTCTTTTGCCATTTTGGCAATGATACACCTATAGATGAACGAGGCATATTATTTTGGTTGAATATCGTTTCCAAAATGTATAAACCAATATAAATACAATGTAATTTCCTGCATTCACAACAGTAATCTGGCTGACTTCATTACTCTAGCGAGAATTACACATTTTTTATGGACTTGTGGATGGCATGTTTCTTGGAGAACTACACTTTCATTCCCAGTTTCACACCAAGGCATCAATTTAATTACAGTGCTTCACAACTATTATTTAAAACTAGACGTATTTTTTCTACACGCATCCGCTGCCCTGTTATATATTTCACTGGATGCATGCACTAACCAAGTTTTCCTAAAAAAGCAAAATCAACTCATAGCAACTCGTGAGTATATTTACTAGAAAGGTGAAAAGCTATAGAGTAAACAGAATCTTGTTCATGCTTTGTTTGGTCAAAATATGCAGTGTGAAAGAAAATATTGGTTGTACTTTCTGCTTGTGTAGGACGAGAATGGGTAGAAGCAATGGTATATTCATCTTTGTTTATTTAAGATATCTACACACTTGCGAGTGTCTTAAATTGTTCATTATCATTCTTCAATTTTTGGTTATCTTTTATCTCCTTCCTCTATCCTTTGGACGTCTTCAAATATTTTATAGAAGATAGGTGGTAACAAATAGGGAGATGCTTTGAAAACTAATCAGTTGTACAAATGACCCATATTTAGAGGATTCACTTATGTATTGCAAGAAAATTGCAGATTCATTTTACAAGATGAAAATATGCTAATTTTCATTTGTCATGGGGGCTTATTAATTTCTAATATATTATACTCCCTCCGTTCCTAAATACAAGTCTTTCTAAAGGTTTCAATATGAACTACATACGGAGCAAAATGAGTGAATCTACAATCTAAACTATGTCTATATACATCTGTATGTAGTCTATATTGAAATCTCTAGAAAGACTTATATTTAGGAACGGACGGAGTAGTAGTCAATTCAAAATACACATGCTTGAAGGATAAGATCCATTTGAAATTTGATACACAAAAATATCATGCTTTTTGAGAGTACGCAGGAAGTTATGTACTATAAAGGTTACAATGATCACGAGTAGCAGTAACCGAAGTGTCGAAGAACATGTTTCAAGATTTTTGCGTGGCAAGCTGCTACCAATAGCTTGGAGGTTCCATCAGACTGGTTCATGTATGTGTTCCATTTGTGGTGTTCAAGATAAAGACATCTTTCATGCGCTCTTCGACTGGCCGTGAGAGAGCTGTGGAATATTCCAGATGAAGAGTTATTCAAGTGCACACAGGACCAGATTGACTATTGATTTTGATGGCGCAATTGGTCATGCGACAGAGGGAGAAAATCTTGTTTTTTTCTGGCGAGCATGGCATTTGAGAAATGATTTAATTTTTGGGAAGGGGAAAGAATCTGTTAATGCCTCTGCACATTTTGTACATAATTATTGGGCCACTTTCACATACATTCATGACACCGTTCAGTTGGATGCTAGCAACAAACATAAGGAGAAGATGAGCGGTGTTTGTAGCGGATTATGCACCATTAAAAGATCATGTGGTGTGGACTCCTCCCATTAATGATCATATCAAGATCAATGTTGACAGCAGTTTTGTGGAGAGCACTAATGCAGCCAGTGCAGGGGTTGTATCTCATAATCCATCTGGAGAAATTATTGTTTCTTCGTGGGATTTTATTGATCGGTGTACCAGTGTGAATGAAGCTGAGCTCCGCGCCTGCCTCGTGGGACTTTATATTCGTATTACCCTTCACCAATCCATTATTTTAGAGAGTGATTGCGCTTTCGTACATCCATTGCTTGCAAATGAGAAGCTTGACAGGTCCCCTCAGGCTGATCTGATGAAGGAGGCTCTGAGTATATCGAGGATGATCCAAAATTTTAATATTGCAAAGATAAGTCAGATTGTCAATAGGGTGGTACATGAGATTGCTAAGTTTAGCTTTAGTACTAGATCCAATGGGCTTCTTTTAAATTCCGTTCCGCCCTACATGGTGTATGCTGTAATGAATGATTGTAAGAACTTTTCTTTGGTTAATTAATATATGGGGTGTTTTTTCAAAAAAAAAGAACATGTTTCAAAGTTGAGAAGGAAATAAGCATCCGGCCAAATTCCTCTACAACCACAGCCTTCCACTCGAGGGCAGTCCCCGGCTGAAAGAGGCTATGCGAGAGAGGACATGAATGCAACTTCTTTGAAGTATATGATGCATGGTTCAGACAATGGCCCGTAGCAACGCCCGGGCATATTTATTACTGTATAAAAAAGGCCAAATGGACCCGGAATAATTCCAAAATTTAGCACGATACTTCTATTTGGTCTAATCCACCTGTGTAAAAAAATTAAGGTGGGAGAAGGCAGTGTATGTATGTCCTTTCGCACACGGAGGTGACACGTTCCTTCTCGGAACCATAAGCCTTCTTGAGGGAAGCTCCGGTTTGCAAGAAGCTTATACCAAAGCTTGTCCCAATTCGGCCAAAAAAATTACCGCAACATGTTGGTGCCATGTCATGACACCATGCCAAGTTTCATGATTTTCAGGCGTGTTTTGGATTTACAGGAATTAAAAAATCAAGTTTCTCGATCTTTCCGGCCGAGCCACGATGACCAGATGTTTGAATTTCATTCTCATTTCTTGCATGGGACCTATAAATTCACCCAAAGACACACATGTGATTTTTCAACAAACTTTGGTGCACTGGAGCATGTGCTTGTAGTTCAAATTTGAATTATGCACATTAAATGCCCAGAAACTCAATTAATGCATAAAAATGCCAAACGAACCCGGAATAATTCCAAATTTAAACACGACACTCATGTACTAGTTGCATGTTCACTGTACGTAAATGTTCTAGCAATTCAAACACCATCCTTTCCCTTCGTAACACCATTTTGTCTTTCAAAACATAATGAAAAAAATCAGGTATACCACAAACAGTTTACTAGAAAGAATTGTGTGGGATGCCATATAAAATATCTTGACGCACCGTCTTGTCTGGCTTACGCAGGAAGCTTCATCGTCTACAGTCCACCGCCCCCGCTTGAACCACACTTGCGCGCCAGTTTCTCGCGGCATCGAGCGATTTTTTTTTGCCACCACGGAAATATCTATCTCCCCGCCCCCTCCCTCCCACCGAAAGCCACATTTCCACTGTTCCTCCTTGCTTTCCAAGTTCAAACCTTCACTGCTGCTCACTGGCAGCTCAGCCTCCTCGCCTAAGGATGCAAGCGGCACAGGACATCCCATCAGGACGCTACGCCGCCCCGCAATTAGTCCCGCAAAACGCCCCGCTGGGCTGACCGTGTCGTTTATAGCGGGATTAAGCGATCTGACCGCTTTGTCCAACGGGAGTCCCGCATGTCCCGTGATTCATCTATACACCATGCACGCAATTCAGTCATACACCAAACCACGAGTTCTTCGTGTCTTCTCCCTATAGAGGAAAATAGAGACAAGATTGGGTCGAACACCCTCTCTGTATTCACTTCGTAGCTCATATATACAGGTTTCATGAATTCACGAGGAGTGCTCTAACTGACTAACAAACGAGCTAGCTAGTGCTCTAACTGACTAACAAACCAGCATACGGCCATGGTTAGTTGTAGAGCGTGCGCGTGAGAGTAGGACCTGAAGGGCCATGCCAACACTCCCTTCTACCGTGAGCTGCTTGGGGTCAGGCCAGGCATGCATGGCGAACTTCTTGACGGCGATGGCGCTAGGGGCATGACAGCAGAGCAGAAGACAACGGTGGCGGCGGCGGCGGCGGGAGCTCCTAGGCGCTTCTTGTGCAACATGTGCGGGAGATGCTTCGGCAGCCACCAGGCGCTCGACGGGCACATGCACTTCGGCCACAGGAAGAAGGCCAAGGACGCGATTGCCGCAGCAGCGAGCCAGGAGGACGCTACCGATGGTGGCAACGGTGACCACGACGTGAAGTTGGCCATGCTGGGCCAAGTGTCTGTCGATGGCAATGCCGCTCACGGCAAGGAGAAGGCTGCGGCTGCAGGGAGGAAGGTGGACTTTGCAGCACATCATCAGGGAGGACGTCGACACCAGAAGCCTCCTCGGGCGCAATGTCGGCAATACAAACGAGGAGATGTACGTCGGCGCAGCAAACCACGGTGGAGATGTTCGTTCGCTCGTAGTCTCGTTCGGCTGCCTGGCGGGACTTTGGGGGCTCATGCGGGCTGCCGCGTTGTCCGCCAAAAGTGAAGCGGCCTGAGGCGGGCTGCCCGTGGTGGCCGCTAAAAACACAGTGTCCCGCTTCGGTGTTTGGCGGGCAGCCGCAACCCGCCCTGTCTACAACCTGATCCTCGGCGGCGACCCTTCTTCTTGCAGCACCGCCTCCTCGCCGGCTACCCTTCTTCTTGCAGCGCCGCCTCCTCGCCGGCGACCCTTCTTCTTGCAGCACCGCCTCCTCGCTGGCGACCCTTCTTCTTGCTATGCGGCCTCCTTGCCGCCAACCCTTATTCTTGTTGCGCGGCCTTGTCGATATGGTCAGGTAATCCACACCCCACCCACATCATCCTACTCCTTTCCCGTCCCACATGCCCCGACCAACGGCGCTACACCTTCCGCCAAAATCACTGTCCTCCTCCTCCAATTAAGCTCCGCCTACAACCATTTTGCACGCAATATAACGTGGATCCCAGTAGCATGCGGCCGCATGCACGCACGAGGTTTCTATGGCTGCCATGCGTGCCGACCGCCAGATCTTGGAGGAGCACCTCGTCTTCGAGGCCACCGTCAACACCGCCACGCGGCTGGCTACTTTAAAATACAGTTTGTGTTGTTTTCTCGAGGCCAGTGCTAGTGCCTTCTAGTGATTTGTCCTCTGTAATGTTAATATGCAATCTGATGTTCACTTAACAGTTTGGTACTCTGAAATGTAATGTTCAGTCAACACTTTGGTCCAACAATTGCTACATTTCGTAGTACTGTTGTCAAGCATTCTTTGTTTTGTTAACTGTCTTATCTTCTAGTAGATGATTCTATTCTGCAATGTCGTGCTCAGTTAACTATTTTGGTTTATTTGGTCTGTTGTCCATTTAACTGTTTGGTTCAGTTCTGCAATTTGATTTTTATTTGCTGTGGGTACAATTTTGTATTGTTATGCATGTGAAATAAATCGAATTTGGCTGTACTCAATACATATTCTACTGATAGTATGGCAATTCTCAATTAACCTGATCAAGATCTTCCTTATGTGTGTTGCAAGGAAATAATGGGAGACACTGCAGTTTACCATCGAGGTTTGTTCAAGCAAGGTCCTTTGGCTAATAGCACATTATTGTGCAGTTGCAAAAATCATTCTAATATTTAGGTTTCTTACAATTTGGTCTTGCACATGTAGGTCCTGCTGTCAGAGGCTTAGACCCACTGTTCGACCCATTTTGCATATGGGGAAATGAGATGTCCATGAATATTAGTCAAGTCAAGAAACTCAGAAAGTTTGTTAGGATGAAGAAACTTACAACGAATAACAGCAAGATCTTTGTTTGCACAATGAAGAAGACATCAGTCAACTATAGGATGGTACTAACTCTTTTACCTTATTTTTACCCCTTGTGCCATTTCAAAATTTATACCAGCGATTTATGCATATCATTGTTTTCAGTACTTTCAAAGCAGTTCACCGATGATTACCTCTCAAACTACCTGCATGGTCAAGAGGCGAGGAAGGTATTCATTCAACACCCAAGGTACAATATTGAAGTCTTGCTGAAGAGGACGAAGGTTGGGCGGGCAATTATCCGTAGCCACTGGCCTAAAGTTGCAAGGACATTCAACATCACTGAAGGCTCAATATTTGCCTTTCACTTCTGCAGTTTCTTAGATGAGATTTATCTGTCTATTTACCGTGTATGATGCTACTTTCCAAAGGATTTTGATGTTGCATGTGAAACTTGGTGCTGTTGTGTAATGGCGTAACTGAGTGTCAAAGCTATCTGATGTAATTCGATTATGAAATCCTGGTTGTTGTTATACGGATATGAAATATCTAGTGTGTTTTACAAGAAATATCAATTTGATTAGTACATGGATTATCAATAATAGGCTAATTACCCTGCTTATTGGGGTTGTCTATTGCAAACGGTTACTCAGACAACACCATGGGCGATGAACTCAAACAACCCGCACGGTTTTTAGAAAGTAGGCGTGTTCGATCAACTAACAATCACACATGGCTTCCGGCAGAGAACTGTTTGCGTTAGGCCACCTTGCACAAATGTTTCCACACACAAAACTGTGTGTGATATGCATACGAACGGAAATGATTTTCTAGGATTCACCGTGTGGGATGTACATACGAACAGAAATAATTGGGTTTCGATGCCCCGCCAGATCGCACACGAGCTCGTTTTGTGTGCCAGGAGGGCCTATCCCCGACGGTTTCTGGGTCGTGCGGGAAGGACCCCCCTATCGCCCACACTCACTTGGCGACGGTTCCAAATGCCATCGCGGAAAGGGGTTAAAAACTGTTTGTATAGCACATTGTTGTACCATTGTATGTACTTTGGTGGACTTGCCCGATGATCGGCGAGCCATAGAGAATAAATGGATCTTCAAGAAGAAGACTGACGCTGATGGTAATGTTACTGTCTACAAAGGCCGATTTGTCGCAAAAGGTTTTCGACAATTTCAAGGACTTGACTACGATGAGACCTTCTCACCCGTAGCAATGCTTAAGTCTGTCCGAATCATGTTAGCAATTGCCGCATTTTATGATTATGAAATCTGGCAAATGGATGTAAAACTGCCTTAGTGGATTTCTTAAAGAAGAGTTGTATATGATGCAACCAGAAGGTTTTGTCGATCCTAAAGGTGCTAACAAAGTGTGCAAGCTCCAGCGATCCATCTATGGACTGGTGCAAGCATCTCGGAGTTGGAATATACGCTTTGATGGGGTGATCAAAGCATATGATTTTATACAGACTTTCGAAGAAGCCTGTATTTACAAGAAAGTGAGTGTGAGCTCTGTAGCATTTCTAATATTATATGTGGATGACATATTGTTGATTGGAAATGATGTAGAATTTCTGGATAGCATAAAAGGATACTTGAATAAGAGTTTTTCAATGAAAGACCTCGGTGAAGCTGCTTATATATTGGGCATCAAGATCTATAGATATAGATCAAGATGATTAATAGGACTTTGACAAAGCACATACCTTGATAAAGTTTTGAAGAAGTTCAAAATGGATCAGTCAAAGAAAGGGTTCTTGCATGTGTTACAAGGTGTGAAGTTGAGGCCGACTCAATGCCCGACCACTGCAGAAGATAGAGAGAAAATGAAAGTCATTCCCTATGCCGCAGCCATAGGTTCTATCATGTATGCTATATTGTGTACCAGACCTGATGTGTGCCTTACTATAAGTTTAGCAGGGAGGTACCAAAGTAATCCAGGAGTGGATCACTGGACAGCGGTCAAGAACATTCTGAAGTACCTGAAAAGGACTAAGGATATGTTTCTCGTTTATGGAGGTGACAAAGAGCTCTTCGTAAATGGTTACGTCGAAGCTAGTTTTGATACTGATCCGGATGACTCTAAAGTCATAAACTGGATACATATTTATATTGAATGGTGGAGCTGTCAGTTGGTGCAGTTCCAAGCAGAGCGTTGTGGCGGGATCTACGTGTGAAGCGGAGTACATAGCTGCTTTGGAAGCGGCAAATGAAAGAGATCATATTCGATCTAGGTGTAATACCTAGTGCGTCGGGTCCAATGAAAATCTTTTGTGACAATACTGGAGCTATTGCCTTAGCGAAGGAATCCAGATTTCACAAAAGAACCAAACATCAAGAGACGCTTCAACTCCATCCGTGATCAAGTCAAGGAGGGAGACATAGAGATTTGCAAAATACATACAGATCTGAATGTAGCACACCCGTTGACTAAGCCTCTTCCACGAGCAAAACATGATCAGCACCAAGACTCCATGGGTGTTAGAATCATTACTATGTAATTTAGATTATTGACTCTAGTGCAAGTGGGAGACTGAAGGAAATATGCCCTAGAGGCAATAATAAAGTTGTTATTTTATATTTCCTTATTCATGATAAATGTTTATTATTCATGCTAGAATTGTATTGATCAGAAACCCAAATACATGTGTAAATACATAGACAAACAATGTGTCCCTAGTGAGCCTCTACTTGACTAGCTCGTTGATCAAAGATGGTTAAGGTTTCCTAACCATGGACATGAGTTGTCATTTGATAATGGGATCACATCATTAGGAGAATGATGTGATGGACAAGACCCATCCATTAGCTTAGCATAATGATTGTTCAGTTTTATTGATATTGATTTCTTCATGTCAAATACATATTCCTTTGACTATGAGATTATGCAGCCCCCGGACACTGGAGGAATACCTTGTGTGCTATCAAAGGTCACAACGTAACTGGGTGATTATAAAGATACTCTATAGGTATCTCCAAAGGTGTTTGTTGGGTTGGCATAGATCGAGATTAGGATTTGTCACTTCGAGTATCGGAGATGTATCTTTGGGCCCTCTCGGTAATACACATCATAAGAAGCCTTGAAAGCAAAGTGACTAATGACTTAGTTGCAGGATGATGTATTACGGAACAAGTAAAGAGACTTGCCGGTAACGAGATTGAACTAGGTATGAAGATACCGATGATCGAATCACGGGCAAGTAGCATACTAATGGACAAAGGGAATTGTGTATGTTGTCATTACGGTTTGATCGATAAAGATCTTTGTAGAATATGTCGGAGCCAATATGAGCATCCAGGGTCCGCTATTGGTTATTGACCGGAGAGGTGTCTCGGTCATGTCTACATAGTTCTCGAACCCGTAGGGTCCGCATGCTTAACGTTCAATGATGATATAGTATTATATGAGTTATGTGATTTGGTAACCGAATGTTGTTCGGAGTCTCAGATGAGATCACGGACATGACAAGGAGTCTCAAAATGGTCGAGAGGTAAAGATTGATATATAGGACGGTGGTATTCGAACACCGGAAGTTCCGAAGGGTATCGGGTACAAATAGGGTCACTGGAAGGGGTTCCAACAACCCCGACAAAGATATGGGCTTAATGGGCCAAGGGAGGGACAGACCAGCCCACAAGGGGCTGGTGCGCCCCTCCACCAGGCTGGCTAGCCCTAGGGAAGGAAAGGGGGGAGGGCAAGTCCCTCCTTCCTTCCCCTCCTCAAGGGAGAAAGGAGGCGGGGCGCCACCTCCCCCTTCCTTCCCCTGGCGCCTATACAAGGAAGGCGGGGTGAACCAGGGCAGGAGCCCAAGTGGGATTTAGCCCCACTTGGGTCACCCCTTGGCCTCTCCCCTCTCCCTCCCACCTATATATATGAGGAGGGGGCGCGCCTAGAACACACAACATCAATTGTTAGCCGTGTGTGGCACCCCCCTCCAGAGTTTACACCCCCAGTCATATTCTCGCAGTGCTTAGGCGAAGCCCTGTGCGGATCACTTCACCATCACCGTCACCATGCCATCGTGCTGACGGAACTCATCTACTACGTCAACACCTTGCTGGATCAAGAAGGCGAGGGACGTCACCGAGCTGAACGTGTGCAGAACTCGGAGGTGTCTTATGTTTGGTACTTGATCGGTCGGAGCTAGAAGAAGTTCGATTACATCAACCGCGTTGTCAAATACTTCCGCTTTCGGTCTACTAGGGTACGTAGACACACTCTCCCTTCGTTGCTATGCATCTCCATCGATAGATCTTTGCATGAGCGTAGATTTTTTTTTTGTTTTTCCATGCAACGTTTCCCAACAGCTCGGACCACGCATCGCTGTGTCTTGATGCGGGCCTTGACCTTTCCTCTCGTTTCCAGTTCGATGCTTCATGGCTTTTAGTTGATGGATTCATAGACATGTTGGCTAGCAAGATTTCTGGAATGCTTTCTTCTTATCCTCGATCCTTTGGCCCCATGGATGACTGGAATAAATGCTCTTACGCGATTCACAAGTTCCTCCTGGGTTGGTCTCGTAATAGATCTATGGAGGCCCGCCGGGAGAAAACATACTTGGAGGCTCAGATTGCAGGCCTGGACCTCGTGGCCGACGGGCCTGGCCTCTCGGAGGGAGAGTGGTCAGCCCGGTACACTCTTGAGGCTGCTCTGATGCAGTTGCATCAGCAGGCGAAGATTTACTAGCGTCGGAGGGGTATCTTGAACTGGACTCTTAAAGGTGATTCCCCCACAGCCTACTTCTTTGCCATTGCTAGTGGCAGAAGGAGAAGATGTTCTATCCATAGCCTTCTCATCAATGGTGTCGGAACCTCGAATCAATATCTTAGTATGTCCCATGTGGTTGAATTTTTCTCCTCCCCTCTGACTGCTAAATTGGAGTCTGGCCTCGCCATTTCCCCCTCCTTATGGGATGCTCCCTCTATGATCTCGAGTGCGGAAAATGTTACCTTAATGTTGCCTTTGTCTGAGGCTGAGATCTAGGATATTATTAACTCGGCTAATCATAATGCAGCCTCCAGGCCTGAAGGCTTCTCCATCCCTTTCTTCAAGAAATTCTTGCCCCAACTCCGTACGCTGGTGTGTAAGATTATTCAAGGCTTCTGCCTTGGGACAGTGGACATCTCCCGCCTCAATTATGTTGTTATTACTCTTATTCCTAAAGTAAAAGGGGCCAATTTGATTTCTTAGTTTAGGCCGATAGCCCTCATTAACAACTTTGCAAAATTCCCGGCGAAAGGCTTTGCCACTCGTCTTTCCCCTATAGCTCACAGAACTATCAGTCCTTCCCAATCTGCATTTATCAAAGGGCGATTCATCCTAGACGGGATCCTGTGCCTGCGTGAGATTGTGCATGACCTTAAAGTTCGTAAGTCTAAGGAAGTGTTTTCAAAACTGGACTTTGAAAAGGCGTATGATTCGGTCAGTTGGCCGTTTTCTTAGGCAAGTGCTTCTTGCCAAAGGCTTCGATGGGGCGTATGTTCACAGGATCATGCAGTTGGTCTTGGGGGGCCATACTACAGTCTTAGTTAATGGTCAGGTCAGCAACTTCTTCGCCAATGGCCGGGGCCTACGGCAAGGTGATCCTGCGTCTCCTATCTTGTTTAACTTTGTCACAGACGCTCTATCTCGTATCTTATCCAGGGCTGCTTCTCATGGCCACATCTCCCCGGTTATTTCCCACCTTATTCTGGAAGGGGTCACACATCTTCAATATGCGGATGACACGATCATTATGGTGGAACTAAATGATTCCTGCATTGCCCACCTTAAGTTCATTCTCCTATGTTTTGAAGCCCTTTCTAGCCTCAAAATCAATTTCTCCAAGAGCGAGGTCATTGTCACTGGTGTTGAGCACACAGAGGCCTTACGGGTGGCCCATCTTCTAAATTGTAGCCTGGGAGGCTTTCCTTTCAAATACTTGGGCCTCCCGATCTCCCAGGACAATTTGTATGCCAAAGAGTTTGCCTCTGCTATTGCGAAAGTCGGTAATCGGGTGCTCCCTTGGCGAGGTAGATACAATACAAGTGCTGGGAAAGTGGCGCTGGTTAATGTCTGCCTGTCTTCCTTACCTATGTTCATCATTGTCTTTTATCTCTTATCTGCTGGCACGCACGCCGGTTTCAATAAGCATCAGGGTGCTTTCTTCTGGAACTCGACAGATAATAGATGCAAATACATATTGGTTAGGCGGAAGATAATATGTAGTCCCAAAAACCTTGGAGGGTTGGGCATTATTAACACTGCTATTTTGAATAGATGCCTCATGATCAAATGGTGGTGGAAAATTATGACCACGAGTGTTGATACCTTGTGGTTCTCTATACTCAAAGCTAAATACTTTCCTTTTTCTAACCCTATGTTCGCTCCCTCTCGGGGAGGATCGCAATTTTGGAAAGATCTTGTCAAGGTCCGCCTTTATTTCAGGCAGATTGTGGTTGGGAACGGAGCTTCTGTTCGTTTTTGGCTCGATTGGTGGTGTGGCGATTCACCTCTCTCTGTGATCTTCCCTACATTGTTTTCTTACCGCCCTAACCCGAATATCTCCATCGCGGAGCTCTCGGCTAATAATTGGGACCTAGCCTTCCGGCGCTCGCTGTCCCCTGCAGAGTTGGAAGATTGGCAGCAGCTTACTGCCTTCTTCCCCATGCTTTCGGAGGCAACGGACATGGTGGTCTGACCCCACGCTTCTTCTGGTCGTTTTTCTGTTAAATCTTTATACTCCAGGCTTATTGGTGGTAACCCCACTAACAGATTTAACCCGATTTGGAGGGCTCGGATTCCTCCTAAGGTGAAGATCTTCCTCTGGCAAGCCTTCAAAGGCTGCCTCCCTGTGGCTAGCCAGATTTGTAAATGTAATGGCTCGGGATCAGAGTATTGTGCCCTCTGTAGCGCCCTGGAGGACACGAACCATATTTTCTTCCATTGTGCTTTGGCTAAGCTGGTTTGGAGCTGTGTTAGGTTGTGGCTTCAGGTGTCATAGGCACCATCTTCTTTATCTGAGCTTCGGGTCCTTGCCAATGACCTGCTTGGGGTCACTAAGCGGTTATTTTGGGTTGGTCTCGGGGCGATTTGCTGGGCCTTATGGACTACCAGAAACAAATTTACCATCGAGCATGTTTTTCTTGCTAAACCTGCCGATTGCTTATTTAAATCTTGCCTGTTCCCGCAACAGTGGAGATCATTGACTAAGATGGAAGACCGGGACGCTTTTGACCTTTTGTTCTCTAAAATTCGGGCCTCGGTGTCTTCCCTATCAAGGCAGGCGCCAGCTGCGCAGTTGCCTCGCGTTTCTTTTGACTTAGTTGTTGCCTTGTTGGCTATGTCGTTTAAGTTGGATCCTCTTATCTTCTGCCTGGGTGTCGTGCTGCTGGCCTGGGTGCCCTGTACCTCATACTTTCATCACTTCGTGTTGCCCTTGGTTGGGTGTGATCCTGATTGTGGGTTATGGCTTGTCCGAAACACTGCCTGATGGTTTTATTTATAAAGTCGGGCGCATAGCCTTTCCTCTAAAAAGATGAACCAGAATTAGCTTTCTTACTGTCAGAATTAGGATGTGTTTGGTTTACAGCCAACGGTGACCACACCAAAAAATTGGCTTGCCCGTGAGATTTGGCTGTTGTTTGGATCGTGGCCAAAACTTTGGCTCGCCCTGCATGCCTGGGAGTCTTCCATTCTATTTTCGCCAACATGCGGGCGCGGCGAGGGCGAGCAAAACGCTCGCCAAAAAATTGGCAGCCAGACTCTCTCGGTACGTGGCTACTGTTTCCCGTTATTATTTATGGTTAGCCGGATTAACCGCTAATTAATCGCCAACGGAAGCACAACGACGCCCACGTACTTAGCGGCTGTTTGGATATTTTTAGAGGCGGTTGTTCGGACCTTTTTTTTTCTTCTAAATTTTGATTGTTTAGATCTACTAATCCATTGCAAGCGGTCATGTAACTAGTCCAGCTCATCGCAAAAAAAGTAGGTACTCCAGTTTATTAGTATTAGCAGAGCTGCCTGCAATTTTCGCGGAGTGTGTGGACACAGCTATGTTAATTGGGAAGGTCATCTAAAAATATTGTTATGGATCGTCGAATCAAGCAGCGCATGTGCTAGCAAACTATAATTATTGTAATAAGATCTCGTTAGTTTGGATGAACGAGCCCCCCAACGTGTTGGTCAGCAAGCTCGTAGACGATGTATCTATTATTTGATTTCAATAAAGCTAGCCATGATGGCTTTTCTTCAAAAAAAAACGTACTAGCAGAACTGCCTATACCGAAAAATCGTTTCTTTTTTTTTCTCAAAAAAGGGGTTTCCTGAGGAAAAGAAAAGAATTATTTGTGACAAATGTAACGTCCATTGTGCTTTCGCATGCGCATCTGGTTTCCTTTAATCGTATTGTAGCTAATTACAAAGATTACGTGACTTTTTTTATTGACTCGAGAAAAATGAAGCACCAATCAATATTAAATTTCCAAAGTTTACCATCTTGGTTGGCAGCAAACCAAATGGTAGCTCGCGGATTTTGCCAAAAAAATTGGCATGTACAATGGTTGCAAACCAAACAAGAACAACTTACCAATTTTTTGGTCATGCCCTAGCTTTGGCCATGCCAATTTTTTATTTTTTTTGAAAGGAGGCAAAAGATTTGCCTCATATATTAATTAAGAGAGAAGAAAGAGTTTGAGGTATTACAACACCGCCTTACAAAGGGACTACTCTCCCGGCATGATTGAACTCAACTTCTTAGCACCGGCGGCGACCCAAAGTGCCGCCTCCTCTTTGATGAGGGCTAGAATTACAAATGGCGGGGCACTTTTGTGGCGAAACACCCTCGCATTACGTTCGTTCCAGATGGCCCAAGAGGTGAGCAATGTGAGGAGGCCACCGCCTTCCTGTTGGGGACGGAGTAGTCGGAGAGCGCGATCCACCACTCCTTGGCGGATTCAAAGTGCTGCCAGCTTGCGGTATCAATGCTTTCAATCTGCAGCCACCCCTTGATCATGTTCCGTACCCGAATGGTGAACCGACATCGGAAGAGAAGGTGATCCACTGTTTCCTGCTCACGCCGACAGAGGGGGCAAAGGCCACAGTTTGGCCATCCACGTTTGGCCAATCGGTCAGCGCTCCACACTCTGTTTTGGGCGGCCAACCAAGCGAAGAACTTCACTTTGGGAGGGGCCCAAACTTTCCAAATAACATGCTCCAGAGGCGAGCGGATCATGCCATGAAATTGCGCCTTGTAGGCAGAAGCCGCGGTGTAGAGTCCACTGTCAGTATGCTTCCACACAATCTCATCCTCCGCGTCGTGTTGCAGTTGGAAGCCTTGAATGCTAGACCAGAGCAGGAGGAATTGGCTGAAATGGTGAATCAAGAAATTGTGTGACAGCTTTATTTTGGATATCCACGCATTGTTCAATAGAGCCTCTTTGATTTTCCAATTCTTCCTTGTGGCGGCACCATAAATGAGCGGAGCAATGTCTTTGGGCTTTCTCCCATGCACCCAAGGAGCATCCCAAAAAGGTGTGCGGGCACCATTGCCAACAGTGATGGTGGAGAAGGCGTAAAAAAGATCATAGTCCTTGTCGTTGCACGGGTTCCCCAAACCGACCCACATCTTGGACGGCTCCTTCCACTCAAACCAAAGCCAACGCAGCCTTAGTGCCCTCGCAAATTTTTCCGTGTTGAGTACGCCAAGGCCCCCAAACTCGGAAGGCCTACACACGATATCCCAGTTCACCTTGCATTTTGCACCGGTTGTCTTATCCGATCCTGCCCAAAGGAAGGCCCTCTGAAGCTTTGTGAGCTGTCATAGAGTGCCCGTCGGCACAATGAGTGGGGTGATGAAGTAGACCGCCAAGGAGGAGAGCACGGACTTGACCAAGGCCGACCTCCCAATGGCGGTAATATTTTGGCCGTCCCAGACGCCTAGCTTTGCCGCCGCCTTGTCCAAGAGAAACTGGAAGTCCACTGTTTTGAGTTGCCAAACAGATAAGGGCAGGCCCAGGTATTTGATGGGGAAGGAAGCAGCCATAGCAGGTAAGCTTTGGGTGACGTGCGGCAGGTTGATGTTCCCGCATCGAATTGGGACGACCGAACTCTTCAGGAAGTTTGTGCACAAACCAGTGACATTCCCAAATAGACGCAAGATGTTGGAGAGGTTGTCGATGTCGCTTTTGATTGGGGCCAAGAAGACAACAGCATCATCGGCATAGAGGGAGCTGCGCAGCGCCACACCTCGGCCACGGATTTTGTGCAATAGTCCTTTCCGAGTGGCGACCTCAAGCAGCTTCTGGAGAGGGTCGATCGCGAGGACGAAGAGAAGCAGAGACAGAGGGCCGCCTTGCCGAAGGCCACAACCATGGATGATTGGCTCACCAGCAACCCCATTCAGCAGGATGCGTGAGGAGGAGGAGCATAGCAGGGCGGCGACCCAATTCCAAAAGATGCTAGGGAATCCTCGTTTCTGAAGGAGGTCCAGCAGGTACTCCCACCTCACCGAGTCGAAAGCCTTACGAATGTCCAGCTTAAAGAGAAGCGCAGGCGTCTTGCGCTTGTGAAGCCGGCGCGCGAAATTCCTGACATACATGAAGTTGTCGTGGATGCTCCTCGTCTTGATGAAGGCGCTCTGGGCATGGGAGACAAGGGAGTGCATATGGCTAGCAAGCCGGATGGCCAGAACTTTCTCAATGATCTTGCCTACCGCATGGATGAGGCTGATGGGGCGGTAATCCAGGATGCCCTTGGCTCCCTCCTTCTTCGGAAGAAGAACAACATTAGCGGAGTTTAGCCATTGCAGATTTGCGGTTCGGAGGTTGCTGAAGAGAGATATGGCTTTCATGACGTCATCCTTGATGGTGTCCCAACATTTCTTGAAGAAAAGCCCCGTGAACCCATCAGGTCCGAGCGCTTTGTCACTTGGCATTTGATTGATCGCCTCCTGGACCTCCTCCAGTGAGATGGGCTCCCCCAACGCCGTGAGGTCATGAGAGCCCAAGTCAAGCTCATCCCAGTTAAAATCATAGTCCCTCGCTTTATCTCTGCCCATGACATCGGAGAAGTGCGAGTGGATAATTTGCGCTTTGTGGTCATGGTCGGTGACCCACCCTTGGTTGTGTTTGAGCCGGTGGATGTGGTTATTGCGACGCCTCGCATTGACACGACGATGGAAAAACTTGGTATTCGCATCCCCCTCCTTGAGGTTAGCAAGCCTAGCACATTGCTTTTTTCGCGCCCTTGCAAGAACAGCCAAACTCATGACCCTCCTTTTGAGCCGCTTCCTGAGGTCACATTCATCCTGGGATAAGGGTCTGCTCTCCTGAGCAATGTCAAGGTGGAGAATAACCCAAAGGGCGGCGTGGTGCTGAACCTTGACGTTGGAGAGCAGTCTGCGGCTCCAAGCACTGAGGCGGACGCTTGTTTTTTTTAGCTTGTGGTGCAGCACCTGGAATTTGGTGGGGCTGATCAGGGCACAAACCAAACACACCCTTAGTACACGCACAAGAAAACTGTAAAGCATGAATAGAACAAATTGATGACTAGTTGTAGAGGCTGTTTGCGATCAGAATTCAGAAGTCGCAAACTTGCAAGAATGCTGATGAGCATCCAAGAGCGCCGATATAAACGTCGGATGAGATCAGACGCAAAACTGTTTACATAGTTGTGGCTCATCAAGGTGCCCTGACATGATAATGCAGGACAAGTAGCACGGCCGATCGGCATCTTGCGGACGGGAGGGCTCGATCTCGACTCCTAATTCTAGTGTGCCGACGTGCATGTCGGACGCCATCCTGTCGCGCAGCTGCCAAGGCAAGAGCACCTGTGGGCGTGACAACGGGACGCTCAACTCCGACGTCGATCACCTGTCGACGCAAAAGGCAGGCAGCTCGCCCCACGCCATGTCCACCTGACTGTATGATATGGTCACCGTGCTTTTCTCCCTGCAGTACTGTCGTATCGGCCGCCTATTGTCCACGCGGAGAGTCAGGTTCGATTCCGGGAAGACCACCGGGCTACGCAGCGGATCCAGCCATTCCATGCCTGAAATCTCGACGGAGAAATAAGGATCCACTCGGCCGCGGGTCGAGACACCCAAGACTATCGCACTGATAACAACAACGAGAACTAATGCCAGCCCCGCTGCCTCACAAACACCAAAACGCTGGCAGCTTGTCAGATCCTTTTCCCGCCGTCCCCGTCCGCCGGCTGCGGCTCCACTCCAACGTCCATGTTATTGCTCGCCTCCTGTCCTGCCATGGAAGCGCACGTGTTTGATTGATCAGAGGGAACCAGACAAGGCAACTTCCTCTTCCGTTTAAAGAAACAAACTCAGATATGATATGTACGGATAAGTAAGGCAACTTGTTGTGTGTGGCCTTTTGCCGTATCTCACGATGCAAACTACGTACAATTTGATGGAGTAACGATTTCATGCCCGCCTCAGGACTCACGAGTCTGTCTGTAATAATTTTCTTGCGAACCGCCCAACTCGATCAGCAAGGATTCCCTGAATGATATATATACCAATAATACACCTACGTACTTATCTAGGTAAAGCTACGTAAACTTCCTAATC